>NC_142386.1:15190183-15515183 GCF_059441005.1 Hippichthys cyanospilos | reverse complement strand
CTGAGGGCAGGAAAATAAAAATTTAACTCACTGGGATTTTTTTATGATATCGTTTTTTTGAAGCAAGTCATGTTATAAATAACAAATACACAGTCATGTGTGTAAAACAGTTTCAGCGCAGCAAAGCCAAAGGCCCTCAAAATAAAAGTTTATTCAACGCATGAAAAGAAACTAAACAAGTTGCTAACTTAAACTTCAGGAGGTTTTCAAATAAAATGACAGATGCGTGAAATCAGCTAGGCTCCCTAATTGATTTCAAAGAAGCAATACTTTAAAACTAATTGAAATACTGCTCATATCGTTTAACTCACTTGGAACATGTACACCTCTTGCATTCAGATGGCCATGCATTAACTTGTAGACGGAATTTGGATGGCTTCTGTGGACTTCACTTACAATGCGGTCCACTTCCTCATCATTCATTGTTGAATAGAGATCTCTCTTTCTACACAAAATACATTACCAATAATAAATAAATGTAGCACTAAACGTGGATGAGATCGCTGAATAAGATGACAACCTGTGAATGCAGTACACTTACCTCAAACTGACTTGCGTCATGATCTCCTGACTGTCCCCTTTGAGACTCCGAACGTTGCTGCAATTTTACTTGTTGATAATCCACAAAGTACGTAAATTTCCAGAACTGCAATAGGTATATCAAACGGCAAACACCCCGGTCCATTTGTGTGTCGTGCCCGGGGACTAGTGCACCTCTGCTGTACTTACTCTAAAATTGCGGTCACTCTTGGGTCAATGTCGGAAACGGAAAGTGCAGAAATAACCCTAGCAACTTCAATAAATTCTTTCACTTTGCGATGAATAAAATCATTTTCTACAGGCCCTGCTACCACATTTTCGACAAGGTCTAAAATATCTCTACCTAACTGTCGCGAAAGCTGACGAAGATCTTCAGTCATTGCATCCGCCATGTTTCCAACCACTTCAGGCCATAGTAATGAATTTGACATGATTTGAGCTAAACAGGCATTAGCCCTGCCCACTAACTTTGACGAGCGAAGTTGGCAGATAAACTAATTGCCCGATGGAGGACCGAAAGTGCCAAAATTCAATCAATAAATGTACCATTCAATAATTAAATAAAAGTATCATTATCATTAAACGTGCCATTAATTAATTAAAAGTGTCTAATTAAATGTTTCATGAATTAATTAAATGTTTCATTCAATGAATAACATTTAATTATTTAAGGACACTTTATTTAATTAATTACACTTAATTAATGAAACATTTAATTGATAGACTTATTTAATTAATGAAACAATTATTTAATTATTGACACTTTAAATTAATGACACACTGTTCATTGTCCACACTTTTCATGCATTGTTAATCTGTCAACCTCGCTTGGCAAAGTTTGATGGGCAGCTCCTGAACATAATTTGATTCTCTGCTCTTTCTTGGCTTGAAGAGCAGGGTAACCAATCAGGTGTTAGGACCCGCCCATCAAACTTACGGGTGAGGTTGACAGATAAGCAAAAGACAAAAGCCAAGTTACAGTATTTGATTGGGTATTGTGAACAGAAGTGACAACACAGACCATATATTTTTTTATAAAGAACAATATCAAAGTCATTATACACCATCATTCTTCTTTATATCAGCTTTTGTTTACCAATAGAAAGACCATATTTAGACATTTGCAGTTATGAACGTTTAATGCTTTGATGAACTTGTACTGAGTTTGAGACCTCTGCCGTATCAATGTCAGACTCCTGTTTTTGTGTGTGTCCTTAATCACTCACTGAATATGATTTGTTTTAATGGGGATGTGTTGATGTTGGTAGCTCTGTCTTGGCAATGAAAATACTCAAGCCACAGATATGAAGGACAACTTCAAAATTAAAGCATACTACAGCTATTGCATTGCCGTCCAGGGATTATTGAACCTGGATAACAGTACTACCTCCCAAAGTAGTTTAGCAAAAAACCTCGGCGTGATATTTGACTCAACTCTGTCTTTTCTGACACATTTTAATAACGTGACAAGAATGGCATTTTTTCACCTCCGCAATATAGCTAAAATTCGCCCTATCCTTTCTCCTAGTAATGCTGAAACATTAATTCATGCATTTGTTATGTCGTGCCTAGACTATTGTAATGTTTTGTTTTCTGGGCTTCCCATGTCCTGCGTCAAAAGCCTGCAGTCTGTACAGAATGCAGCAGCGAGACTATTGACAAGAACGAGAAAGTTTGATCATATTACTCCGATTCTAGCTGACCTGCATTGGCTTCCTATACACATGAGATGTGATTTTAAGGTGTTGTTAATTACTTATAAAATTTTACATGGTTTAGCGCCTTCCTATCTCGTTGACTTATAATCACCATATGTTCCTTCCCGACAACTTCAGTCACAAAATGCCGGTTTGCTATCGACCCCACGGGCTAAAAAGAAGTCCACGGCATTTTCCATTCTCGCGCCAGTACTATGGAATGCCCTACCTATGGAAGTTTGCCACCTCAGTAGAAATCTTTAAATCCTGACTAAAAACACATTTATACTCAAAAGCATTTAGTTAATTGGGCCTGTCTGCAACTTTTCTTTTTTTTTTTTTTCCTGCCCCCTTCTTCCGGCTTGGAGAGGGGGCTAGCTAGATGTTGAAGGTTGACTTGACCGTCCCTATTTGGCCCTGCGCTGATCGACCATCGCGGGTTAAGAGATCGACCGTCTGCAGTCCACTTGGTTGGACTGTGGAAAGGGTCCTGCCCAATGGCTTTGCCTGCTGTCAAGTCATCATTGCACTATATAGCACAATATGTTTTCTGTAATCTATATTGTTTACCTGTACTTGTCTGTAATGTGTATCTATTTGTCTGTATTTGGTACATGCGCATCAAGTTCAACCTGTGGGCCTGGAAGGGGGCTTCTCCCACCTGTGGTCCCTTCTGGAGGTTTATGGTTTTCCCATAATTGGGGTTTTTGAGTTTTTCCTTCCCCTTCTGGGAGCTTTGACAGGCGATGCTGTTGTGTACCTTACACCAAAAAGATGTCTCTGTATGACTTGTTTTTTTCAAGAGTCTCGACATGACCTCTTTTCATCTGTGAAACCGTTTGAGACTTTGGTGATTTAGGGCTATACAAATAAAATTTGATTGATTATTCAGTGCGTTTATTTTGAAGTTAAGGTTTGCAAAACGTACTAATTAAAATGCACTGATTAAAACAAGCACTCACACTGTTCGACCATATGAAATTTTCAGCAGCGTACACTGAGAAGGTGGTCACATTTCAGGGTGATTGCAGTGTGGAGACTCGAAACCTGGAAGAAATTTGGAGTGGTGGACTGCCGCTGCTAAATGAATGTAAAGGAAACATTGCACTTGGTAGCAACAATTAACTTATATCATCAGCAATCCCATCATTATCATCATTTTCTTCCTTAATCATCAACACCATAGTCCTCCAAGGATTTAACGCATGGTTGTTCGTGCAACAAAAACAAGTTGAGCTTCCTGCAACTGTTTCCGTGGCAACGCAAGCCCCCCCCCCCCCCGCCCCCAATTCTTGTTTACACAATGTAAGGCTGACATCAATAAACCTATTTGTTTGCATTTGCAAGCGCTCATTTGGAAAACAGACTTATCATGCTTTTTTTCCCCCTCACTATTCTGAAATGCCTTCGCGTGTCTTCCTCACACTGGCATCAACAGTCGACATTTACACACACTTTCTTGCACCAGGCAGAAACCGTTTTGTTTCTGGACCAGATCTGTATCTGTATGTATGTTTGCCGATCCTAACTCTGCCCCAAAATAGTACAAGGCCAATGATGAGCCTGGCTTTCGTTACCAAGACAACCAGCAGGCTGAACGCTCATGTTGGTGGCGGCAGACCACAGTATTTCATCACCAAGCCACACGCACACACGTTGATTGTCGAATCATGTCTTCCATCGGTCGTCAACAACTTTGACCAACATTATTACTAGATGATGCAAGTAATTAATGCTGTTCACTTATGCTATTTTGCATGAATACTCCAGCTCTGCTTACTTAAATTTGCATTGAATTCCAACAAATTAGAGTTAATGAAAATAAAAAGAATATGACTCTTAGCTAAGGCAGATCTGTGCTAGCACTGCAGCTCTGCTTATCTTGTCTTGCATGAGAATGAGTACTAATTTCTATGTGGAACATAGCCTAGGCTAATTGCCATCATATGGTGAGACGGTATCCGGGTGATTTTATGATATTTAGCCTCATTTTGAAACCTAACGGAGGTCTTCCAAATCAGTCCTTCAGACGGATGATTTGAATGGCTCCTGGCTTCAACACACCTGATTAAAATCAGAAACTCAGCAAGGTCCGCAGAAGCTGGTTAACCATTGTGATCATTTGAGTCTGGTGTCTTCTAACAGGGAGACATATAAAAACATCAAGGACACCGACCACAGAGGACCAGGGTTGAAGCCCGCTGAGCTGACATATAATGGGGAACTCAAACGCAGGTTAAAACCAACCATTTGGAAGGCAGACACTGGATTCAAAGCCAATATTATAACCCACACCGCGGCTTGAAACCTTAAATTTGGCTTGCATGCCAATTCGGCTCTCGTTGACAAAAACGGTGGCTGCCTTTGAGAAAATGAGAAAACCTTGTTTTCCTGCGGTGTGACAAGCCTGTGATTGAGAATTAACACAAGCTCCACCCAAAGGTTCCATGAAACGCCCTGAAGACGAGCGCTGCCACCGAGCGGAGCCGCAGCGTTAAGGGAGTGGCGCGGTCCAGTCGCAAGCTTAAACTCAAACCAACGTAACTTTTGTATCAATAATTTTGCCCTTCCCGCGCGTGTGTCGTTTTGCTTTACAAAAGTTGTCAAAACACTCAAGCACGTATAATGCCGCGTGCTCAACGCTGGGTGTCACGATGAAAGCTGTCGCTGGCAAAGATCAAGTGACAGCAGCAACTTTCGCGTGACGGCTAGCCTCGCCATGTAGCATCCGTGCTAATAGAGAGCCGCCCAAGACCCACCTGGTGAAATGTGAATCCCCGCAGCTCGACGACGACGAGCGGCAGGCGCCGCCGAAGGTCGGAGAAGCGGCCTGAGACGAGCCAGCGTCCTTCCAGGAAATCCGATCTCGGAGCGTTAGCTGGCGGCTAACTACCACAGCAGCAGTGGGGAACCGCAGCTCAAGTCTTTCCGAACGGGGAGCAAGGGGCCCGGCAATACATGGCGGTAGGAGAGGAGGGGGCGGCCAGGTCAGTTCGGGCCTGGTCGCTGTTTCGGTAAATTGGCGCTAGCTGGGCCGCGGCATAGCAGTTATTAGCGAAGAGGTTAGGTGAGTATTGGGCTTTCCTGCTTTCTCCGAGGGGAAGACGAGTCGACGGGCAATGTTGTGAATGACATGCTAGCGAAAGGATAAACGGACATGCGCGTAGGGATGGAGGGAGGGAGAGGATGAGGGGTGATGCTGGCCATTGGCCAGTGAGTACACATGACAAACTGCAGTTGTTTCCCAATTTAAGTCCCGAAACTGTAATCTAAAGGATCATTAGTGGAAAGAGACACTTACTAGATACTCCAAGGTTTTTTTTCGATAGGAGGTCTGAGGAGAAAAAAAAATGTCCATATGAATTTCAAAATGTCAACTAAAAAGCTTAACTATAACACCCCCTAGCCCCAGTAAAGTTGGGCCTTAAAATGGGGTTTTAAAGGGACAATGTGTAACATTTAGACATGTGTTAATTTTAAAACCCACTACAAATTTCAGTAAGATGTAAATAAATGTGATCTATTATCAGCATATTTGTTTTACAAGTAGGTCTAGTAATCGCTATTTATATTACATATGGGGGCAGTCATGCTTCTTTTTGCTACGGAAAGCGAAAGCAGAAAACTTTTGCCAACGTAAATCACATCACGTTTTGGATGTCAGTTGGTGTCTTGTGTGCAGCTGAGCGAGTTCCTGGGTTGAATGCTGATTACAAATAAAACCGGAGAAAAAAAGATGAACGAGGTTTTTATGCCAAATGTAAATACAGTAAAAGAAGGAGAAGGAAGGGCATTCCGTTACACGCATCACAATTTTTACTATGGTGCACAACAATTGGTATGGATGTTAGGATCAGTTTGAAGGAATATGTATTCTAAGCATTTGATTTCACCTACCAAACACTAAAAAACGCCCAGAAAGAATATACACAACAGCATACAACAACATTTTACCTTACCCTGTGGAGTGATGACCTGCATTCTAATTGTCTGGTTGTTTGCATTTAAAAAGGTGTGTAAGTGTTGTATTTTGACCATGGTGCAGTGCTTGTGTCAGTCTCATGTGCCAGTGCAGATGGACTTCTCACCTCCAGCCTTTGTTTAAGTCCACGGAGGCCCTGGGTAACAAACCGGTTTTGACATATATGCACATGTTTTTCCCCTCCATGAGCCATCACCATGAGTGGAGGGGTTTGCGTCTCTCAATGATCTTAGGAGCTAAGTTTTCTGGGGCTTTAAGCTCCTGGTAGGCTCACCCATCACAAACAAGTCCTAAGTGAGGGACCAGATGAAGCAGTCATAGATCAATCTGCTATGATGATTACGAATATTGGATCTTGTTTTCCCTCACTCAAATGCCAGTCACCGGGACCTTCCTGTGGAGCCAGGCCTGGAGGTGGGGCTCGTTGTCAAGTGCTTGGTGGCCGGGCCTGCCCCCACGGGGCTTGGCCAGGCCCAGCCCATAAGAGTAACGTGGTGAGCTTCCCATGGGCTCACCACCAGTGGGAGGGGCCATAAGGGTCTGGTGCGATGTGAGCTGGGTGGGGGCCAGAGGCGGTGTCCCTGGCGTACCAATCCCTGGCTACGGGGACATGGAATGTCACCCCTCTGGCGGGGAAGGCCAAGAAGTTCCGACTAGATATAGTTGTACTCGCCCTAATGCACTGCTTGAGCTCTGGTACCAGTCCTCTCGAGAGGGGTTAGACTCTCTTCCATTCTGGAGTTGCCTGTGGCAAGAGGCACAGAACAGGAGTGGGCATACTTATTGCCCCCCGGCTCACCCCGGAGGACAAGAGGGTAGCCTCCCTCCACCTTCGGGTGTGGGGACAGTTCCTGACTGTTCTTTGTGCCTTTGAACCAAATGGCTGTTCAGAGTGCCCACCCTTTTTGGAGTCTTTGGAGGGTGTGCTGGAGAGCGCACCTTCTGGGGACTCCCTCGTTCTACTGGAGGACTTCAATACTCACGTGGGCAATGACAGTGAGAGCCAGATATTTTACCACAAAAAGTTATAGTCAAAGTCTTTGCTTTTTCAGTTCTTCAAAATCTATTGTTGTACATTCATATTTCAGTCATTGAAATAATTAAAAAAATATTGGCGTATCTGGTAAACAAGGTTTTATAAAAGCACACTGTTTTTTAAGTTTCATCAAGAGTTAATGGCTTGAAAGTCTTGACCTCTTCATTCAGACCATTTGAAGTCAAAGTCAAGTTTGTCAATTTCTTCACATGTGCTTAACATACAAAGGAATCGAAATTGCGTTTCTCACTATCCTCTGCGTTTTACATCTAAATGTACAAACAAAGTGCAGGTGCGCAAGACGAGACAATCCTCAAAACTAGATTCTTATCTATAGTAATGTAATGTGCAGTATGTTAGATCCACTTTGCCTAGTGTTGCTAAACTAATAACTAAAACTAAAAACTAAATACGAAAAACCAGGTCTGGCAAGAGTACCCCAAGACAAGACATGAGTAGCAGCATATGACAAGACAATCCAACAGTACGAGACAAAGCAAGACAACTCTGACTGTGATTGTCCCAGTTGTGTGCATTTGAGGTAGTTGTTATCGTTCTAAGTGTAGTGTCGTTCTAAGGGGGGTCGAATGACCTAAAATTTGTCTGCCAGCTAGGTGTTTCTTCTGGCTGGGGCTGAATGTGGGAGAGAGGAGGGGAGAGAGAGAGAGTTCAGCAGTTTCACGGGTGGGAAGGAGGGAGAGTTCAGCAGTCTCACGGCCTGGTGGATGAAGCTGTTCCTGAGTCGGGTGGTGCGGGAGCGGAGGCTCCTGTACCTCTTTCTGGAGGGCAGGAGGCTGAACAGACTGTGTGCAGGGTGGCTTGCATCAGTGACAATCGTGATGGCTTTGCGGCTGAGGTGGGTGGTGTACAGGTCTTGCAGGGAGGGGAGTGGAGCACCGATAATCCACTCAGCTGTCCTCACGATGCGATGACTCAACACATTTTTTTTCAATGAGACGGACAATTAGGAGGGAGCCTAGTTAGGCGTTTGCCACTAGGCCAAATATCCATGGAACAAGTGGAATGTGGTTTGTCGATTTTTTTTTATTTATTTTTTTTCCATAGAGAATGTGGGGAACATCCACACCATTAAATTTCTAATCACAGGGATCCTATTATCGGTGTGCATGACCAACACTCACACTCAGGCTACGTGTGACCTGAGCCTGAAGCGGTTCTTGAATCCTCGAGCTGAACGGTTGTCATAATGGAGAAATTGGAAGCTCGCATCGACGGATTTATTGCTAATTCGGCAAATTGAAGCCCATTCAGAGTCTCATGCTATGAACACAAGGTCAAACACACTTTATCGGCCTGCTTCCAAAACTATTGCAATCTGAACTTCTTCCCCCGGAGGGCAAGGTGTTTTCAAGATACAAAAATCTGTCCTTTCCCCCTATCAGGTGCCTTTAAGACTGTTGGTTGAATGGCTCTAGAATGGCTCAAGGGCACTCTTATACACATATATTTAAAGACTCCCACAAAGAAACACTCCACCACTTTTCGCCACCGGCCTTAATCTCCACCCACGTTAACGTGACTAAGCTGGGAATGCGCTAGGACCACTGGCTCCTTCCAGCTGTCAAGGCCCTCAACTATCCAAGGATGGCCTTCATTTTGAGGCATGGCTAAAGAATCGTTTTTTTTTTTTTTTTTTTAATCTCCCCAATTTTCTTTTCCTTGTGTAACAAGTGTCATGCTATCGCTGAGTGCTGTCCGATGGCGAATACCGTCTGGCCTTGCCGTCTTGTCTTTCCCTGTCAGTAAATTGTGTTGAACAAGGGTTAGGGTTACCAACTTCTTTCGACACTTTGAGCCCGTCAAGTAAAAATTTCGTTGCCTTTGAAGGGATTTATATATTTTTATATATATTTTTATACATGATAATGAAGCTTTATTAATTTTCTCCGGAGCTATTCTAGTGTAATGTAGATTGGTAGTTTCTTCTTCACTCTTGACTTGTAATAAGATCAGTTGCGCATTATGGTCTGGTCACACCCCAGGGGGCCCTCCTGCAGTTACGAACATCATAACACCTAGAATACTAACTAATGGAATACTAACAAATGCGCAACGTTTAGTCGCTAAAATGGGTTAATGTCGTTCGAGATGCGAGGTTGTTCTCCACGGCAGCGCCCACACATATACCGGTAAGCAGAAGCCATTAAAATTCTGTATATTGAGCACAATAAATCAAGGCGTGGAAGTGGCGGATCAATCGTTGCTGGGCTGTTAATAGCGTCTTTAGTTCGTGTTTTATATAGGTTTGGTGCACGTTTTGTGTTTGTGTTGTACAACAGTAGAGGAGCGTCTAGGAAGTTAGATTCGGCGCGTCCATGTACATCTGGGAAGTTAGATTCGGCGTACCAAAGTACACCTGGGAAGTTAGATTCAGCGTAAAGGTGTACGATTGGGGAGTGAAATCGTACCGGCTTTGTGGCTGGGGAGGAAGATTCAGCGCAAAGTTTGAACGTGCCTGGGAAGTCAGATTCGGTACGTGCCTCGCGGTGGACTGGCGCAACCCCGGACGCTGGGGGGCATTGCAACGTTTCGGTATAAATTGGGGAGTTTTGAGGCCCTCAAAAACCGACTAGATTAGTGGTGAGATTAGTTTATTTGTGTGTGCGTCATACATTGTGTTTGGTGTGTTAATTTGTTTTGTTGTCAATTGTGTAAAATAGACTATGATTGAACTAGACACTCAGTGAACGGTTTGGCAATGACTAATGTACAGGAGAAGTTGGCAGACATTTGGTCAAATGTTTTGGGTTCTCTGAAAAAGAAAGACTGTAAAATCAAAGACTTGTGGGAAACGAAAACAGCAAGTTAAAGAAATGGCAGTAACATGGAGTCAGATGAATGAGGAATTGTGTCACAAAAAAGGAAACTATAAGTGAAAGAAATAGTAGTAACATGGAGTTAGATGATAAATTGTCATGAAAAAGGAATCCAAAAGTATGAGAGGCAAAATGGAAAGTGAAGAAACCCAAACAGCCAGTGGAAAAAAAGAAAGGGAGACATTGGGTGCATTCCACAGCAATGGGGCCAGAGCAAAAATTTGTGAAGAATGTGACGCTGGTGTATTTATGCCAGAATATGTGGGACCAGGGGTAAGTAAACAATTGTATCCAACTTGTCGCTTGCAAACACAATAACAAATATCCATTTCTTTAGTGCCACCCATGTGTCTCCTTGGAAACGCCTGACATGATGGCACCAATGACAAACATCAAAGGAAAATTGCATGGCGGCATCCATGAAACACCCAGCCACCATGAACTTATTGGAGCACGAATCCGTCCATCGCTGCACAGAGGTAAGGTTTGCGGATGGGGGGACCGCTCCAGCACGAGCATCTACTCCAGAATGTAGCATCACACAAACTCAATTCAGAGAGCTTTTGGGCACCGTTAATGACGCCCAGCAATGTGGGAAAACTATAACACATACAACTAACAATTGCAAGCTTAGACGATGAGGTAGACAGAATGCCTAACAGCCGCACACAGGAATCAAGTGGACATTAAGAGGTTGGAAGTAGCAGACAAATGTCGCACCTCTGCTGTAAGGCAGGGCTAGGAAAGCTACTGGGCCAGTTCTAGGTTCGCGGAGTGGCAGTGAGACAACAGAGAGGGAGTAAAAGTTAAAATAAAGAGCCGGCAGTTTAATAAACAATCCAAATCATCAACAAATGATCAACAAACAAAAGACACTGTAAACTGCGAACTGCAATGTAAATAGATATATAATTGTCCTATTTTAGTCCTATTTAATCTCTTAACAGTTATTTATGGGTTTTAAGGTAATACACTAATGGCTACTATAATTTGAAATGAGAGTATAGCGCCCCTTTAAGATTTAAGACCAAACCATACAACATTCAACAGTCAAATAAATCAACATAGGTTACAAAACAAAATAACAGTCCTAACAGTTCCTAGCAGTGTGTGTGATGTCCATGAGCTCCAGGAAGAGTCCCAGAACAATCCCTACCGCAGCCGAAGTTGTTGTGAAATGGACTGTCGCTGGCAAGGCTTTGGGGTACTTGCATGAGGTGTATATCAAGGGTCGATGGTAGCTCGCCACTCGGATGTACCGAGAATTGAGTCCTATCCCCACGCAATTCCCTGGGGGAGGGGGGGGGGGGGGGGGGGGCAAAACTTGTCTGTGGTGAATCTTAACTTGACGTGTCTTATCTCATCTAAATTTACACTGTTGCGGTGAAAGAATTGTGTTTGCACTGAGAGCTGTTGACTGTCTCGTGACTTTACTGACTGCAATCAGGGGACAGGTGTGCCCTTGTTCAATGAGGCTGTCTATTAGGGTGTGGTGTTGCCACTTCCTCCATGGGGGAGGGGCAGTTTGGTTTTATTTCTTTTCCCTTTTTGTTCTATTTATAATTATACTTGCTGGGGTTACACAAAACAAACAAAGAAACAAACAAAAAAATCTAGGTCTGGAATTAAATTGAAAAAAGTTACATTTCCTATGTTAAGGTGTGAATGGGAGCGAAAGGAAATAAATGGGTCGCTAGAGTATGCCCAATCACATCTACACCCTTAAAAGACAAAAATGAGAAACTTTGTGTGGTATCAAACCTGGGGGTCGCGGGCCAACACTGGTCCCCTTAAAAGGGTTTTAGGGCCCAGCCCTCAGGAAAACATGCAGAGGCACATGAAAAAAAAATGTTATAGGTGGATTAAAGCTAAATAGATAATTAAGGGGTTGCAAATGATAAACAAAAGTAGAATAATAAATAGGTAAAATGTACATGTTTATTAATAAATTGATTTAAATGTAGTTTATGTGGGACACAAACTTTATTGGCTGGCTAAAGTATGTTTTAAGGTTGTAAACTGGGGGAATTGTGAGTTACTTTAAGGCCAAACGGGAATTGAGATAGGAGACGGGGAGTCTGAGATGTGGACTACATTTGCATGAGGAGACAATGCAGGGGGCAACTGCTATTAGAACAAAAGGTTGAACAACCAAGGTTTTTTGCAGTTGGGCTTTTTGGGACTCGTTAACTCTACTTGGGAACAATTAGAGCTAAATGTTATTTTTAAATCTATTAAAACTGATTTTCAGGATACTTCATAGTCCAAACTAGTCCATAGTTCATAGTCCAAAGAGGAGTAGTGCTTATACCAAATTTAGAATTACATGAATGTTAAAGATGTGGGCAGTATGAGCCTCTAGCCGTCCGGGACACACAAGCACTGGTGGGACAATTACCTTACTGGTACAGCTGTTCTTTTACGACATGTCATTCATTCATTGAAGTTGGTAAGTGAAAAAGGTCAGAGAAAATAAAGCTTGTCTATTTCAAATGGGAAAAACCAGCTGCTGAAGCTCAAACAAAATAGAACACTTGGAGAAACTACAAGGGCCAAGCAAGAGGAAAACCTGAAGATAATAAAATGCGGTGGCCATGGTGGGGGCCATGGGCATGGCTGGAAAGGAGCTGGATGGACCAGGGGTGGAACGAGAAGGGGAAGGAGTGGATGCCATGGGAGTGTCACCACTGATCACGGGAGGAAGGCATGTCTGCAGGCCGCCACTGGACACACTGCATCCTGGACAAGTTTTGGGCGGCCAGAGGATGCCACGGTTCCAGGTAGAACAAAGTCACCGCCATGGCAGTACAAGAGCTGGATGAACAGCAGACAACAATACCTGCACAACCAGGCAGATACCCCCTTGGGAGGGGTAGGGACAAATTGCAAACACAATGACTTTCATGGGCTTCGCTGAGTCACCCACAAGACTGCCATGGACGTAACAACTTCAATTACAGGTGCTGGGACAGTCAGTGCAACATCAGTTTGCCCGCGCTCCGCAAACCCAATGAACTTAATAACAAGAGACCTTGCTCAAAAAACCAGAGCCTCCCACTTCTGCACAAACCAAGCGGGGATACACTCTTGCTGAGACTTGACCCATTGTTACGGGTGGGGTCACTGTCAGAGAAATCTCAGAAAAGAAGACTAGGACAAGCCTAGCTGCTTAAACAGCAAAAAGAGTAACTCAGACCAGCCAAGATTGACTTTTCTATGCCGGGCATAGGGAAAAAGCTTGGGCAAATGTAACTCGTGGGTCTTCCAACGCTAGTTTTCCCTGCCCAGCCGTCCCCCCCTGGCTTTTATTGAGCAAAAGCATAGCAGATTACAAGACACAACAAGAGAGCCAGCCGGGCGCCACCGGCAGCTGGGCCAAGGTCCCGGCTCACACTTTCGTGCGTCAACAGCTCTATCTAAGGACAGGGTCAAGATGAACTAGGATTGCATAAATGGGTAACAATGAACTAAGCACATAATGATAACAACCTAATATATGATTCCCTTCAGAGTCACTCAGGGGTCTTGCTCTCTGCTTTGTTTCTTTTTCCCTGTTTCCTGGCATCTTTTTTTTTAGGTGTGCACCAGCAGTCCACGAATTGGTCGGCTCCAGGAAGGCCCACGATTGGCTGCTGCTGATTGGAGGTCGCACACCTGCCATATATTAAGATGAGATGGCAGACAACTTTCGTCCTCCTTCGCTTCCAACCAGCCACGCATTCGTACTAATAGTCTTGAAACCGAGCAGTAGGGGTGAACCGCCGTTTTTGTTGTATATTTTCTTTTCTCCTGTTTTTGGAGCTAGGGAGGTAAGCTTATTGTCTTTTGGTTGTTTTGTTTGCTAGGTTAGTTTGGTTATTGCAGAGACAGATTGTTTTGTTTGTTGTTTTGGCCTTGGTTCACCCTGAGTTAGTTGCTCCACTCTTTTAGTAACCCTTTTGTAATGTAAATAAATGTATCTTTTGTTTTCCAAACCTTTGGGTTATCGGCTGGCTGCTTGGGAGTTGGGGAAGGCGGGGCCCATTACTCATGTTATGTCCTAGACCCCTAGACTGGGACGTAACACCATGTTTTGGCATCCACTTTGCAAACCTGAAACCAGAAACGTCTGAACATACCTGAATTCACTCCTTCTTCCTGATCTGAAAGTCCTTGGTCCTGACACTCTTATCTTTCCCTCGGCCTCTTGATCCTTTCCACTGCACCTTCCTTTATGATAGAAACCATGAAGGCATGGATGCAAAAGCTGTTGATGACATTGAAGCCGATTTGTGGACTCTTCAGTGTTCTGCCATTGATGTACGCTATAAAACAAGGCATTCTTGCCAAATGTGACCTTTCTTCACAAACAGTTTCAGTGATGCCAAATGAGCTTAGAGCTTGTGTTGTCAATTAAGAACCCTGACAGGTAGAATATGCAAAATCAATCTGAACACAAAGTCAATGTAAGCACCACACCTTGTTCGCTAGTGCTGGACTCGAACAGACTGCTGTCAGCCTTGCATCCAAGGTTTAAGAGGTTCACAATGATAGATTTGGCAAACGATTGTGTCTGTCTGCCACCAACCGAGAAGTGTTTGATAATATTACACATTCACACACAAAGAATTCAAATTGAAATTGACACCATTAACAACAAGGGTTCAAATTCAACTCAGGGCTGTCCACTCAAGTCCCTGATACCACATTTAGCTAGAATGGACATAATGATTGGTGCCCTCCTAGTGCAGTGCGTGGAGGTCATTCTGTGTGCAGGGGGGAAAACCCCTGTCTAGGGTCACATCATGGCACATTTGGTCCTCCTCCTACTTCAAGCAGGCTTCAAGACCTTGGAAAAGAAAAGGCATGTGTCGCGCAGAAGTAGTCTTGCTGAAGCATGTCACCACCGCGGTTGGCACCATTAAGTCTGCTGAACACAGAAAGTCTGTCTTGAATCACATATTTCAAACACATGCTCTCCTTCTGATTTGTGTGGCTACAGCAGGATTTTGGTGTAGTGTTGGAGTAGACACCGGTAGCGAAGAAAGGAGTGGTTCACTTGATTGTGGCCCTCCTTCGCAACCACCGCACACCTGCCTCACCTGGTTATGACTAACCATTCTATCTTAATGTACGAGTTGTCAAAACAGTGTTCTAATGGCATTTCATTTTACAAGCAAAATGGATAAAGACAATTGTTAACATATGCTACCATGCCATTAGATGCAATTGAAACTACACAACCATCATGAACTGCTCATCCTGCCACAGTGGTGGCCATCTTATGGAAAATGTATATTTTAACAACACACTCGGTAGCTTAATTCAATACGTCATCATTATTCACAATGTTCCCACTGTTAAAATTGATTGTTCACCTTGCTGACAACATCAAACATAAGCGACATAAACATGGCTGAACTGGTATCAAATGTGAACCTCATTGCTGTGAAATGCGTGTTTCTTGATCCATTTCACTGATGAATGCTGTTGGCGGGCCTCCGATGGGTCCCTTTGTGTGGGTTTTGAGGTAGTCGAGCAAGTGGGAATTATTTGGAAAACCGAGGTACTCAAATTATTGGTTTAGAGCACTTCTGCACAGACTGCCAAAATGGAAATTACGATGCATGTACCACGCTAGGCAACAGGTTATGACCAATATTTTAATTTGGCATGTGGCAAATGGGTGGACTCCCACGCGAGGCGACCAGAACGGTCGGCGTTGGATTTGCTGTCGGCCCTGATCCTAGGGGACATCAAGGCACGGGTGTCAGTTTCAACTAAGGAGCTGTCCTTTTGGTTTGCGTTTCACGCCAAAAGGGGGAGTGAGGACATGTGGAGAAGACCCAGTGAGAGGGTGGCACTTCCATTGGGCCCTCTCAGCAAGGTGCTACTACTGGAAGCACATGGGCCCGTGCATTTGGCTAGTGGACCAATGTTGTGCCGCCTCAGGGCCTGGTGGCACCCCCACCGGAAGGAAATGGCTCATTCAAGCTTGTATCATTTCTGGGGGAGAAAGTACCATTGACTACACATACATGAGTGAATGAATACAAGGTAAGAGGTTCATGTTGATTTGGTGGACTCCTCCAAGTGGCCAGAGGCATACTGGAAGCGAGGACCCCACCACTGTCATTAAGGCATAAATCATTACATCCCAACACGTGACTTCCCACAATTGATTAGATCAAATAACTGAACACATTTTTCAAGCAAAAATCTACAACAGGTGGAGCGAATGTTGGTTCTAAAACATAAAATTGGCCCAGTTTATCACCTTCAGTCCCATGGAAGGGTGCAAAGAATGAACCAAAGACAAGATCACAAAATTTGTGACTACAACAGGGCTCAATTGGCTGGAGGCCCTCCAAATTGCAAATTGTCACCACAAGTTCAGACCCCAGTGGACTGGCCGGAGGGCTGCAAACCATACTGGGACCAGTTTGCATCCTTGGGAGAGCAGTTTATTTCTACAGGTGGCGGGAGGTGTTTTCCAACAGTTGCAAAGTACGATCTACACTGACTTCCAACAACCTTAGAGTCCTCAACCGAAAAAGGAGCTGTCTAAGATGAATGGAAACAAGGAGTGGCCATACCCGACAAAGCCTTCCAACTGGAGAAACAAGGATCACGGTGGTATCATATCTTCACGGTCAGACTCTCACACAAACACGCATGTCCAACAGTACACGCACGAGAACTAAATAAAACAGCCATTACACTGCTCTAAGTGTGTGTATTTGTGTATACAAATTGTTGAACCCTCATGGATTGTTGTGAACTCTTTTCAAAGAGTTCAAAAGGGGGACTGAAGGGATTGATATATTTTTATACATGATAATGAAGCTTTATTAATTTTCTCTGGAGCTATTCTAGTGTAATATAGATTGGTAGTTTCCTCTTCACTCTTGACTTGTAATAATATCAGTTGCACTTTGTGGTCTGGTCACCCCCAATTATTATTCAACTGGGTCTGCAATCAAAACTAAGATTAAATGTGAAAGATCCAACACCTTGTACTGCAGGTAATGACAATAACGGATACCTACCTACCCATTCTTTCATTCTGGTGTCCCTTACGTGAGTTCATATCAAAATGTCAATGCAGAAGGCTCACGAATGTTTTATAGCTGGACATCCAGTAATATGCTATTGCTGGCATCAAAATTGTGATGTTTGTTGACCCATTAAAATTGTATCATCAAAGACAGCAATCCATTTTTAATATTTAATATAATTCAATAATTTGTCAAAGTAATTCCTAGACATGTGTACTGACTTACATTGTTTGTCTTAACTTACCACTCTGCATCCATTGCAGCCTGTTGAGCTCTGAGGGAGAGGTGTCCTCTCACCTGTGGCCCCTTGTCAAGTTTTTTATTTTTAAATACGTTTCACCTGACTCGACTATAGTTATAGTCTGACACCAGCGATGCAATATTTCAAATGTAAGCCAAGATGCATTTGGGTCACATGAATGACACAAGAGGTTCCGCATCTTGACAGACCAATCAGAGCGCTCTGGTGCCACACTGCTTACTCATTGGCTACTGGGCACTGTTGTCATGAGGTTGCAGGCAGGCAGCAGGTGCTTGCACATCAAACCCACTCTTCATGCGGTCACCAGTCACTACCTCACACATCCTCACTGACCCATGTGCATACAGTGTATACAGTATTTGCTGTCACTAAATTATATGGCAAAGTCAAAATAGACTTTTCCCTTTAGGGACTGAAATGAGCAAATAAAAACTTCTAAAAAAAAATCAATTGAAGCAAAATTGATTACTAACTAAAAATAAGTATTTGAAAAACTATATAAAAATTATACATACAATTGAGATGTAGTTTAAGTAACAACATTATTCTGTATCATATGGAATTTAAAGATTGAGGATATTCAACAGAAATTAAAGAAAAAATGGGTATGGTCCTCTGTTAATAATTAGACTCAATTTAAAATGAAATCATTTTCCTTTGTGTGGAAAAAAATGTAGAAGCACTAGACAAAAAATGATTCCATTACTGGATTAATTTGATGTTGGGACTTTGTCTGTATCCTTGACTGAATTGATAACCTATCATTATTATACCTTGTTGGAGGTCATTAAAAAAATGTAGGACTTGTTGCTTAAATTTGTAAACAAATATGAGTAAATTTGTCCAGAAGGCCATACTCATTTGTCACACATCATTTAACGTGTTTGAATGAGATTTAACAGCCACACATCAGTCATGAGGGTGTATGTACACACTTGTGCAACATCGACTGTTATTTTCTTCATCTAAAGGTTTTCAGCACTGATTCATACAGGTAGCATGGATGGCAAAGTCTGGAAATCATCTTGGCCTCATTTTATTATTTTGACAATAGCATGGCATTTGATGGATAAGCAGACTTTCGATAGCCACAGTACTTTTTTCACTTTTATGTTGGTGCATTGTTTATGTTTGTGCATGGAATAAATAAAGCTGAGTGACAATCAGCATCATGAAGCTTTTAATGGCACCTTTAGAACACATTTTGAGACATCAACTAAACAAAGACACTTTCGAACTGAAACAAGATGAAGAAGCAAAATGGAAACAAACATGCACTTTTCACTGTCAATGTTGGGCAACATAAACAAAATATTTGCCATTGAAAGCATCACAAACTTTGTCAATTTATTGTTTAAAAGTGTAACTTGAAGATAAGGAAAATTATTGTCCAAATGACAACTGCATATTCTTTTGATTCTTCACTTGAGGCTAACAAGAAGTTGGTTAGTGGAAAATCCGGTTCGCGTAAATCCATTGGAAATATTTGCCAAAAGTAAGATTGAGCAAAAAAGACAAAAGCTTCACTTTTTCAAACGCATCTGAGTGAAGTCTACACTTCCATCGGAGCAGGAAACACCTGCATATACGTGGACACGCTAACTAGCTACCCGCCTTGTGGATGCTGTGGCGCGGCATGCTCAAGCTCCTCTGTGCATTGCGCTGTTTTGGCTGTCATGACCCCACTTAACGCCTAGCGTCGCTTTGCCCACACAATGGTGCACATGTCAACCTGAGGAAGAAGAGGATAGAATGGTGGGGCCTTCCTGTCCTTCACGCCTTAGGTGGTCTCCGTGGCATCCTCAGGCCACTTTAGCCCATTTGAGGAAGGCGGGGATGTCTCGTACGGGGACGTTGCGCATCAAGGCTTTGACGCGCAGGTTGCGATCATCCGTGAGGAGGACGACCTTGCGATGAAGCCGCACTGTGCCATCGTCTAAAAGGACAATAGGAAATGTGTGCATTACAAGGAGGGAATGCATTTCATACTTGGACCACTTAACCTAGCTAAGCTTGTTTTCTTTCAAATTCACTTACTTTGAAGTCATATTTCATGTGCAGACACTTTTTTTTAATGCTTTGTTTGAGCTTTATTGTGAGTAGTTCATTTTTTTAACTTGGCGTACAGTTGAAACCAGAAGTTATGACTTATGTACGACATGTCGGTCACGTTCCAAGACAATTACACCCGCGATGAGTAAAAGCCAGTCAATCTATAGATTCAAGAGTTTATTGTCATATGCATTGTAATCCACACAATGCAATTCTTATTCTGTTCACTTCCCTGAGCAGACTTCATTCCATAATTGGGTAAATAATAAGGTAGGCAATAAAACAAACCACAAAAAAAAAAAAAAAAAAAAAAAAACTGTAATAAAGCATAAGGGCAGTCATAATGAACCACTAATAAATGAATATACTTACATTCTGATCATATTACCCAGTAGATTCAGTAGAAGAACTGTATACATATGAGGAAGATTGTGCAAAATATCATGTAGCGCAAAATATGACGTATTTAGACTAGGAATAGACAGATAATCGGCCACCGTGTGTGCCGCCAATTATCAGGGCCAATATTTGCCAAATTGGTGCCTTTTTTATTGATCTTAGGGCCAATAAACTCCAATCATGCACTTCTCTGTGTCTATCATGGAGCCTTGCAGCAGAACTGTCCCACTCATAGCAGCATCAGACTATTGACCTGCGTAAGAGCCACCCAATCAATAGTGAAAGCCATATATGTATGCCTCAGTGATCCCTCACATGCAGCCAGAGCACACTCAAGGAGAGCTAACATGTTTCAACGTTGGGAGGTTAAGTTTAAAGAGAGTAAGAGACTCTACAACACATTTAACCAAAACAAAGCAAATTGAATTGATAGTTGCAATGCCTTGTCTTGAATGGCTGCTAGCCTTCCAGGCCAACCTATGCTAGTAAACGGTGGGGACATGAAGCCCTTTCTCCTCACGAAGCATGCTAGCAAACACCTTGCTAGCTTCTACGTTGCAACATTATCACCTGTGTTTTCACCTAAGAAAAACATTACTTCACAAACTGATTAAAATTAAGTAAATGAAGTTAGCGGTTTGCAGGAAAGCACGTGGGGATGTGAGAGAAAAGTGTTCTCATACGAGTGGGTGTGTGAGCGCTTATGACTATTCAACTCAGTGCACTTTGTGTCAGAACTGTAAACAAAAGTGAGCAAAAGATTTACATTTATAACCACTATTTCATTGACAAAACAAATTATTTTTAATTTGCTCATTCTTTTTCCAGTTAACCTTTGAGCCGACACCTCCCTGACCCTTTTTTCCCCTTATTTTTAAAATAAGGATGTAAAAAAAAAAAAAAAAATGCAGTTTGTTTTTTTACTGCAAAAGATCTGAATATCGGCTTTAAATATTGGTTAATTGGCCTCTTGGCTACCAGTCTTTATTGTATCGGCCCTGAAAAAAACATATCAGTTTATTTCAACTAAAGACCCTTGATTTCAATTGACAATTTTTTTTTAAGGGGAAGTCATGTCCAAAATTTTCACTAATAGTCTAGCCTGAACACGGCATTCTGATTAATAATGCGTTTGTGTAATATGAGTTATACAGCAAAATGAATCCCTTTTTCTCCATCTCGGGGGGGCAGCCATCATGCAACATGCAGTCTTTAGCTGGGGCATGATTGGGACTTCCTGAGCACTGAGTAACTGATGCAATTTTCAGTTGACAGCAGTGTCAAAATGATATGGAGAAAAACATAGATTTTTCTGATTCCACAAAAACGACAGTCATCAGAATGTTTAGACCATTGCAGCTGCATAGAACATATTAGAAAAACATTTTATTTTGATTTTCCCTTTAATTCGTTTTTTTTTTTGTCACATTCAACTACAATAACTACAGCTGTGCGATACTGTATGTGAATATCATGTAACGCACAAAAGCGGGAATTCAGGTTTAACTGCAGAATTCGTAAACCAATCAATAAATCATGCTGACAAAGTGGTGTCATTGACCAAACACGCCAAAGAGGTTCTGTACTTCTCTGGTCGGGCATGAAGTCCTTGGCCTTGTCCTGGCAGTAGTGGAGACAGCAGGAGAGGATGACATCATCATTGTTGCCCTGATGACAACAAACACTTCCGATTAGTTGGTTGAAACAATTCACGCGCAAAGTAAATGCTTAAATGCTAACTAAATCTTGACCATCTTTCACATGGCCCAAACGCACCACATTCCCTCAAACGCTCAAAGTGGACCCTTGGGGTTCCTGTGAGCCATTGACCCTCACCTGCTGTCCTGAAGTGTCTTCACTACGGAAGGCAATGGACTCCAGCTGGGTCCCTCTGCTGGTGAGTGCTCGCAGTCGCGGCTCACGCACCTCAAAAGCACGCTCCAGGAACACCACCGCTTGGCGAGCCTTCTCCTGCACGTCCTGCATATGTGCCGTTACAAGTCCTCCTCCTCCTAAAGCATCCTGGCCTTTTGCCAGGCCATCCAACTCGGTGATCACTGCATTAAAATAAATAATAAATAAATTTATATATTTTAAATATATAAACACACACACACACACACACACACACATATATATATACATATACAGTGGGGCAAATAAGTATTTAGTCAACCACTAATTGTGCAAGTTCTCGCACTTGGTAGGATTAGAGAGGCCTGAAATTGTCAACATGGGTAAACCTCAACCATGAGAGACAGAATGTGGGAAAAAAAACCAGAAAGTCACATTGTTTGATTTTTAAAGAATTTATTTGCAAATTGTGGAGGAAAATAAGTATTTGGTCAAGACCAAAAGTTCATCTCAATACTTTGTTATGTACCCTTTGTTGGCAATAACGGAGACCAAACGTTTTCTGTAACTCTTCACAAGCTTTTCACACACTGTTGCTGGTATTTTGGCCCGTTCCTCCATGCAGATCTCCTCAAGAGCAGTGATGTTTTGGGGCTGTCGTTGGGCAACACAGACTTTGAACTCCCTCCACAGATTTTCTATAGGGTTGAGAGCTGGAGACTGGCTAGGCCACTCCAGGACCTTGAAATGCTTCTTACGAAGCCACTCCTTTGTTGCCCTGGCAGTGTGTTTGGGATCATTGTCATGCTGAAAGACCCAGCCACGTCTCATCTTCAATGCCCTTGCTGATGGAAGGAGATTTTCACTCAAAATCTCTCAATACATGGCCCCATTCATGCTACCCTTTACACAGATCAACCGTCCTGGTCCCTTTGCAGAAAAACAGCCCCAAAGCATGATATTTCCACCCCCACGCTTCACAAAACACGAGAACCTGCATTTCTACCAAAAAGTTCTATTTTGGTTTCATATGACCAAAAACATTCTCCCAGTCCTCTTCTGGATCATCCAAATGCTCTCTGGCGAACCGCAGACGGGCCTGGACGTGTACTGGCTTCAGCAGGGGGACACGTCTGGCAGTGCAGGACTTGAGTCCCTGGCGGCGCATTGTCTTACTGATAGTAGCCTTTGTTACTGTGGTCCCAGCTCTCTGTGGGTCACTCACTAGGTCCCCCCGTGTGGCTCTGGGATTTTTGCTCACCGTTCTTGTTATCATTTTGACGCCACAGGGTGAGATCTTGCATGGAGCCCCAGATCGAGGGAGATTATCAGTGGTCTTGTATGTTTTCCATTTTCTAATAATTGCTCCCACAGTTGATTTTTTTACACCAAGCGTTTTACCTATTGCAGATTCAGTCTTCCCAGACTGGTGCAGGTCTATAATTTTGTCTCTGGTGTCCTTCGACAGCTCTTTGGTCTTGGCCATAGTGGAGTTTGGAGTGTGGCTGACTTGACTTGAATGATTGGTTGTGGACAGGTGTCTTTTATACCGATAATGAGTTAAAACAGGTGCCATTAATACAGGTAACGAGTGAACCATCATTAGACCTTGTTAGACCTCATTAGAAGAAGTTAGCCCTCTTTCACAGCCATGAATCTTGCTTGTTTGTTGGTGACTAAATATTTATTTTCCACCACAATTTGCAAATAAATTCTTTAAAAATCAATGTGACTTTCTGTTTTTTTTTTTTCCACATTCTGTCTCTCATGGTTGAGGTTTACCTCTCTAATCTTTCCAAGTTGGAGAACTTGCACAATTAGTGGTTGACTAAATACTTATTTGCCCCACTGTATGTGTATATATATGTGTGTATATATATGTGTGTATATATATATATATATATATATATATATATATATATATATATATATATATATATATATATATATATATATATGTACAGTGGGCCCCCGTGTTATGAACTTAATCCGTTCAGCGGGTACGCTCGTAACTCGAACTGCTCGTATGACGGGCAATCCAAACCTATGTTAATTAGTGAATGCGTGCAACGCGTGCAAAAACCTTAGGTAAAAACATCACGACTTTATACACATATTAAAAATGAGTAACATAATCTGCTGTACAGTTAAATTAAATAACATATACAAAGGAAAAATGACATTTACCTTTGGGGCGACGTGACTTGAGCTGGGTGGAGGCGGAGGGGAGCAGAGACCAACCCGCAGAATTTATTTATTTATTTTCTTAAACGGGAACTTTTCTCAAACTAGAACATATCACTGGCGATTTCCTTCTCTTTAATCCATAATAGAAGAAGCCTCTCCATTTTGTTGTCGACCGAGGTCCGTACCCCGGCAAGGAAAGTCTTGCCCTTAGAAGATTGCCGAGCGGTTACGGCCATACTCACGAGCAAGGTTAACTATGCGTGCACCTCCTTCGTATTTTTTTTTATTATCTCCTGCTTCGTTTCTAATGTCATCATCCACTTACTTCTTCCTTTACCGCTACTAGCAATTTTAACAGCCACGTCTAACAAATAAAGTTTGCAAAGTCTTCACAACACACCGACCAGCTGTGCCATCAAACTAGATCCATGTTTTTCAACTGCTGTGTGCCGCGGCACAGCGGCACAGATATTGTCAGTTGTGCCGCGGGAAATTATCCCCCCGGTCCGCTGTCTAAATTTACGGCAATGACTGTGCCGCGGACAGCACCCTCAAGGCTTTAAATGTGACGCAGCGATCAAAAAGTTGGGAAACACTCAGCTAGATGAAGGCGTTCGGCCAAGCATATCGGCATTTCTGTGATTGACGTGACGCCGGCCAATAGTATATTCGCATCTCCATGAGTGAGACCGGGACTGTGACCTTAATCAACCAATAGCATATCGGCATCTCCGTGACTGACACCGTGACTGAGACAGTGACTGTGACATTGTAAGAGCAATAGCGTTAATGTAATAGCGTTACCGTGACAAGCGTGAACAATTAATTTAGTTGATGCAGCAAAGCGAAAATAATTGTGCGAACACATTTACCGGTGGCATGTCGGATTGTTCGTAAGACGAAAGGTTTGTGCGTAAGTGGGGGACAAAAAATATAAAAAACCCTTAATACTTAAGCCACACATAAGCTGAGTTTTGACGCATGGATGTGCATTTTTATATCAGCAATATTTTCACTTACAATAATTACCGTAACGGGACGAGCTAGAGGGCGGATATCAGTTGGTTGTTAGGCAGCAAGCGCCTGCTGCAACTAATAGCAGCTGATGTTATCTGATGTTATGACATTAAAAAAAAAAAAGCAATCAGACTGAACCAACATCCATTTTTGTTCACACATAGGAATATTATATAATAGAGGATCATGTGAAAGTTATATCTCCAGCACCGGTTAGAGAACAAGGAAGTGTACTCCATTTGGCTCGTTTATCAATTGTGGTCTTTTGGAATATATACACACAGAATCATAAACTTGGTGAAACATGGATGGTGCACATCTTCTGGTATCTATGGCAAAAAGGAGTCAACCAGTGTTGGGAGGAAAAAGAAAAACTGCTTCGAGCGCATTCAACGTTATGCTCCCGAGGCGTTTATGGTCCACTCACAATGTGGGAAATCTGAAACACGCTTAACCTACAACAAATATATAAATTATGGATATGAACACAAAAAAACATGAAGAATTCACAAAAATGAGAGTTATTCTGTATTGCTATAGTTTTTACATTGTCACTAAACCGTTGGTGCGTTCTATATTAAGTAACATAGAAAATACCAGAATTTGACCCTAAAATTCCAGGTGCCTTCCATATACAGGTGCATCCTATGTTTTGGGAATAACAGTACTGTATTTGATGAGTTTTATTTTTTGGTTTTAGAGGAAACCTAAGCAAAAAATGGCAAAAAAAATAGCTTGATTCCTATTTTGAAGAATCCTTGTCTATCCTCCAAACTGCATTGGGAAGTCAGCACAGTTGTGTTCACAAACCCTCTGTCCGGGAAAGCAATTTAAAAAAAAAAAGAAAAAAAAAAAAAAAAGAAAAGAAAAATGGTAGATGGAATTTTACCAATGAGCGGCACCACGACGATGTAACTTCCACAGTAGAGGAGCTTCTTCAGCGCCACCAGGTGGTCGATGAAGCCGTTGGTGTCGGGCACCAGGAAAAGAGGCTGAACCTCCATCTGTAGCTGCCTGTTTGTCTGCAGTACTGCCTAATACACACAAGAACAAAGAAAAGTTCTAAATGCATTCACCAGAAAAAAACAAACAAAAAAAAACAGGACAATGCATATGAACTTTCCTGCCTTTGATGCTCGCTGTTTTTAAGGAGAGATAGCCAAAAAGAGTTGTTCCTAATCAACCTAACAGCAGCACGAGTTTTCAAAATCTGTTTATAATTGCTTTTTGGGGAAAAAAAGAAATCTGTGATGATCACTTTTAAAGAGAATTATACATGGTATTTTGTTTTTAATGACTGCTTTATTTGGGTTATGACAAAAACGGGAGGCGTTATTGGCCTGTCTTCCACCCAGAGTTACGGATACCCCTTCCCGGGACGAGGTGCAGTTTGGCCTGGACCTGGAACCCCATCAACTCCAGCAGGCTAAGGAGCTAGTGGACGGGAACCAAGATATCTTCTCCTCCACCCCAGGTTGTACCCACCTAGTAGGACACATGATTCGAACCCAGCCAGGCAAGACAGTGAACCAGAGGACAGACCAAACCCGAAAACAGACAGTGACGAGGAGGTAAGAAAGATGCTGGATTTCGGAGTGATCCAACCCTCCAAAAGTGCGTGGTTGATCCCCATTGTCCTTACAGACAACCCCGACAACACAATCCGCTTTTGTAATGACTTTCAAAAGGTGTTATTTCACCTTTCTGCATTCCGATCCTCTATTTTTTTCACCTTTTATTTGTACTTTGTGAGGAAAGTAGTTTTGAACTCCGAGAACCAACCTGGTATCTGTTACTGTCTTTTGACGACCTGTTTTTGATATTGTTTGTTTGAACTTTGTGAGACTAAATAATCAAGTTTGAAAACCTTACCTCTGTGACCCCGTCTGCTCTGTTCTATGTATTTGTTATTTTTCTTAAGTAGTACATCTTTGATATTTCTGTCCACACAAATACTCTTTTATAAAATTTGCATCATATGTACTTTTTTTTTTATTTTAAGCATGACCTGACTTCATGAATTGTGATGGAAAATAAAATGATCTATTTCATAATTTACATAATTATTCACTTTGTTGGTCAGCTCTTGGGATCTTGCTGTCATACTCCTTTGTTAAATTGTTTGAAAACAAGTCTTTTATGGATCATTGACTGCTGCCAGTAGCACTTCTTTTAATTTCAATATTATGTGTGCCCAATGGACCCTACTTCGGACATGCTTGCTGTGGCTGGATAGTTATATCGCATGTGCGCTGTCAAATTGGTCCTCCACCACTTGAACATAGTTTGTTGGCAATGAAAACACACGGCATCTTTCTGCATGATGTTGTCAGTCTTTCTCTTTTTAAGACCAAATTCTTTCTCGGAGAGACGATTTTGCCCTCATTGCAAACAAATTTGACTTAGTCTTGGTCAGCCATTTTGGCATTCAAACCATAAGCGACACATGCCAGACCTGTGATGTCCCTTGTGTTGGGTAAGAAAAAAAAAGATGCAGAAAACCAAGAAGAAATGGATAGTTATCAAATACATTACTTTGTTATAAGAAAATATTACGAAAACAAGGCGTCTCAAAATTGATATGCAATAAATTGGAAATTAAATGCCATATTGCGATATTGTGCCACTTCATAATGAAATATGTTGAAACGTATACCGATATTATCACCCAATAATTGCTGGATTTTCCAAGTTGCTTTCAAAGCCACTAAATTTGCAGCGTTGCATTTTGAATCATAATTGCTACGTTTGTGGCTTTTTTCAGCAATAATTGATAAAGTCACTTAAAAAAAACAGCCACCCTGCTTTTTTTAAACCCTGCTTCTTTGAAGACGCAGGGTGGAATATTTACGGTTGTGTTTGCTGGTGTTTCGTGAAAGCAGCACACACACTACAGCTTCAGAGAGACCATACATGCGCTATGTGAAGCTAAGCGTTAGCAAATACAAATACAATTTGCCATTGGTTTCAGTGCATAATAGCATGTAACCTACAAAGCTTAGGCAAATATGTCAAAACTGGTTAGTTATCCCGGGCTTCTGCGGATATAAAGAAAATGAAAACATAACTCTAAGGAGTCAAGTAGAGTGTAGGACAACCATCCAGCCATAGAAAATGACCAGGCATCAACACAACTCATTAGGGCTCATTTTACCTCTGAAAAGTGATGGGTCCCCGTCACTCGCAATACTAAAAAACTATGGGTCCCAGCAGAAATGTTTGGAGTCCCAGACATCAATCGCTCAGTAAAAAAAGACAAAATTTAAGTTTCACGCTGTATTTACAAGATCTGAGCAAAAACAAAAAAACAAAAAAAAACAACAACAGATATTAACAAATGTCACAGTAATATGTATTAAAATAATAGAATGAACTTACATGTGGCCTACATTATCATTTTTTTCATTGATTTGATATAAGGCTCCAAAAGTCCGCTCGGGTTCAATATGTAAAACATTTGTTCCTCTTCCCGACCTTCCGAAGCGTTTTGTTTTGGCTCATTGTTGCCTGATTATGTATGACTTGACTTGTCACTGATACTAACAAATTTGCCAAGATAATGTTGTTTTGGGCCTAAAGATAGAACTTTTAGGAGGCTTTTTTTTCTATAACCACATATTGCAGACGAAATCTCATGACAAAGAGATCTTGGGTAAAAACGAGAAAACTTGATGTGTAATCATTAATAGTACAATTCTACCATTTCATGTCGATGAGAGTCTACTTCCACCATAAAAGCCTTGTTCTGTCAATCAGTCTCGCAATGGGGCAGACTCGTTTTCAAAAGCCAAAAACCTGACATCCAAAACGTGATTTGAATTACGTTGGCAAAGGTTTTTCTCCTTCGATTTCTGTAGCCAGTGTTGGGCAAGTTACTTCAAAACTGTAATGCATTATTTATTACTTATTACTGTCATTTCAAAGTAATTAATTACATTACAATATGATTGTATTTGAAATGCATTACACTACTATTGCATTTTATTATTTATTTATTATATATTATTATTTTAATATTGCATTTTATGTTACTCTCACCACTATAACTGGAAATATGGATTTGCCATTCAAAATGTAGCTCATTACGCTCATTACACATTCAGTGAAACGTTGGCTAAAGCCTAAAAACAGTACAAATCATTTCATCTGCATTGTATTGTAAACTTTTACAGACAAGATACAAAATCTTTTTTTTTTGCATTTGAATGCCTTTATAACATAGCTTCTCAGCATAATGATGCGCTGTTTATGCTGTAGGCAAAAACATTTAGTGCATTTCACAATTACAATGTTTATATTTCAATTCAAGAAAAGTTGGCTAGGTTAGAGGCATACAGGTATGTTTCAAAAACAGATGGTTTCGTAGGGGCTAACATTAGCAGCTAGCCTACATCATTGTTAAGGTATTTAACGTACTGGCTAACATTTTGTGTGCTTCACCTTGATATACATTGACCAGAAATATTTATAGACTATTATTTACAGCAATTGTACAGTAAAAATTAGCGTTAGCTTACCTTGTCATTATTGCTATTGTGACAGGGATCTTGCTGACAAGGTTTCCAAATGCTGGTGAATCCACTGTGGAAAGTGGCAGCATATCTCCTAACGATTCTTCTAACCTCTTAATGTCGAAGTGTCATCCCTTAGCGAGAGAGCGCAATCCTCCGTGTGTTTTCTTTACGTTAACTTCTTGTTACTATGGCCCCGCTCGAAATGGTTCGTGGAATTACTGGTCCTATTTCGTGCAGTGGACAGCTTTTTAGGTGTCGCGCACAAAGTGCACCTAATGACTATATTCTTGTCTTTATCGCTAACTGAAAGTAATGGTCGTATGTCCATCTTGTGTACATATTGTCCACATTCAACCTGCCATTTCATCTCAGTTGTAGTAGCGCAGCAAGTAAACATTTTGCCCCAGACTTTTCGCCTCCGCTCTCGCGGAGTGTTTGGCGAATTTGGGGAAGAGAATTACCAGGAGTGTTACTTGCAACGAGAGACATCTTTCCCTGCCCGAGTCTTCATTAGTATTATGGGATGTTGAAAGCCTTTACCTTCATAAGCTTGTGTAACTTTTCTCTTGTCGAAAAAAACGAAAAAGCGAACCCCCCCTCATCAACTTTCATGCTAAAAATGCATTGTAATGCTAATTACTAATTTGTAACAAGTACAATATTACAATTTATTTGTGTGTAATATATTACATTACCGTGTTACAGTAAAAAGTAATGCATTACAGTACTTACCGTATTTTCCACACTATAAGGCGCACCTAAAAGCCTTAATATTTTTAAAAAGCAGATGGTGCGCCTTATAATCCGGTGCGCCTTATATATGGATCAATATTGGGATTCGTAGATGGGGAATGAACTGATAAAGTAAGCTTTACCTGCACTGAAGGAAAAGTTCCCTGATATAAATGTTGCACTACAGTTTATACCTTGCTGTTAAAAGATAAACTGCCACGGGTATACAAATATAAGAAAACATAAGACCGTTGTTTGTTCATTTTTGGGGTGAATGGAGTTGTCAGAAAGCTGGTTTGTAATCTACTACTGAAGTCTGACTGCTTCTACTGTTGCGCCTTATAATGCAGTGTGCCTTATGTATGGAAAAATTTTTAAAATACAGTGGGCCCCCGGGTTACGAACTTAATCCGTTCAGCGGCTACGCTCGTATCTCGAATTGCTCGTATAGCGGGCAATCCAAACCCATGTTAATTCGTGAATGCGTGCAACGCGCGTCGAAGCCTTAGGTAAAAACGACACACTGTATACATATATTAAAATTGAGTGACATAATCTGCTGTACACTTGCATTATATAATAAATACAATGGATAAATAGCTTTTACCTTTGAAACGACGAGACTTGAGCTGGGTGTAAGCAGAGGGGGGCAGAGTCCAACGCTCATAGTTAACACGGCGATAGATATGCTATTGGTCTTACAGTGTTACAGTAACTCTTTCAGTCAGGGTGCAAATCACGCAGATACTAAAACATCATCCTCTTATTTCTTTCTTTACCGCTGCTAGTAATTTTAGAAGCTATGTCTAACAGATAAAGTTTGCAAAGTCTTCACAACATTCCGTTTTTCACTAATTTTCTCTCCTTCCTTCCATCCTGTCCCATCAAGCTAGATAAAGGCGTTCGGCCAATAGCATATCGGCATTTCTGTGATTGACGTGTGACGCCGGCCAATAGCATCTCCGTGAGTGAGACCGGGTGACCTTAATTGACCAATAGCATATTCGCATCTCCGTGACTGACTGATAATTATTCGCACTTTTTTTTTAAACGGTTGGAATGTATTGACAATTAATTTAAAAAAAAAAAACACACATTTAAACCAATGACAATTCTTTGTCCTGCAATCGGCACATTTAATTTCATGTCAGCTGTTTTTCCCTTTAGCTGTACAAACACTACACTTAAATGGTAATATATTTAGACACCGTGAGTGAGACAGTCAGTGTGACGTTGTAAGACCAATAGCGTTCGCGTTACTGCCACAAGTATCTACTAACGATTGATGATGTCGCTACTGTTGATTTTATTGACGCAATTTAACGAGAACATTTCTACATACTCAATGGCCGGAATGTCGAATTGCTCGTAAGGCGAGAGGTTTGTTCGTAAGCGGAGGACAAAAATCTCCCTGATCCACGCTCGTAAGGCGAATTGTTCGTAAATCAGGGTGCTCGTAAGCCGGGGGCCGACTGTATGTCATTAATTGAGGGTGTGCCTTATAATACGGTACATTAATTTGTAATGCATTACTCCCAACACAGTCTGTAGCTAAAAGAAACATGTAATACGAGTAATACGAATAGCACATACTAAACATAGTAATATCTCTAAACATATATGTTGATTGGATAGAGCACAATTATTTTCACCTTATTGAAATTTATAATGAGTTTTCAAAATGAATAACAGTCTATATATTACATATTGTCACTTTAAATTCTCTGTTCCTGCTGGTGTTTGGAATGAGTCAAGAGCATTTACTTGTATTTTCTGGTGGCGCTTCTGCTGCTGCACCAGCTTGTTAGTGAGGGCGTGGTGTCGTGCCTTCAGCTGTCTGATGTTGCTTTCGCTGTCTGCTGCCGCCTCGGCATCATTGTACTCTTCCTCGCCTTCCGACCCCGACAGAGATGACTCCACGATAACATCAGCCTATGACCAAAAAAAAAAAACCATCCCTCAAATTGACGACTTGTTGACATCAGTCACTTATTCATTTTTTAAATTAAATGAAACTATATTGCCTGCAATACATTTTTTTTTTACATTAAAAATGAAAATTAAGTGTAAAATGAAAAAAACAAATTCTTGACAAACAAAAAAAAAAAAACTTTCCAAGGAAGCTTAATCAAGTCGACAAGCGTTTAGCTTTTGTCTTAATTCTACAAGTGCGCGCAATTTTAGGATCTCCTGTGTGTCCAAAGGCATCACATGACCTCTTGGTCTGACAGCAAGTCCCGCCTGACCCTGGAATCCAGAGAGGGAGGGGCCGGAGCCACTGAAACATATTTTCCACCCTTGAAGGCCAGTAGAGGTTCTTCCTGTCCACAAAGTGCCTCTAAGAAGTACTTGAGCACAGTCACCCGTTTGCAGTCGGCGGCGATGGCCTGAAAGCAAAGAGACACATGAAGACTATAAAGGGAGTGATGTGAAAGCCGACATCCTGCATGCTGGAACCGTTTCCAGGCAAATTCGTTAAAAGATTTGTTTCCGATTTTAGGATCATTTGTCTTGAATATTAAAAATTTGTCACTCTCCTCTGGCATGGTACCAGAAGTTTTTAAGACCGCCGCCTTTCAACCACTACTTAAGCGACCTTACCTTGATCTTGAGAATCTCTCTAATTATAGACCAGTCACATCTTCCATTTATTGCAAAAATTCTCAAGAAAGTTGTAGCAAAACAACTTAGCAATTACATGGCTGATAACAGTAGATTTTAACTCCTTCAGTCAAGGATTTAGGGCCAACCAGTGAACTGAGACAGCCCTTGTAAAAGTGACAATTGATCTTCTCTTGGCCATGGATTCCAACATCAAAATGATTATTACTTGATTGTAGTGCTGCTTCTGACTATTGATCATCATATATTTATAGAACGTCTTGAATCATGTGTTTGTATCTCAGGGTCGGCACTTTGTTTCAGATCTCAGAAGGGACGCATTGTGCTCTCATGGCGATCCAATCGCTGAATCTTTTACCATTTCGTGTAGTGTCCCTCAGGGGTCAGTATTTGATCCTTTACCGTTTAACATATACATGCTCCTTCTTGGTGATATTATACATACATACGATAATAGTTTTCATTGCTATGCTGATGATGCCCAGCTAAACATGCCTTTAGAAATAACAAATCCAATATGTGTTGGAACATGGAGGTCTGCCTTTCCGATATTAAACCATGGGATGTCTTTCAATTTTCTGCTTCTCAACCCCAGTAAAATAGTGATGGTAGTTATTGGCCATGCTCATCACCAGAACTTGCTTAAGAATACCACTTTGAACACTGAATAATTGTACTTTTGCCCGAAGTGGCTAAGCAACAACCCTTTCCGTGATAATGGACTCAACTCTCTTTTCACACGTTAAGAACACAACGAGAACTGCGATCTTTCACCTTCGCAATATCATCAAAATTCACTCCATTCTGTCTCCAAGCAATGCTGAAACAAGAATTCATGCGTTTGTTACGTCACGCTGTGACTATTGTAACAATGTTTTCTGGACTTCCCATGTCTTGCATCAAAAGTCTGCAGTCAGTACAAAATGCAGCAGCGACACTCTTTGACAAGTATGAGAGAGTTCGATTGTATTACCCTGATACTAATCAACCTGCATTGGTTTCCAGTATATCTGAGATGTGATTTTTAGGTGTTGTTACTTATACAATTTTACATGGTTTAGCTCCTTCCTATCTTGTCCAATTAGTATCACCGTATGTCTGTCCCAACAACTTTGGTCACAAAACGCTGGTTTGTTTATGACCCCCACGGGCTAAAAATAAGTCAGCTTAATCAGGCTTTTTCCATTCACGCGCCAGTGGTCTGGAATGCTCTAGCTATGGAAGTTCGCGTAGCCACCTTAGTAGAAATCATTACAGCCCATGTAGAAATACATTTATACACTGATAGGATTTAGTTAATGGGTCTGCCTGAATGCAGCTTTCTTCTTCTCTTTCCCGCCTCTTTCTCCCGGTTTGGAGAGGGAGCTAGATGGTTAGAGATGAAATGAACACTGCCATGCGGACCTGCACAAATCGATCAATGCGGGTTTTGAGATGAGACCACCATGGCACTTTTGTTAGGATGGACCCACTAGGCCAGACTGTGAGGAGGATCTTATCTAATGGCCTCGCTTGCCGTCAAGGCATCTTTGCACTGGACACTATCCGCCTAATATGGCACAGTGTGTTATTTTTAGCACTCAGCATGGAAGGGGGCTCCTCTCACCTTTCCGAAGGGTTCTTATTTTCCCCAGATGGGGGATTTTGAGTTTTTCCCTCCACTTCTGGGAGCTTTGTTCAGGGAATCCTGGTGAATTTATGATGTATTATATGACTTCTTTTTCACCTGTGAAGCCTTTTGAGACTGCGGTGATTCGGGGCTATAAAAATAAACACTGACTTGACATGTGAAAGTCACTCTACAAAGAAAAGTTGTGCCACTAAATGTCACAAGATTATTTGTTGATTTTGGTCACCAATGCTCATACAGAGTTGGGTAAAAGTTTTTGTTTACTCTGTTTCTTATGCATGGAATATTCTCCAAAAAAGCCTGAGAATTAACTTTTGTTTAAATCTTGACTCTGAAAATTCTACAAGATGCACTTGTTTTTCATAAAGCCTTTGTAAAATTCAATTTGTAACGCCATGTTTTTTTCTTTTTTTGCTGCATCATGGCCAGGTCTCCATTAGAAAGGTTTTTTGGTATCAAAAAGTTTTTTTTTTTTTTTAAATATTCTTTCCTAGTTGAATGCTGGTTCACTAATTACATAAAAACACACATCTTTAGCTTTCTTAAAATGATGTGAAAAGAGTTCACCATGCACTTTTCTCTTTTTCTTTGATGTTAGACTGTTACCTTGATGAAGGTTAAAAGTTGTGTTAACAAAAGGAAATGTGCCAGTCTCATTTGTGGATGTTGAAATTGGTGCTGCGGAGCAAGAATGAGCACCTGTGAGATAACTCATGACTATTATAATGTTGATGTGCACCCGTGTTGCTTTTGTCAATGGTTGTAGATGTGTTTTCTGAATATTTGTGCTAGTGCAATGGTGTTTCTTCAAACTCATGAGCTTGATTGTGGGTGACGTACCATGTCAGCATGTTGGTCTACGTAGCAGGGCTCCTCTGGCGCGGCCAAGAGGGGAACGAAGCCGGCGAGTAACCGGTCCTCCTTCAGCTGCAGCTCAATCAGCTCCTCATCGCCCTCCACCTCATCCATGTCCACTTTATAGAGTGGTACCTCACCATGATCCACACGAGCTAGCATGTTGCACAAGCAGGCCAGGCACTGCCACATGTCTAGGCTGTTGCTGTGGGACGAAGGAGGAGGACATGAGGGACAAAATGAGAGCCAGTAGAAAGTGGCAGCAAGGAGAAGAAGCAGGGCTCACTCTATGCTGCAGGGTGGCGGGTTCCACTGGGCTGGGTGACCCAGCATCCAGTCAGACCAAACCTTGATGCCGGGCAGGAGTTCCCGCAGGTCAGATGGGAAATCTGAGACCTTTAACAGGGCATTCTGCTCCCCTTTGTCCTCCTGCTCGACATCAGACGTGAACGTAGAGGCTGAGACACACAAAGAGTTGAGACAGTGGCTGAGCAGAGAATTCATCCCATTTCATGGACATTTTGTCATTACATCTGGTGTACAAGACAGGCATAAATGGCGCCATATTTAAAAAGTTTGTCAAAGTCAAGTGCCTGCTGCTTCTTGTCGTTGATTGGCTGAAAGTGATTACATGATTTTTCACAAGGCCAACTTGCAGTCCATCCCAGCTGTTGTTGGTGCTTAGTCAATTGCTTTTTGTGAGTCTTTTAATAATAATGAACAATAAATATTGTGATTAAAGGTCTCATACGTGGCTGTTGGATGTCACACACAAAATGAAGAAGGAGTGAAGCTCCATAGTCCTCCATGATTAAAGAGCCAGAAAATATGGGCAGTAAAAGTGCATCCCCAGGATACTTGGACACCAAGAAACAGGTCTTAGCTCCAAAATATGATGCTTGATGGACAATCTTCCAAAATATGTCCAAGCCTAGGGTGCTACTTTTCCAGCAGCCCACGTCCTGTGATATATCGTGGGGGAGGGCAACTTCAAAATTATTGTAAGGCGCTATTGTTGATAACGAAATAACCAGGGACACAAATACACCAACATATATTCAATTAATACCTCTTCTTTCACAGTGATAACACCAAAAAATGTTTAGAGATATTAACAGTTTAGTAACCACAATGAATGATACACATCTGGTCTGTGCCACTCACATTTTAGATTTGTCCAACTGCAGTGAGATACAGTCTGACTCGCTCAGCGTACTTAAGACTTGCAGTACTCATCGCTTCTCCTTTCAAGCTGGGAAAAATAAAATGACCCAGGCAGGACAGACACATTTGACGGGCAGTAATTATCGGATAGGATCAGTTTTTTTTTTTTTTTTTTTTTAGCTTGTTGGCCCAGGAGGGCAATGAGACTTGCGGAGAATTTGCCGCCTGTCAAGCCACTGTTTTTTTCATTCAACAGCCAAACGTTGTGAGAAAGCCAGACAATGCTTCAAAATTGTGGCATAACAATTAATGAATGAAACTATTAGCCTTGGAACACATTTATTTTGAATTCCCCCAAGAAGCAAGGCCTTGACAAAGGTGTACTATTTGATCATCTTTACCTCCAAGCGTAAGCAACATTCCATATAAATAGGGCCGTGTTTTTTCCTCGATTGACGTTCTTTCGTGCTTTTTTTTTTTTTCATGCCTGCGTTTTTTTTTTTTTCTTTTTTCCATTGGTGATATCATGCAGACGACTAATCAGCTCCTTGGCACTACTAACAACAGCAAGACAGGCATCTGGTCAATCGTGATCGACACAATGGCCACCCCTGGTCTAATCTAAACAAAAGCATACTGTATTTCTTGTCTATTAATTTTCATTCACTGTTTCACTGACAACTAGATTTACATGGCAAAGATAACCAGTTATTTGATGTGATTTGATGGTTGGTGTCCAGTGAAATCACCAAGACATTAAGTTGGCCCGAATCTGTTTATATACGTCGCTAGGCATACTAAACAGTGATAGCATGGCTCCTCATTAACATTCACTGACAGCCAGGTAAAAATCGATCTTTCATATCTACAGCATATCTACTACAATGGCAGTGATAGAGGCAAAAGCCTAAGTAGTTTTTCACCGAAGTGGAAGAGTGTGATAGACAAGGTACATATTTAATAGAAACATAACAAATTAGAAAAATATATTCAATATTTTACATGAAAAAAATTATAAATTTTTCCAAAATGATTTGTTGGGTGTATTAGTTATTGAGGTTAAAGAATATATGCTGCCCGTGAGCATTATTATCTTGTTGCTTCAAGTGTTCGAACGTTTACGTTGAAAAAATGCTAATGTTAACACGTCGATTCGACTTGATTTACACAATATCAACACAATGTGTCAGTGTGCCGACAAGCTCAATAAGGTCTCATCAACCCATCAGGTCAGACAGAGTCGATTCAAAATGGCGACCTGTGCAGTTGGTGTGTGATGAGCTCCGAAACTAAATTGTGTACCATGTTTTAAAAAAAGAAAACTAAACCACATATTAAGACCTTTATGCCTGCATTTTGAAAGAAAGTGCATTGTGAGCAAGTAAAAAAACAAATAGCACGAACCTTATGTACGCTATTTCAAGCTAACATAAGCCTACTTGCTAGCTGTCACCATGCCGAAAAGAGACTCGAACAAACGACTGTGCGTCACTATTTGAAAAGAAGTTGGCTTTAATGGTTTATGCGCCTCGTTGCCGGCAACTCCAAGCAAGAGCCCAGGAACAAAGAAACGGTGTGTTAAAGATGATGAAGTACCAGAGGAAATAACGCTGATATTTTGAGAGTAGTGGTTGAATTAACCAAACGATTTACTACTTGAGCAAAACTTGACAATGAATACCTATGACATCACCCGAATGTCCCAGCAGCTGAATGGAATGGAAATGGAGGTGAAAGAAAACAAGAAACGCGTGAAAGAGGTGTCAGCGCAAGTGTATCAGCTGCAGAAGAGGAGCGAGGATGCTGAGCGCTACAGCGGGCGTTGGAACCTACGTCTGTATGGAGAGAGTGAAACACCCGCGGAGAATATCAGAGATGAAGCTATGAGGCTCCTGGCTGTGCTTGCGCCTGATGACAGGGAAAAGATGGGCTTTCTTTTGGACACAGTGCATAGAGTTGGGAGTACACCGTGATAACGCAAATCGGCCTGCCATCATACGATTCACAATGCGATCTTTTAGAGACAAGATCTGGAGGATTTCTCGGGATAATGCGACCCTGAAAGAAAAGAAGCTGCTGATCAAAGAAGATTTAACACAAGCCGACAAAATGGAGAGAAGTAAACTCTGGCCCCTAGTTGAAGCAGCCAGAAAGCAAGGAAAACGTGATGGTTTTCGTGGTCCAGAAGCCTACATTGAAGGAAAAAGGGTGACTCTTTAAATGCAGATTTAGATTTATTGGGTTTAATGCTCACAATGTTTCATTAAGAAGGTAGGCCTATACTTGTTGCTGTTTAAGTGGTTTACAATGCACAGTTGTGTTATGGCACTCATAGTTGGAGTTTATTGCTTGTAAGTTATCTACGTTATTTCATTGTTTCTCTATCATAGTAAAAAAAGATTCTTTTCAGATGTCAGCTTTATTTATTCTTTTTTTTTTCCTTTTTTGAATGACACATTTTAAGTTTGGTACATTTAATTTGTGCCCTTATAATGTAAGGAGGCTACGTGATAATACCAAAAGGAAAGCAGTTTTTCTTTTTAGGCATTGTAATTAAGATATAATTTTCTTTCAAGAAACTCATTCGTGTATTGATGATGACAATTTTGGGAAATTCAATGGGGGGGATACAACAATGGGGGGATACAATATATTTTTCTCATGGCTCCAATCATTCCGCTGGAGTTGCCGTATTACTGAATAGATTTAATGGTGATGTACTCCATTCATTCCGCTGGAGTTGCCGTATTACTGAATAGATTTGATGGTGATGTACTGATGCTTCAGAGGAGGGTGTTGGATTATCTTAGTCTTAAAGGGGGACAAACTTCTGTTTATCATTTGCAATGTTTATGGACCGAACAGAAAAGAACAGTATCAGGCAAAGAAATGTTCTCTAAGCTGTCTTTAAAATTGGATGACCTTAAAGGTAAATACAAAGAACCCCTTCTTATAATAGGAGGGGATTTCAACTATGCTCCAGATAACGAAATGGACCGGTGACCTCCTCCATCATCATTAGCATTGGGTTTTAAACCGACATTAGTTTTTAAATGATCACCTCCTGCTTTCAGATGCTTGGAGATTCTTGAATCCCAATGTCAAAGACTACACATATACAAACTCTAGTAGATGCTCTCAGTCAAGAATTGATCTATGATTGATGTCTTCACAAGGTTTACAGTTCATTTCAGATGTTTCTCATTCTCATGCCCCACTAAAATGATAAGTCTTAGGTTGAAGGGTTCTAAGGAAAAACAAAATATTTGAGGATATCGGAAATTAAATAATATCTTAAATGATGCAAAATTTAAAGAAAGTGTAACGTTACTTGCAAAAGATTTAATGAAAGAATGAGTTTGATTCAAAAATGGGAATTCTTTAAATTTAAAATTAGAGAAACTGCACTACAGCATAGTAAAGAAATAAAACTAAATACTAGCAAAAAAGATTTGTTGATGAGCCAACTACAGTCGTTAACTTCAAAACAAGACTTATCTGAAGATGATTTAAGAACGCAAAAGTCTCAGAAAGGAACTTGACAAAATGTATGTGAGTCTGGCCAAGGGCACTTTCATCAGGTTCACAGCTAAGTGGTTAGAAGAGGGGGGGGGGGGGGGGGGGGGGGGGGGGGGGGGGGGAGGGAATCCAGTTATTTTTTTGGTTTGGGGAAAAAAAAACAGGAAAAGTAATAATATTACGTCCCTTAATATAAACGTCACCATCAGTTCAGACCCTAAAAGTATAGGAAACTATGTTACCTCCTTTTATAACCATTTATATACATCCAAGTTTGATAATGTGAAGTGTGAAACCTTTATTAGACATATTCAAAACTCTACTCCCCAGATTTCTGAAGAATTCAAATTGATCTGTGAAGATGAGCTTTCATGTTCAGAAATCACAGATGCTGTGCACTCCATGAAGTTAAGAAAATCACCTGGAAGTGATGGTCTCTCAATAGAATTTTATTTATGTTTTGGGTATTTGATTAAGGACATTCTACTGCACCTGTTTAAAGAATGTATACACAGACAGGAGATGACAACAACCATGAAGCAGGGTCTGATTACCTTAATACCTAAGCCAGATAAACATAATCTTTTAATTGACAATTGGAGGCCTGTTTCACTTTTAAACAGACTATAACATTTTATCACAAAATTATGCTAATTGTTTGGAAAAAAACCTAGAAGAAATTATATGTGAAAAACAAAATGGCTTAATGGTCAAATATCACATTACCTCTAATATTTGATGAATACAGTGGGCCCCCGGTTTACGAACTCCCTCTTATACGAACATTTCAGGCGTTTTTCGTCCCCCCCTTACGCACGAACCTTTCGTCTTACGAACAATCCAACATGCCGGTCAACGTGTCCGTGCTATTTTTTCGCTGTGCTGCGTCAATAAAATCAACTGTTCCCACATGTCATGGTAACGCTGATATGCTATTGCTCTTAAGATGTCACAGTCACTGTCTCAGTCAGGGTGTCAGTCACGGAGATGCCGATACGCTATTGGTCGATGAAGTTCACAGTCACGGAGATGCGGATATGCTATTGGCCGGCGTCACGTCAATCACAGAAATGCCGATATGCTATTGGCCGAACGCCTTCATCTAGCTTGATGGCACAGCTGGTCGAGACGGAAGGAAGGAGAGAAAATGAGTGAAAAACGGAAGGAAGGAATGTTGTGAAGACTTTGCAAACTTTATCTGTTAGACATGGCTTCTAAAATTGCTAGTGGCAGTAAAGGAAAAAGTAAGAGGATGATGACAATAGAAACGAAGCAGGAGATAATAAAAAAATACGAAGGAGGAGCACGCATAGTTAACCTTGCTTGTGAGTATGGCCGTAACCGCTCGGCAATCTTCTAAGGGCAAGACTTTCCTTGCCAGGGGACGGACCTCGGTCGACAACAAAATGGAGAGGCTTGTTCTATTATGGATTAAAGAGAAGGAAATCGCCGGTGATATGTTCTAGTTTGAGAAAAGTTCTTGTTTAAGAAAATAGATAAATAAATTCTGCGGGTTGGTCTCTGCTCCCCTCAGCTCAAGTCACGTCGCCCCAAAGGTAAATGCCATTTTTTCTTTGTATATTTATGTTATTTATTTTAACTGTATAGTAGATTATCTAACTAATTTTTAATGTGTATAAAGTCGTTATGTTTTTACCTAAGGTTTTTGCACGCGTTGCACACATTCACTAATTAACATAGGTTTGGATTGCCTGTCATACGAGCAATTCGAGTTACGAGCGTAGCCGCTGAACGGATTAAGTTCGTAACACGAGGGCCCACTGTATTAGATTTACTTGACTACTCAAATTACCGTATATCCGCACTATAAGGCGCACACAAAAGCCAGCTTTTGTTTTTAAAAAGCTGACGTGCGCCTTATAATCCGGTGCGCTTTATATATGGATCAAATCATGTGCTGACTGCATAAATTATAGTTTATGCCTTAAAAAAAAAACGACCTGGCCCGAGTGTATTAAAGCAGACACAGCCAAGCGCGATTAATTAACTTGATTTGCAGGCCCAACACGATTTTTTTTTTTTTTTTGAGGACTTAAGAGTGTGTAGCCCTACACTCATGTTTGTCATTTAAATTTCCCTGACTTTCATTTATTTGTAACTTTGTTGTGCTCCATATCATAATAGCGGGTCAAAAACATATAATGCATGCAGAGAAATAAATGAAAAAAACAGCGGCAACACGCGTTCACTTGCGCTTGACTCCCCACTCACACAGTTGCATGTTTTTTGTTTGAATTTCACTGACTTTCATTTATTCATAACTTCTTTGTGCTCCATATCAAAAATATATAATGCACGCCCGAGGAAAAAATTAAAAAGACAGCGGCGCCACGCCCTCACCCGCGCTTGGCTCCAAACTCATACCGTTGCATGTTTGTCGTTTAAATTTCCCTGACTTTCGTTTATTCCTAACTTCTTTGTGATCCATAGAAATAGTGGGTTGAAAATATTTAATGCATGCAGAGTAAAAAATGAAAAAGACAGCGGCGCCACGCCTTCACCCGGGCTTGGTTCTAAACTCCTACCGTTGCATGTTTGTCGTTTATACTCGCCTGCAGTACTCGCAGTGGCCGAGACCGTGCTAAATATTGTGCTGACAATGTTGCGCTATCGTTAGCTTAGCACAGTAACTACGGTTCAACAGCTGTTAAGTGAAGCAAACGCTGCACATACCAGTTGTCCCAAGTTCTCCCTTCCGCCTTTCTACAAGCCAGGTGAGTGCTTTTGCTTGGCTCTGTTTTGTATTGAAAGCTCAGCTGGCCGTGTTGGATCGCTCCCGGTGACCGCAACGCGGCCGCCATGATTCATTTGTGCCCACTGCGTGAGCCGTTGAATGTTCCCGAAGTTGATTGGCTGTCGCGACCCGAAACGCGAAAAAAGTAAAAAAAAATTAACTTCACGCCAAAGGCGAAATTTCGCTTCTCGCGACCGCGTGCGGCCATTCGCGTCGCTCCATTCGCGTCCACTGACTACAATACAAAACTCTCCGCTTTTTCGCCTTGTTCGCGTTCGGTGTGCACGCAGCAATAAACTAAATCATCTCCAAAACATTATTTCGGGTGCAGCCCACTCGGCCCGGTACCAGTTGCTCCACGGACAGGTCCGCGGACCGGGGGTTGGGGACCACTGAGTTATATGACTAACCTTATTGTAATAATTGGTAAATTTCACATTCACAAGGCCAAATTTTCGAAGACCTTTCCTAATTTTAAATTATTTTTAATTGACTTTGAAATGTACATTGACATATCAACTGTAATAGCAAACAAAAAAAGTGAATGTACTTTGTTATATTTAGGGGAATTATTTAATACAACCCCAGACCATGTTTAATTTCTTTTCACTTATTTTGTATTTTTTTATATTATTTCTGTATTATGTCCATTAATATTGTACTATGTTGCTGACTCTGTAATGTATGTTTCTATCATTCATTAAAAAAAAAAAGGAGAGGCCAGACTGATTCAGACATGTCCTGAGAAGAGATACTGAATATATAGGTGGAAGGATGCTGAATTTTGAACGGCTCTGTAGGAGGTCTAGAAGAAGACCAAAGAGGAGGTTTATAGCTATAATGAAAGAGGACATGAAGGTAGTTTGAGTGAGATAATAGGATGCAGTATACAGGTTTAAAAGCCAAAAGCAGAAGTTGAGGTTCACAAAAAACTTGAAAGTGATCTCAAAAGTAGTACCTTCAAGGCTGTCAGTGAGTATCTGCGTGCAGCGTTGCACCATCAGCGCAAACATGGCCAGGCCTAGGGCCGTGCTCTGCTCCTGCAGCATCGAGCGACACTCTCCTCCTCCTTCTTCTTCAATGCCACATGATGCACCAATGGATGACATAAGTGTGTCACACACCTTCATATGGGTACAAGGGTGCGTGCGTTACCTCGAGTGAGGGCGTTGTGTATGGTGAACATGTTGATAGTGACAATCTGCAATAGCTGTGTGCTGCCCAGGAGCGACGGACCATGTTGGAGCAGTGCGCGGAACTCCTGCACAACCTGTCGGGACACTCTCGGGTACAACTCCATCCTGTGTGTGAGAGTTTGTGTTTGCGCCAAGAGGAACTTTTTTTTTGCAAAAGTGTCAGACAAGACATGTCTCGCACAAGTCGAGCCAGAGGACTTGATTCAAGTAAAAACTCACCCCACTTTGGTGAAGAGCTTCCCGTGTGCATGAAGAAAAGTAAGGATGAATCTTTTGTTGAGCTGAAAAGCAGGATGATAAATGGTCAGTCATTGAAAAGCACCCACCATTGACGTTTGCAGTGAGGTTACCAAGGGAGTTGTACATGTCCGTGCAGGTGGCTTGCTTACTTGTGGTTGAAACTCACATCTTCAGTGTTTTAGCTTGTATTACAAGTTGTGTCTTTAATTTTTTAACTTGCACAACCAAGAGAAATGTAATTGGTGTGTAAAAGTAATGTTACAAGGGAGCTGTGTGTATGATTTAGCAGACTTAGCTGCGTTGGTTAACCCTACATCATTGAATGTCCTTTATGTTTACAGTTGATATATATTGTATGGGGAACTTGGTGTTGTGAAATTAGCATTTCCAAGAGTGCTGTATGGCTTTGATGTTTTAGCTTGTGCTGTAGGGACATTGCATCTTTGATGTTGCTGAAACCTATAACAAATTTAGTGTGCGACATCTAAAAAAAGTTTAGATGATCTACAAGGGGAACCAAAGCATTGGATTGTTCACAGATGACCGTGTCAGGAAATTGACTGACAGAGCCATGAGAAAACATTGCTTCATATCCAATCATATAATAACATATTTGTTAGGTTTTCAGTAGGTTCAATTAGGTGCACTAGTCACATTATCCTTCTCACTATGTATGTAATATATGTAATATCAACAGCGGCCAGAGGCGGCGCCAAAAGTTTTCAATGTCGCAATCTCGCAGTGGTGTGTCAGACTGTGCTAAATATTGAGCTGACAATGCTGCGCTATCGTTAGCTTAGCACAGTAAAATGAGAAATGCACAGAAATGCACGGAGCTAATTGGAGGCCATCTACAACATATGCTGTAGAACGGAGAAAAAAAGGCAAAAGACCCTAGTGTTTTGATGTGATGTTTTGAATATAATAAACTAGTTCTGACCAAAGTTTCATTTCATTCGGACAAAACACTAAGAAACGGGGCCTAATTTGGGTTGGGGCCGTTTTTTTTTTTTTTTGGGTCACCCTGTACCTCACACACTAATCTGCCTTATCACCAGTCATTTTACCGCAGGCACAAATGCACCTTACAACCCCGCACAGTGCAGGAAAGCTGCTAAATACATAATATTTTACTCCATGATATGCTCAGAATGTAAATCTATTAATTTATTAGTGGTTTATTATTACTGCCCTTATTGCCCTATTACTGTTTTTTTATTTTTGTTTTATTGCCTTACTTATTTGCTCGATTATAGAATGTAGTCTGATCAGGGAATTGAATAGAATAAGCCTTTCATTGTGTGCATGCATATGACAATAAAACTCTTGAATCTTGAATGTGCATTTTTTCACTTTTAAAAAAAAATTAAATCAAAATTTTAATCAGTCCGGCCCTCGGCTTGGAGTACATTTATAGCCCCCCTGTCCATTTGACTTGGACACCCCTGAACTAAGTCAAACAGAGCTGTATATCAACAGTGGGCCCCCGGTTTACGAACTACCTGTTTTACGAATTTTTCATCTTACGAACGTGGACGGCGGCGTTTTTTGTCCCCCTTACACACAAACCTTTCGTCTTACGAACAATCCAACATGCCGGTCAGTGTGTCCGCACTTTTTTTTTCGCTTTGCTGCATCAACAAAAATAACTATTCTCGCAAGTCACGGAAACGCCGATATATTGGTCTTATAAGGTCACAGTCACGGTCTCAGTCATGGAGATGCCGATACTGTATGCTATTGGTCGATTAAGGTCACAGTCACGGTTTCAGTCACGGAGATGGCGATATGCTATTGGTCGGCGTCACGTCAATCACAGAAATGCCGATATGCTATTGGCCGAACGCCTTCATCTAGCTTGATGGCACAGCTGGTCGGTGTGTTGTGAAGACTTTGCAAACTTTATCTGTTAGACATGGCTTCTAAAATTGCAAGTGGCGGTAAAGGAAAAGAAGAAGTAAGGGGATGATGAGATGATGAGAATAGAAACGAAGCAGGAGATAATAACAAAAATACGAAGGAGGCGCACGCATAGTTATCCTTGCTAGTGAGTATGGCCATAACCGCTCGGCAATCTTCTAAGGGCAAGACTTTCCTTGCCAGGGCACGGACCTCGGTCAACAACAAAATGGAGAGGCTTCTTCTATTATGGATTAAAGAGAAGAAAATCGGCAGTGATATGTTCTCGTTTGAGAAAAGTTCTCGTTTAATGAATAAATAAATTCTGCGGGTTTGTCTCTGCTCTCCTCCGCCTCCACCCAGTTCAAGTCATGTCGCCCCAAAGGTAAATGTCATTTTTCCTTTGTATATTTATGTTGTTTAATTTAACTGTACTGTAGATTATGTTACTAATTTTTAATATGTGTATAAAGTCCTGATGTTTTTACCTAAGGTTTTTGCACGCGTTGCACGCATTCACTTATTAACATAGGTTTGGATTGCCCGTCATACGAGCAATTCGAGATATGAGCATAGCCGCTGAACGGATTAAGTTCGTAACACGAGGGCCCACTGTATATGCACATGTGTGACTCTGATGATGGAAGGATAAAGATTCAGATTGATATTGACATCTTCTGTATGAGATTTGATGTCTTACGTCGCTGGCACTGAGCCCACTGAGCTCTGCATCCTGTTCAGAGTCGGCCGTGTGTTGGCTAGGGTGAACCCAGACCTCAGAGCGAGCCCCTTCCTCGGAGCCGGCACAACCCCTGACAGCGGGTCCCTTGGAGCCACCGTCCTGCTCGTCCTGGCTGCTGCGCAGGTCCAGCTGCTCAATTTTGCGCTTGGCCTCCTCGAACAGACTCATCAAGCTCTCCCTGGCAGTCAGAATAGGATTGGATGCCGCCAGGCTGCGCATGTAGTAATACACGGCGTCCAGCTTGCGTTTCTGCGAAAGGGGAATGAACGCTAAGGCAAAGATGATGAGGTGCACCGAAATGTGTCGTTTGCTCACTCACGGTGTACACTGCCAGCAGAGCCAGCTGGTTGTATGGCCGGCCATTCTTGGGGGCAATCTGCTGTGCTTTCAAGTACCAACTAAAACAAATCGAATTTAAAGGTGTTCAATAAATCCAGCACAAGAAAAACATTTACAAATCTTGTCTCTTACGAGATTCTGTTTGCGAACCCAATTTATGCTTTCTGTGGAAATTAGTAAAACTATGACAATTCCCCTCTGGCCACACAAAAAAAATATGGCTACGTCCGTCTACCTTGAGTGTGTGTGTGAAAACATTGTTGGTGACAAAAAAACTGTGAGCCAAAACTCGTTATCAGGGGGTTCGTGAGATTTTAACAGGGTTTCTTCAACTACCACCAAATCTAATATGCTTTTTGATACCGCAACAGGAATAGTACATTCCTGCTTTCAAATTAAGAGCAAGTGAATTGGAGCCAATCTATTGATATGTTATCGTGACTCCTCAGCAGAATGCTACCTTTATTTTTTAGGTTTTATACAGAGGTACATTGTCTTTAGTGATGCAATTTTCCAGCAGACAAGCTGGAGTAAAACAAATTGTGACACGCGCTATCTTCAGAAGATGCAGATGAAAATATGTCTATAAATAACGCTACTAGTGTAGTTCCAAAGTGTAATAAATCAAGACACCCAGGGCATAGCACAATCCTAAAATTCAAAAATGCTGGTTAGGGGACAATAAACATTTGGGACAGTTTTGGAATGGATTGAACTTTCTCCTGCACAGCCGTGTCTCCATCTTTCTGCGATCTATTGAATCTTTCAACTGAGACTATCCAGTCTTCTAGTCGTATCCTATTGTGAGCATTCACGATAAAAGGGCTGGGCAAAAGTTAAACCCAGAACTTTTCAGATCAAATATAACTTTCTTAATCTTTATTTGCATAAATTCAAATGACTCACCACCGAACACAGGTTAGCAGGCTTCTTGCATATGCCGCATAAAAAAAGAAACATGAAAGGAAAGGAAAATCCCTCAAAACTTTGTGGTTGATGTCATTAAACAAAAGTGAATACATGTATATCATTCATTAATGCAAATATGATATACATAAATCCGAACAGACGACTGTCATCTTTAGTGGCTCTATAGTGGCATCTCGTGCTTCCCCCCCCCCCCCCCCCCCCCCCCCCCAAAAAAAAAAGACATTTCAACTTTACATGGGTGTCATGATGTCTCTGTACCGTCACTCAAGTGAAGTGTTTTTTGTTTTTTTTGGCTTGCTGGGAGATCACAGTGCGCAGAAAAAAAAAACAGGACAATTCTCATCCTTTACCACAAATTCTCTAGATACCTGCGGGCTTTTCCATAGTTGGCCGAGTCACTGGCTTGTTCCCGATAGCGAGCGATGTCTCCTTGACATATCAGACAGCGCTGAGCACTGATCAGAGCATACTTGACCTAAGGGAGCACAAAAGCGGTCTTGGTCAAAGCTTTCCAACATGACATCTTTACATACTTTAAATCAGTGGTCACCAATGTGGTGCCCGCAGGCACTGGGTAGCCCCCCCGAGGATTACATGAGTAGCCCGCAGTCCTATTCTACAAATAGTTGACAAGTGATAGAACTTTGTGATTTTCTAGGAATTTTACTAACGATTATGCACATATGACATATACATTACAAATTACATTTGATTTACATATTTACTACATCTGTTTAAGTATTGTGAGAAATCAATAACATGATCAGGGTCTTCACATAAACTGGTAGCACTTGGTATTACTCAGTACCAAAGAAGTAGCTCTCGGCTTCATAAAAGTTGGTGACCCCTGCTTTAAATGATTCCAAATCATTAACAAAAAACAATAGTTTAATGCTAGTTTCATCTTTGAGCTTTGTTCTGTGCAGACTTAGTTCATAGTTCAGTGCTGATTTAAATGACTTGCATACCGTTTTGCGCAGCGGCCGTGCCCTGATGGCCATGCCATCCATGTAGTCTTCAAGTTTAAACTGGTAGACAGTTTGCAACTTCTGGAGTAGAGCATCAAAGAAGTGTGCTCCCTGGAAACAAATCACACAAACATGCATAGCCAGGTCAGCAAAAACAGCATTTTTTTTTTTTTTTACCCCCCGAAGGCGGTGTTGCACTGCACTTGACCTCGTCCAGCAATGTGAGCAGTACGTTGCGAATGTGCGGTGGATCATCGTCAGAGGCAGGGTCCTTGAGCAGCTGGCGAAAGCGTTCAATGACCTGGTAGAAGACATTCTTCCACAGCGCCTGGTCCACACTCTGGGAATCAGCCAGCTCAATGTCGCTCAGGACCACGCGCTCATACACACCCAGCAGCTCTGCCCTGACAAGTCAACAGTACACCAACCAAGCGTAAATAATTTTAAGTTGCAAATGTGTTGAAACAATCAAGAGTATTTTTTTGGGGGGGTCATACTGCCCACCAGCCATTTAAATGCATTTAAAACTACTTGCAAATATAGTATATTCAATTTTGCTCATTAATATATTCAAATGAAATTTCAATTCCCAATATCTTTATTCCCCCATTATTCTTGTGCATACCCTGTCACAAAATGGGGAAAGAAAAATGCAAGCAAACATAATATAATAATATAACAAAATATTTACTTACAATTTTCAAACTTTTATGAGGTAAGGCAAATGACCCAAAACCCAAAGAAAAAAATCATTTTTTCTTAATTTGCACATGGGCATATCAAATGTTCTTGATTTTTTTTTTTTAACTCAGTGACGTAAAATTGTTCCACACTTGAAAGGGCCAGTACCATGGAATTTTTAAAACTTTTTAAACTTTCAATTCTTTCTTTCAATTCTTTTCAATTTTCCCTGTCTTTCGGTGTCTTTCGTTCCCATGTTGGTCGTTTGAATTTTTGTTTTTTCGTAACTTCTTGCTGCTCCATATCGGAATTGCAGGTCAAAATTATGTAATGCATGCTGAGGAAAAATTAAAAAGACGGCGGCACCGCGTGTTCACCTGCGCTTGACTCTTCACTCATACTTTTTCATGTTTATCGTTTAAATTTCCCCGTCATTCATTTATTTCTAACTTCTTGCTGCTCCATAGCGGAATAGCAGGTCAAAAATATATAATGCATGCCGAGGAAAAAATTTAAAATATTGCGGCGCCATGCCTTCACCTGCGCTTGGCTCCTCACTCATACCGTTGCATGTCTGTCGTTTAAATTTCCATGACATTCGTTTATTCATAACTTCTTTGTGCTCCATATCGAAATACTGGGTCAAAAATATATAATGCATGCCGAGGGGAAAATCAAAAGGATTGCGGCGCCACGCGTTCCCGAGTGCATGGTTTGATCTGGATCTATTCTGCGCTCTGCGGCTCCTGTTTAGTAGTTAAATAGCAATTACCAAGAACGCATTCTCGGATTTATCTGATTTTTTTTTTTAATAACAAATATTCCTTAGTATAATATCCATACAACGCTTATATTGTATGAATAAAGTTTATATTCTATAAATACATTTTGAATAGTTTGCTGATTGTTTTTAATACATTTCCTTTAGTGAAGCACAATCTAGTGGCTGCATAACCCAACTTTATCTAGTGGATGCATAATGCAACACCAGCCAATACTATGGTTTCAACTCTATGTATATATGACATTTTTAGAAACTCGGCCATTCATTGATGGTGCGCCTTATAATCCGGTGTGCCTTATAGGGCAGAAAATACGGTAATCCAGCACAGCTAATATTCAAGGTCCAATCAGTTAAAAAATATTCCACTGGAGTAAGATCAATTGAATATTTTCAAATTGATTGGAGCATGATAAGTGGCTGTTACGAATTAATTCACTATTTTTAAATTAATCTCCGGTACACTTTTTCAGTGTAATTTACCTGTGGGTTTAACTGTTGTTTATGAGTTGTGATACCCACAACTGTCGATCAATTTGTTAGGAGGAACAGGTGTTTAGTGTCTGCGGTCACATGACAAGTTTTACTTCTTTAGCTTTCCATTTCATTTTGTCAATAAGAAGCCCGTTTTTGGCTGCTTCATTCACTCTGCTGGGATAGGCTCCAGCACCCCACTACCCTCATGAAAATAAGCAGGCAAGACGATGAATAGATGGATAATTCATGGCCTGACAGCTTTCGAACTACATCATGAGAGGTGTGCGGTAGCCACAGACTGAGATGTGCGGCTTCAGTCAATGAGACGTTTCACTTCCTGGTTAGAAATGTTGGCTAAAAAACAAAAAAAACCCACTATATTTAATAAGAATATATTTGATTTATTTAATATTAATTGAATTAACATATTAATTTATTATATTTATATTATTTAATACTCATATGTAACATATTTAATATAAAAGAAATGAGCAATGTGCCAAATATAATTTATATGTATCGGAATAGCAGGTCAAAAATATGTAATGCACACCGAGGAAAAAATTAAAAAGACAGTGGCTCCACACCTTCACTCGTGCTTGGCTCCAAACTCATACCGTTGCATGTTTGTCATTTAAATTCCCTGACTTTCATTTATTCCCAACTTCTTTGTGATCCATAGAAATAGCGGGTCAAAAATATGTAATGCACGCCGAGGAAAAAATTAAAAAGAAAGCGGCGCCACACCTTCACCCGCGTTTGGCTCCAAACTCATACCGTTGCATGTTTGTCGTTTAAATTTCCCTGACTTTTTTCGTTACTTCTTTGTGTTCCATATAAATAGCGGGTTGAAAATATTTAATGCATGTAAAGGAAAAAATTAAAAAGCGGTGCCACGCCTTCACCCGTGCTTGGCTCCAAACTCATATCGTTGCATGTATGTCGTTTAAATTTCCCTGACGTTAGTTTATTCATAAGTTCTTTGTGCTCCATAGAAATAGTGGGTTGAAAATATTTAATGCATGCAGAGGAAAAAAATAAAAAGACAGCGGCGCCACGCCTTCACCCGCGCTTGGATCTAAACTCATATGGTTGCATGTCTGTCGTTTATACTCGCCTGCAGTTAAATTTCCCCGACTTTCGCTTATTCCTAACTTCTTTGTGCTCCATAACGGAATAGCTGGTCAAAAATATATATAATGCATGCCGAGGGGAAAATCAAAAGGATTGCGGCGCAACACGTTCACAAGTGCATGGCTTGATCAGGATCTATTCTGCGCTCTGCGGCTCCTGTTTAGTAGTTAAATAGCAATTACCAAGAACACATTCTGTTTAATCTGATTTTTTTTAATAAAAAATATTTCTTAGTATAATATAAATACAACACTTATATTGTATGAATAAAGTTTATATTCTATTACTAAAGTTTGATGACTTTGCTGTTTTTAATACATTTCCTTTAGTAAAGCACCATCTAGTGGCTGCATAACGCAACTCTATCTAGTGGATGCATAATGCAACTCCAGCCAGTACTAAGGTTTCAACTCTATGTGCGCCTTATAATCCTTGCGCCTTATACAGTATATGGAATTTTTTAGAAACTCGGCCATTCATTGATGGTCCGCCTTATAATCCCGTACGCCTTATAGTGCGGAAAATACGGTATTTATTTTGAGAACATGTCTGACACTTTGTTGATTCTTTTTTGTGGACAAATTTTTTGAAAACAGATCTCTTCTATGACCCAAAAAAGAACACTTTGTAGATTACTTTTTGTGGAGCAATACAAATGACGTTTGAAAGGTGCTAGAGTCTAATAAATCAGAAATGATTATGTTTTAAGTTTTTTTTAACCCAAAAATGCTTTGCACTGTTTAAGGGATACTTTGCTGAAAATATATTTCAAAGGCAGTACGTCACTGGAAAAAGCTTGAAAACCACTGCACTAGCGTGTTGAACATTGGGTATAGGGTTGTTTTTTTCAGCTGGTCCTCTGCTGTAAAAGGTCGGCGTAAGCACGACCGTCAAAATGACGAGGGTGATTTCTAGTGCACCAACCTGAGCTGAGCCATGCGCTCCAGTCCGTCTGCACTTAGTCTGTCTCGAGATAGCAGGTTGCTGAGCTGAACTTCTTGGGCATCAGCTGCCCTCAGCATGCGCCCCAGCTCGCCCCTGGCCCGCTGCTCCGCCTCTTCCACCATCAAGCCACCACCCGATGGTGAGTAAGCTCTGTACAGTTGAGCCGGCACGTATGAACCGTTGCCCACCTGGTAGGGCAAGGATGCAAAAGGCAAGCCATAGCGCTGGCCGCCAGCTGGCGCAGGACAGCAGTAGGGATTGTCCGACTTCTGAAACTTGTAGTAGGCCAAAGTGGCCACTTGCTGCCCCGCCATTTCATCGTCTGTGTCCAGAAAGTGCAACTGCGGGTAGGCGGCCGATGGGACGGACAGTCGGTTTCCACTAACCAAAGGGGCTAGTGCCGGTTTCTGCTCTGGATTGTTGGGGTCCCAGAGGCGCCTGGTACCTCCGCCACGTCCTCCACGGGTCCTGGGGACGGTTCCGCCTCGGGTTCCACCCAAAAGCAGGCGATGGCCCCATCCGGGAGGGTTGATCATATCAGTACGGGATGGCAGCACCAGGATACCTGCAGCATACACACGTGCGTTATTTTCTTCAAAGAGGCATTTCAACCATATGCGTATTATATAGACTGTTGATTGTGGTGCTATTCTGAATAGAATCATTTGATTTCACTGTCAATTGGGCATGGGCTGTTATCATATTCTAATGATAAAGGGAGGGCGGCATGGCTCGGTGGTAGAGTGGTCGTCTGCCAGCCAAAAGGCCGTGGGTTCGATCCCCCGACCATCAAGATCATGTCAAGTGTCCTTGAGCAAGACATCCCTGAATCGGATGCCAACTAATTGCTATATCATATTTTTTTAACAAACATTAATGATTGCGGCTGCAATTAATAATTTTAGTAGAACAATAATCTTTTGATTGCTTTTCTTTTTTTAATAATCAATGATCTGATTTAAAAAAAAAAAAACATCTACTTTACTCCCTCAATTTGTCCATCCATTTCTAGAGCTGCTTATCCTGAACTGGTTGACAGCCAACTTCAGGGTACAGAGACCAACATCCCTTTATTCAATATGACAGTCAGAAAGGGATTGGTTATCATGTCAGAAAATTTCAAAACATGTTCCATTCATGAAAATCGCAAATGTTTTTCACTGGCTAATTTTGCAAAAACAATCAATTTGTTTACATGGACGACTGAGTGAATATTTACTGGTAACAGGCTGAATTTCTGAGGATTTGGACAGTTGGAAGTAGGGCCGCACGATGATGTCCAAAATAATAATCACAATTATTTTGGTCAATATTGAAATCACAATTATTAATCACAAATATTCATCATGTTTGGCCAAACGTGTATTTATTGCCCTTTTTAAAAAAAAACAACAAAACCAAGCAGTATATAAACACGGCTTCAAGGCTTGATACTTATAAATAATAATAATAAACAAAAATAAAGTAAATAATTATGAAAACAAATTCACCCAAGACATGGCAAAAACTTGGCACACAGAGCACCAACGCTGACTTACTTGCTGAGTGCAAACCAATGAAAAAAAATGAAGCCAACTTAGAATCAAGTACATTATTTACTTTTAAGATAATTGGAATCAATTAGCAATCAAACTGTCATTTTTGGTCATTTCAAAACTAATTTATTCTAATTTATCAAAATGGGTCTCAATTGACAGCTAGTACGTTCTTCTATTTGCATACACTCCGACAGCCATTCCATCTTAAAAGAAGCGCATTTATTTTTTACTTCAGCTTGGTGAGTGAATGTGTCACTGCTCGTTCGTTTCACAAGGAAAAGGGGTTAGCGTTGGCGTCTCTTACCTGTTTGCTAGCTAACCTGCACTGGGTGTATATGCAGGGAACGTTTCTGTCAATGCGAATGATTGGATGAATAGTGTAAGTGAAACTTATCGTGTCATTGGCTGGACTACTCGCTGTCACTTTCCAAAATGGTACAGAAAACAGTATTATTGGTCTAATTAATCAGGTAAGATTAGGTTTAATATTAGATATTATTTATTATGTTTAAACTGCATTTTGTTATATGCGCAGCAGAAGGTTTCTTGTTTGCTGAGAACGTGTGAGCATTGCACAATTGGAACACTGGTCCTAAAAATTGTGCAATAAAAGGACAAAATTAGGAGCGGGAATCTTTGTTTCGCAATTTGATTTTGAGTTTGGGGTCTCTGATTCAATTCAGAATCAATTTTCAATTCAAAATGATTCAATTGAAGCAAAAATGACTTTTGTTTATATCTATTGATGCGTAAAGAATCATCACACAACTTCGGTCTGGTTTGCATGACAGAAAAAAAAGGGAAAGTGTCTTTTTTGTTTTTTTTTTACTAATTATTGATTCATAAGAAACACCCCCCCCCCAAATTACATGGGGACAACTGCTGCTCTTTGAAGTTAGCTATAAATGTTATAACTTTTACATTATAAAATAAGTATGAACAAAAAATGAAAATGTCACCCAAATGAAAATTATTAATATTTCTCTGTGCATTTATGACAAACAAGAGATGAAAAAAAAACATATTTAAGTGAGCTCCTAAATGGTAAAAAACTCAAACAGCCGACTTTGTATGTTTGGACACGGACACTTCAGCTTGATATACTGCTAGCGTCTTAGCAGTACAGTAATCCCTCGTTTATGGCGGGGGTTACGTTCCAAAAACAACACGCGCAAAGTGAAATCCGTGAAGTAGCCAACTTTATTTTTTTTATTATTTTACAATGCAATCCTAAACTATAGAATAAAACCAAAAATCAAAACCTGTTTAAAAGCCCCAAATTTGTTTAAAACAATCATTTTAATATAGTAATACAAAGTTGGAAACATTGCCACTCGCGTTTTTCACAGTCCCAGCTATGCCTCTTCTTCATGAACCCACACATAGTGCGAGTAGCTCTTAAGCTTTCTTTTTCTGAGCAAGATTTTTATAGACGGCTATGCCCGGACATCGAATTAAAGTGAAGCCTCTTGTATCATAACAATACACTTGAAATTTCAATTTATTACAAAAGAAATCTAGGTAAAAATCATATTTCCAAAGCTGTGCATTTCTCCGTTGCTCTCTATGTGAGGACACACGTGTGTTTCCACTCAGCACGCCTACGAGTCACGTGATTGGCTCACAGAGACCAAGCTGTCAATCAATGTGCTTACCAGCACGTTTGTGTGTGTGCTGAGTTTTGCGCACAGGAGAGACGAAACCAAGCTTTTGGATCCTCTTGCCTTTTGTAATAAATTGACATGTGAAAAACCAATACAAAACAGCGTCAATATTTTATTTTGAGACAACAGTTAAAGCCCCACAATGTACTGTAAAAAATATTCACTGTAAAAAAAATCCGTGGAGCAGCGAATCCGTGAAAGATGAACCGTGATATAGCGACTGATTACTGTATATCAAGTGTCATTGCCTTCTTGACCCACACTTTAGCTTGATAAACTGCTAGCGTCTTACCTCGAACAATATAAAAAACGCAGCGTGAGGCATTAGCATAGCTGCGCTAATTTACAGTGGTAACTCAAGCCAAGAAACCAGGACGTGAACGAGAGTATGTGATAGGCTAAGGCCTTGAAATTGCGTTGTGTGAACAAAGTGTATCACAGCTTCCCTACAAAAAACATTGCATCCAGAGGACACATGTTGATTTGAAAGTATGCAGCCCATGGCAAAAATTATGCATCACGGACGCAGTGATGCTAAATGGAGCACTTCAGCTAGTAGGGTATATATTAGGAATCAGGTGAGAAACCCAATTCTATTTCACTCTGGTGGAAGGCTGCTGAAACTAGCCAAGCAAGAGCTCTCACCTGGCTTGTAGAAGGGCGGAAGGGAGAACTTGGGACAACTGGTATGTGCAGCGTTTTCTTCCTTTTTTAACAGCTGTTGAACCGTAATTACTGTGCTAGGATAACGATAGTGCAACTCAGTATTTAGCATAGGATCGGCCACTTGATTGCGACATTGAAACTTTTGTTTATTTTGGCAGATGAGTATTGCCATAAAAGGAGGGACACGCAACGTAAAAAAGAAGAATAAAGGTGCTGTCGGAGAAAATATTGGCTCTGCCAGATCCCGGAAAAGTGAAAGTTCTCAGCAATGCTCTCCTTTCCGAATCCACAGTAAAGTGCACAGCAAGCTAACTACCCTTTCCTGATACTGTTGCGTGAAAAGTGAACTTCATCTTAAATTCGCGACTTGCCTTGCGTAGAGTATAAACGACGCACTCCATCTGAATGTGGCATTAGGATAGGGCACTGCGGATGTGAAGGAATCGATCAAATCCTGGTATAATCTATGCAGGTACGTACCCCGACCTCTGCCCCGAGGAGGCGGCCTGTGTTTGTGGCACTCCCCGGAAGCGGCCTGTCTGATGCCCGAGGAGATCCTGAGGATTCCAGGCCCCCTGCCTTTGCCCCCTTTCAACCTATCAATCTCTCTGGGGTCATCTGCCATATCACTGGTCTCCCCTCCTTCCACAGAATCGGAGGACTCCCCGTCAGTATGACGGCCGTGTGAACCGTATGTTTCCCCCACAGGCCTATTGGCGGCGACTGGGCCAGCAGCACTGCTGGCTGAGCTGCTGCTGTACGTGCGAGGGCGGCGGGTGTCCGATTTGGAATAGCGTTTGGAGGCAGGTGCAGCGCCATTTGATTTGGTGCGGTTGCTCCGCTGGCTTCTCCGTTGGCCATTCTTCAGTGTGGGAGTGCCCTGGCCGTCTTCTCTGTTGCCAATGTTTTTCTTGTTGTCATCGTGGCTGCTTCTTCTGCTCTGTCGTCCCTTGTTTGTAAACGTTTTTTCTATTTTATTTACCTTGTAGCCCTCATTTGTCTCTTTTTCACATTCAGCCGATGCTGCAAGTACATCCTGACTCTTCTCCTTTTCGCGGCCTCTTCTCTGACAGGCTCCCCTCCTCTCCACTTCCTCCCGTCTTTCCTGTTCCATCTTCTTCCCTCTGTGTCCGACTGCATCCTCAAAGTCTTCACAGTACGCATTCCCTATGACGCTGAGTTTTTCCACTTTGCTCAAAAGATTCTCCACTGAGTTACTACAAGCCATCTGGCTTCTGTCATTCCAGTTGGTCTCCTTGGATTTGGCATTTTCCTGGGTGCATTTTCCACTGGCACAATTTCCCTTCGCTTCTTTTTCTTTGGCTTTGTGATGGTCAGTCCACGGCGGCGACGGTTTATCCAGCTCTCGCACCCTGTCCTTTCCTGGAGCAGTCCGGTGGCTTCCAGGCTGGTAAAATTCCTGGTCAGGTTTGCGGGCTTTCTTTGGCTTGGCGGCTCCGACTGAGTGCAAACTTTCTTGGGGGTTTTCGGGTGTGACTTGGTCCGGAACAGCCTCGTTATTGATGGCGGGAATGTTACTGCTGTCGCCTCGCATCCTGCTGTCATCATACACAGGAAGGTTCTCTTTGCCATTCCTCAGTTTGGGATCACGCGAGTCCAATGCCGGGGAATGGCAGCAATGCTTCAGAGTGCTTTCAGCCTCGTCTCTGGCATGTCGCTGGCGTTCCTGTGTGGGCCCTCGCTGGTAACGCTGCAAGTCAGGACGCCTCCGTTGCTTCTTGGCCATGTGATCGTCCTCTGCGTTCCATCATATAAAACACAGAAACATATGTAAAATACCATTTCCAGCCTCTCATGCCCATGCCCTAGTCTAGTAATTCCCAACCACAGAAATGATCAGGTTCAATGATCCAAATTCACTCATGGTTTGAAAATGTACAAATATATCAACCTATACCAGTGAAATATTGTGGAAAGTATTTTTTAAATTCTCTGCCAGTCTTGTTGCAATTTGGAACTATGTTGAGCTGAGTTCAAAGCATCATTTGTATTAATGTCATGCCGCGCTATACATCACTACGCGCGTCACTGCTTACGTCACTAAGATGCTGGTCTGCTATTGGTCAGCGTCACGGTTTCAAGAAGGCAACATGCGAAAGATATGAACACAGATTCATAAGATATTTTATTGTCTCTTGCTTACTATATCGTATTTATTGTGCATTTTAGTGCTTAATTCAAACTTGAATTGGTTAGCCATGGATCCCAAGATTGATAGTGATGTTAAAGGTAGAAGTAAGAAGATGATTAATAAGGAAACAAAGCTAGAAATAATCAAGAAATACAAAGACGGCTTAGCTAGGCTACCCTCACTAGGGAATATGGCCATAACAAGCTTGTCCCATCACTCAAATGCAAATAAATCCTTTATATATTTATTTATGATGTTATTTAATTGTACACATGTATTTATACATAAGTAGCACTGACTATTTTGTTGCAGATTTTTGATATGTATATACAATTTTGAAGTTTTTACCTGGGGTTTTACACACTTTAGCTAGTTGACATTGGTTTTCTATTGCCCGCCATATGACGATTTGGCCTTACGATCCCAACTGCGGAACTGATTAATTTCACAAAGCAGGAGTCCATTGTATACAGAACCAGTAATGATTTCAATTTACTCAGAGTGAAGTCCGGGCTTGTTCATTGGAACACAATGCTGATGTATTTGCAGAAAGCTGTGACCGACTATGTTATAAAAATGGTAACAGGTGGAGACTCATTGAATGGTGTTTTCTACCAAAACTGAAATATTCTGCCTGTCACGTTTCGTCATTGGCCTAGATAGACAAATAAATACACAAAATCTGTAAACACAAACAAACTGGACCAATTCAATGAATCTTCATTAACCATATCACATGATTCTCACGCAGAGTGAAATTCCATGTACTGTATTTGATTTTTGTTTCAATCACAATTTTTTAAGTCTGTAGAATCCATGTAATTGACTATATTTTTCTAACTGCAAGTTTATTTTTGTAAATATTGTGGGAGGTTTTCAATTTATAATTTTTACATATTGCCTGTGAATTTTAAATTATTTAATATCATTCGTAAATCGACTGTTAACTGACTCAAACAAACACTTTTACTGCTACTTTCGAAATTGGATCATTTCCTGCAAAATGTCAGTGGCTGGGAAAAAAGGCTAAAGGCGCAACAACTGCCTAACTGTCACCTCCCATCAAAATATAAACGCTATCAGCTTTGTAGAATCGGTACTCTCCCTATTTCGTCTTAGAGTAATCATTAATGCAGGCAGTTATAACCACCTTCATGATGACTCCATTAATCACGAGGTCTACGTCTTCGGCAATTATTTCAACAATTAAAACTGAGAGACGTAATACTGTTATGAGTAGCGTTTCAGAGATGTAAATCCCGCTCAATTTTCTGCTCTACAGGCGTACCTTAATCACACTTTATGAATAAAGCGTACATATTGCAACACAATTAAGTATTTCCGAAACACTCTCCCTTTTGTTGTCTTCGTGACGTCATTAGCAACGCTTGTTGTTTAAAAAAAAAATATTAAAAATCGCACACAATCTTGCCGCTGACTTTAATGTATGTTGTTATTAGTTGCAGGGATCAACATGTCGGCAACGTTACAAAAATAAAAAAACAAGGCGCGATGAAGCTAGCAATAGCAGGATGAAAATTAGCCGCATTAGCGCCAACAGTTGAGCGAGCGCGTTTCGCCTGTACTTGAACGTAACGCAGCATCGACATACAGCGAGTTCCAAGCATTTAACTTTTCCGCCGCCCTTGATTTGTTTTACTCCTTGCTCACACCTTGCTCACGCGAACAGTTGGACGCCGCAGTGCCTTGGGCTCGAAGTTCGGCAGCGGAAATTCGCACTCGGTCGAGCTGCTCCGCCATCTCGGTTGGCTTTAATACCAAAACACAACTATGGCTACGGAAGCGGCCACAACACAAACTTGGTGAGATATGACGTCACTTGCTTTTTGCACTACAGTATTTGCCGTAATTGAAGAAAGCTCTTGCTAATCCCGGGAGCGCAGTTGCGGCTCAATGTGTAGGTGGGGCTAACGTGTGACTCCACCCAGTATACGTTTGTCACCATATATTTCAAATGACTGCCATGGGTTTATGCGCGCACTAAAATGCTTGTGAATTTTTGGAGTATTGGAGGATAATGCTTGTGTAATTGAAGAACAAGGGCAGATTTTATATTCCTCACTGGCTGCATGTCTTTATCTAATTTGAGTTATCTAAGCTTTTTCTTCTAAACTCTTCAAACAGTGATCAAAGTATCAAACCACAGCCAAACGTTAAAATGACTATCCAACAAAACTCCACATTTTAGGCGTTGTCTACAGGCTTATTTAACCCGGATAGTCATGCGTCAAAAACCTGTCCACATTGCTTTGTTAAAGAAATTGCTGCTACATGAATCCTGCACAGTGCGGTTTAATTTGTTTACACGCATGCCAAGTCGCTAGATGGCAGTAGTGCCACCAAATTCAGTCCTATCAGAAAGAACTTCCACCTCTGACATGTCCAATCAGAAAGAAACTTTGCATCTGATGTCACTGGGATCTGCGGGAAAAAGAGTAGCGCGATGACGCTAATCTCTAGTTTACGCTTGTTGCTGTTTTTTTTTTTTTGCTTGCTCTTGACGGATGTGGACGGTTTTCTGCTCTGCTCCACTCCCTCCCTTACCCCCCCCCCCGCTTTTGCTGTCTTTGTCCTATGCTGTCTGCTGTCTCAACTATCATTGTCGTCTCCTTCAATATTCTGTTCCAACATCTAATCATGAAATTGGTCAGCTGGGCTTTTGACTCGATCGACGAAATGTTCTCAACGAGAAAAAGCTGGGGGGTATCCTTACCAGTCCTCTGGGATAGCCGGCGCAAGGTACACCACCACAGTGAGGGTGGTGTGTTGATCTTGTCGGAAGGGGATAGGGGAACACCTACATTATTGGAATTTTGATCATGGATATCCACCTTATTGGAGCTGGCGAGCATCTGGTTAATTGCAAAGTTTCCCAGACAAGCACCTTTTTCAGCATTTGGCAAGCGTGTCTTAAAAGCAGTGGCTGGCCGTCAGGGCCACCAAGGCCTTCTCTGCTGGCCTAACATAACCTAACATCATAATTAAAACAATAATAAACTATAATAATTAACTATAACTATAAAGAAAAAATGTCAATTTCATTTTTAATTCATTTTTACTATATATATACTTTTTATATTTTATTTTTTATTATTATTTTATTTTTATTATATTTATTATATTATATTTTTACTATATATATATATATATATATATATATATATATATATATATATATATATATATATATATATATATATATATATATATAATTTTTAAATTTATAAAATTACTCTCCATGTTCTGTTCTTTTCATGTCATATCCATTTGGTTACGCTCTTTGTAGTGTTGTAGTTTTAAGTTGGAGTTTTTAGCCAATTACAATTCAGTTAGCTTGTGTCGCCAGGCTGTATATAATCTGCCTTAGCCAGAAGCCAGGGCATTCGCATCAACACAGCGCAGACTTCTGCGCAAGCGCAGATGGATATGTGAGCTGCCCGAATAACTTAATAGACAGCTGTAATAGTCAACGGCATCATAAGGTCGCCATCTAGGGGCCTCATGTTGAACGTGATGTGAGTGGATGCTCACTGCAGGAAGGCGGTGCAATGCTCAACAAGCAAGCTATGTGGTGTTGGCTTTGGCTGAATGCTTTAGATGCGTAGCATAGCTATTAGCTAACCTGTTTCGACTTGGCCATATTTCTGACTTGGCTAGCAGTGGCCTGAGCTAACCCTGGCAAATAGTTCTGCTGGGAATGCCTTTTGTTTGCAAAGGATCAATTTGGTGTTTGGCGCTACACTGGATTTGCAAACTTCAATTGTTTAACCAAGGCAGCAACGAGACACCAGAGCACGTCTGGACACACGCGCTACGGTACCTTTAAAAACTTATGGGGACACCCAAGTGGATATACAGTATTGTACATCTCAGTTTGAAGGTAAAGAGAGCTCCTCAATGCGCTACGGTGCTTTTAAAACACTTTTGGGACACCCGAGTGGATACACTGTACATCTCAGTGCAGAGAAAACGAGACGTCCATTTTTTTGGATTGTGACCATTGTTTGTTTTGGTGAGTGCAAGCATTTTCTTTATTTATTGTTTCATTTTAATATGTTTGTGTTATATCATTTTGTTTATATTGAATTTATATTAAAGAAATAAAACAATGTTCTTCTTATATTAAACTGTGATTTGTAATTTGGACTTCATAAAATTTTGTGGATATTTATTTTAAATTATTTTTAATTCTTTTAAGTTTTGACAGCATCACGTATAATGATGAAAGTTTTAGGGTTTAATTAGACAAGTTTTAGTTGCTGATGCGAGTTTATTGATGTTTAAATACTCCAGAAAATAGCCTGTGTATCCCAGCAATGCTTACGTGTGCGCATGAGAAGTAGTTATTCGAGAGTCAGACATCACTGTGACATCACTGTGAGCTTGAAACAAAGTTCAATTTTGGTCTCTTCTCCCAATCCTCCTCTTGATCATCCAGTTAGTCATTGGCAAATTTCAGAAGCACCCTTAGATCATCGTTGTGTTGTTAGGGGAACCTTTCGGCCAATGCAGGATAGGTCTCATGAGGACGTACTGTGTTACCTATCTAGTATCCTAGCTGTCTTCGAATCATTGACCTGCAGTTGGTGCCGTGTAGTTCTGGGCTGATTCCTCACTGTTCTCAGGATCATTTGAACCCCACGAAGTGAGATCTTGTGTAGGGAGCCTCACTCCAAGGGAGACTGTCAGTGATGTTATACTCAATCAATTTTACAATGTTTCCAGCTGTTGATCTTTTCTCACAAAGTAGTTTTACCAACTGCAATTAGACTCATCCCAGCTTTGTGCAACTGTACAATTTTATCTCTTGTGTCTTTGGGAAGCGCTCTGGTCTTGGTCGTAGTGAAGACTGGAGTCTGAAAGGGGGCAGCAGACAAGGAACAACTTAGCACTGCTGACTTGACCGTGCAATGTGGCCACTCCCCTGGTGCCCTCCATAAGGGTCAGAGCGTAAGTAAGAACTTTGATCAAGCCCATCTGCCCATGTGAATGAAAATTCATTTGGAATTTGGAAAACTGGCTTGCTGTAATAAGAGTACAGTATTTGTTTGGAATAAATCCTTGGTGATGCGGCATGATATGTGATTCTTACTGAAATCATTACCGAATGCACAGGAATCTTTTACCATGGTATGTAAACAGCATTCTTCATATGAGCACGCAAACAAAGAAAATTAAGGTGAAAGGTCCAACAATCTTATTAATCAATCTATCTAAATCAATATCTTCCAAATATTTAGTAAACTGTTTTTTTAAATACTATGTATAATTAAATAAAATTAATTAAATGAATTAGTAAATATAAATTAATATCATTTAGATATTCAGTAAATACAAATAAATTTCACTGAAATACAGTAATTTGTATCCACCGGAGTCACCAGACATATTTTACTGGGGCACGTGCCCCAGTATAGATCTGCTGTGCCCCGGTAAAAAAATTAATCAATTAAAAAAAAAAAATCATTTTAGAATGCACATTCTACTTTCTATGATACTTAATTCCTACTGTATTGATGTGCCACGACTCTCCACATAAGCAACACACACATGGCAATTTAATATCGTAATTTATTTACGTGCAAGACGTCAGCTTTATAATCAGTACAGTACTGTACTTCGTTGTCAGGGAGAGAGAAATAGAGCGCGAGAAAGAGCCCCCTCTCAGGCGCAGGTGAAATCGATAAGTATGGAATTATATGTGCCACTATAAGGTGGATTTGGAGGAGTTTTTGGGGAGTGGGAGGAAGCCAGAGTGCCCGGAGAGAACCCACGCAGGCTCGGGGAGAACATGCAAATTCCACACAGGAAGGCCGGAGCCAGGTGGATTTGAATTGGGATCTTTGAACTGTGAAGCGGACGTGCTATTCACTGTGCCACCGAGCTGTCAGTGCCTGTCCAGCAGCAATATCCCTATGGCAATAGGGTTATTGCCATAGAGGTATTGCTGCTATGGCTTGCTAGGTTTTCCGCTGTGTATCTGTTGATGATGTTCAAGACTTTTTTGACTGTGACTGAAAACCTTCACAGATATCTGCAAAGTTAAACAGTAGAACTGGCCAAAGCTGAGGAGTACAAATGTGCCATGTGTACCACTCTAAAAAATATGCATACAGATGAGAAGGCTGCTGAGCTTTTTGACAGAGCACAGACCTACTGTGCAGCCAACTAGATCCCAGAGCCATGTGCTGTGACCAGACAAAGGCAAAAGCAAAAACGCATGGAGGACTATGTTGTCGACTCTAATAGTAGGGCTGTGAGTGACCTAGGTGATGCAGAGAAATTGAAGGCAAACTTGTATCTACCTTGCCTTGATAGGATCGTTGCTGAGATGGATCAGCATCTTTCATCTTTCAACAGCCAAATTCTAAAAGGTGTTCAGGCCTGTAATCCAGGATTTGACAGCTTTCTCTTTTTCTTTTTTTGCTGTCATCAGTAATGGTTCAGAAGCCTGGAGTAAAGTGCACAAGTTGGACAGATGCATTACCAAAGTACATGTCACATTCAAAGATCTTGACAGCAACATAGTCTGATATGATTGAGTAGTTTAAAGACCTATTTGTTTTTTATGATAAATAAGTGCTGAATGTAGGGCGGCTCCATGGCCAAGTGGTTAACATGTCCGCCTCAGGGTCTCAGAGTTCGAAACCAACTGGCTCAGGCCTTCCTGTCTGGAGGTTGCATGTTCTCCTCTGGCCAGTGTGGGTTCTCTCCGGGCACTCTGGCTTTCTGCCACACTCCAAAACATGCTTGGAAGGTGTATTGAACACTCTAAATTGTCCTTCGGTGTAATTGGGTGCATGAGTGGTTGTTCGTCTCTCTGTGCCCTGCAATTGGCTGGCAACCAGTCCAGGATGTCCCCCACCTACTGCCCGTACACAGCTGGGATAAGCACCAGCAAGCCACAACCCTTGTGAGGATAAGTGGCTACAGATAATGGATGGATAGATGGAAGTGCTGAATGGTCTTTGTCAGGTTCATTTGTCAGACATTTGTAAGAAACTGTACGTAAAAAAGGAGACAAGGCAATCTTCCAAACTCATGCATGAGGGAAGCGAAGAGGAACTGGCCAAGGACAATTCTACTGCGCTCTGCCAATCTCTCTGACTCCCCTTACTTTTATTTGATACAGAGATCCCTAACTACATGAAGGTCCCGCCCCCCAAGGGGCAGGAAAAAATGCAAGTCTATGGCCGGGACCTTGTGTACTTGTTCTTCTATGTGTGAGCATGTGGGTGAGAAACTAATGCATGTATGAAAAAATACGTAGCGAAACATTCTTATAATGCAGAGCAAAAACATCAATAAGAGTCACAGCTGTGGGAATGCTCCAACTGGCAGGCTTGAGCGGCCTTCCTTCTCCTTGAGAGAAAACAATGACAAGACAGTTTTTTTCCCACAAACAGAGCACTTATTCTCCCAGCGTACCATCAACATACCTAGCGGTACATCAGCAGTTTAATTATTCATTATTATCATTCAGTATATTCATTCACACAGCAAAGCATTTCTTCATTGCGAGCGTTAATATTTTGTAGCAAATGTATAATCACTATATCTACAACTATTCTAGCAATAATTATTCTAACAATCTTTTTCGCACACTTTGCATTATCTCATGACTTTTTTTGCCCCAGTTGTACAAATCTGTGTTGGACCAATCAACGACCTCCAAAATATTTTGTCACGTTTTTGAACCTCAAAGTAGAAAGTGGGTCATTCCAGAATTGGAGGTCATTTTACATCCCACCCATCAAATTTTAAATAATCTACATCAGTGGTCTCCAACCTCTTTTTTCACCACAGACCGGTCAACGCTTGAGATTTTTACTGCGGACTGGGGGACTTAAAATGTACAAAAATGTATGCAAATTACATGAAGTCAACCAAAAAACTGAATTACAAAAGCTATTAATTTCAAGGGAAATACCTGGCACAAATGAAAATGCAAACGAGCTAAATGCATACAGGACAGCACTATGCAATATAACATGATGCAGAAGGGAACTAATATTAGCTAGCATGCTATCCACAGTCACAAGTTGTTGGATCAACAAACAAATTAATTACAGTTGTGGGCCAGATTTAACAGAGACAAAACAATGTGTGCGTCACCGACTGATTTCTCTCAAACCACACCATCCTTCTCACAACAAAATGTAATATCAATAGCTGCCAGAGGTGGCGCGAAAAAACAAAGATCAAGCCAAACAAAGCACAAAGGAATGAACTGCGAAACTAAATCAGTTCCAAAACATTATTTTGGGTGTGGCCCACGCGGCCCGGTATGGCGTTATATTTGTGCCACAATTACGCACGCGCGGAAAAAAAAATTGAGCGTTGAAAATCAAACTGAGCGAGCGAAAACAGATTTTGAGCGCAGAAAAAAAGTTCTTGAAAAGAAGTTTCTCGCTCAAAATTCCTTTTTGCTCGCTCGCAATAGCATTGCCAGCCAATCAGAGCTTGTAAAAGCACATTGATTGACAGCTTGGTATCCAATGAGATTGCTTGTTGTGTTCACCCGGAACGAGCAAACGAGAGTGCGTCACATCGACGTGGGCGGGAGGGGTGGGCTTATATTATTAAAGTACAAAAACTAACAAGGTATTTCTGTCAAATGATACAATACAGTAATAATAATAATATTAAAAGTAATTCTCCAGCCCAAGTCCGTGTTGACGCACTCTCGTTTGCCCTTTTCGGGTGAACACAGGGCAAACGATAGGGCGTCAACGGATAGCGTACAAGCAATCTCATTGGATACTAAGCTGTGTCAATCAAAGTGCTTTTACAAGCTCTGATTGCTCAAAAAAGGAATTTTGAGCGAGAAACTTCTTTTCAAGAACTTTTTTTCTGCGCTCAAAATCTGTTTTCGCTCGCTCAGTTTGATTTTCAACGCTCAATTTTTTTTCCGCGCGTGCGTTATTGTGGCACAAATATAACGCCATAGAGTACCCCCTGAAATGATATTTTCACTCATCCTGTCCGCATCCTGTAATGACCAAACTGAAGCTGTTCAGAGAGAATTTAAATTACATTTTTGGTATTATTTTTTTCATTGCTGTCTTTTGCAACTGTGGGATTTTTTTCTAATAAACAGAACATTTAAAAAAATTATTATTATTAATGGAACGGATGTTCCACAACACACGTGCTGTTTGGTTGCTGTTACCATAACCTTGTGGGCATGGCAGAAAAAAAAACAAAAAAAAAAACAGCGACTCACATGATAAGATGGATTTGACATCATCAAACAGTTTTCCAAAAGAGCAACGGTATGTTCTGTCTTCTATTGATCATATTTTTATAAAATATTTAGCCTTTCTTGAATGTCTCACTCTTATTCAGGCAACTCTGTTTTGCATATTCTCAGAATAACACAGTGATTTTTAATTTAATTCTTTCTTAGCTACATAAGTAAGTTTGTCCCATAGCTAGCATAATAGCTGGCTAAACAGAGAAAAAAAAACTAAGAAAAAGCTAACATTAGCACAAATTTGCAACCTTGTTGTCTGCAACCCTGTTACAGATTAGAAGTAGATTAGAGGAGAGACTGTTGATGGAAACAGGTAAGAGCACTCTCTTCCTTCATAATGACTAGAATAAGTTTTTTTTTTTAAAAGGATGACCTAGTTACAGTATATTATAATATACTTCTTAGATGCGATGTTCTTTAAAGCATATACACAAAAATGTCAGGAATATCCTGTATACCTGACTAAAATGTTCTTTTTTTTGCTATTGTGATACCAAAGAGAGACGGGAGTTGAAAGTGGACTTGGTAAGCATGTTCAACACCACAGTGCACACACGTCTATTTCCATTTAGCTCTTGAAATCCTCACTGTCTTATTTTGTGTCTGTGTCACTTTTAGAATGTGTGCCAGTGTGAAGGAGGACACACACCGGAAGTGGGATGTGTGTGTGCGTGTGTTTCTGTGAGAAGAGACAGTGTGAAGGGGGTGACACGCCGGATGTGGTGGGTGTGTGGCTCCCCCTGTGCTTGTGCGGATGAATGTGTGTGCGCACTGCAGCAAAACACAGGTAAAGCAATGCAGGATGATGACACACACACACAGAAGGCGGGGTGAGGAGGAGGAGGGAATTGATGTGAATACAAATGAGTGAAAAGCGGGGGCAGGCGAATCTGCCAAAGTGGGTTTCACTGGGCCGCCCAACGACGTCTTTTCACTGGTGGTGATCCCCATTTACGTGCCGGCGTGACGGGGAGGACACGCCAAGAGGAGATGATAGTCAGAGAAATAAAATGAATTTCATGACAATTGGGCGCGCAAGAAAAGAACAGACGACAAGTCGTGAGTGAGCACTGCTGTGAACAAATTTCAATGTTGCCCTTTTAAGAAACATCCTGCAATGATGTCATTGAAGAGAACCAACCACATCTGTCGTACCAGTTGAATGACTACTGTACTGCTCTTTCTGGTACGTGCCTCGGCCACCTGGCAGCAATGTGAGGCAGATGAACAGCACGAATAATAGTCTCCTCGGCTAAGCTAAGCAATTACGTATTTGAAAACACATGATGTAAATCAAAATGTCTGTTTTGTGTGAAGTTTGGAATAAACTACAGCCGGGAGTGGAAAAACCTATGGAACAGTTGTTCACTATGAAAAATAAATATTAAAATTGTTTTAAAGTTTTAACTTTGACCTTAGGAAAAATGACTCTATTTGTTAGCATATCCGTGGCATTTTGCATTGTACCTTAGCATGAACCTAATTTTCCCTCTAATTTTCAATCCATCTGAGCATTCACACAAACTCCCTGAGCAGGCTTTGGACCAAGGTCAGCAACTTCTGACATGCACAGAGCGACACTGTAATGTATAGTGTACTTGTCACCATGGCAGTAAACGAGCCACGTTGTGAAAAAGAAAATCTCACCCACTTTCACCGCTTGTTCTTCTATTTGCAAACACTCCACAGCCATTCCATCTTAAAATAAGCGCATTTCTTTTTTACTTTGGCTTGGTGAGTGGATTTGTCACTGCTCCTTCGTTTTGCGAGGAAAAGGGGTTAGCGTTTGCGTCTCTTAACTCTGCATGTCACTGTTGTTAGATAGCTAAACTACGCCGTGTATATGCAGTGTGATTGGATGAATAGTGTAAGTGAAACTTATGAGTGTCAGAACACTTGTCACTCGCTGTCACAATGCAAAATGGTACATAAAACAATATTATTGGTCTAATTAACCAAATTATACCAAATGAGGGGGATTACTTTTCCCTATTTATGTGGTTCCTATTTCTGTTCCTCTCGTGTCAGCCCTCGTTCGTATGATTTTGTCCACCTGTCTGTCAGCTTTTAGCTAACCTATCCCGGACGGGGGACATGTTTTGTCCGCTACTTCCAATCAAGGAACTATGAGTGGCCATTTTTCTGACTCGACTACCAGGATCGTGAGCTCGTCTTTGCCATTTTTTCTGGCTGGGTGAACAGGAACGTGAGCTGGACTTGGCACATTTTTCTGGCTGGCTGGGCGCTAACCCTGGCAAATAGTTCTGTTGGGAATGCCTTTTGTTTTCACAGGATCGATTTGGTGTATGGAGCTACACTAGATTTGCAAACTTCAATTGTTTACCAAGGCAGCAACGAGACACCAAAGCACGGCTGGACGCACGCCCTATGGTGCTTTTTTAAAACTTATGGGGACACTCGAGTGGATATACAATATTGTACATCTCAGTTCGAAGGTAAAAGAGAGCTCCTCAATGTGCTTCGGTGCTTTTGAAAGCTTTTGGGGACACTCAAGTGTATATACTGTACATCTCAGTGCGAAGGGAAAGAGAGCATGAAGAGGTCAAGAAAAATCGTGAGATATTGAAAAGACTGACCAATTGTGACCCGATTTGTTTTGGTGCAAGCCTTTTCTTTATTTAATGTTTCATTTTTTTATATGTTTGTGTAATTTTATTTTGTTCATTTTCAATTAATACTAAAGAAAAAAATGATGTTCTTCTTATATTAAACTGCAATTTATAGTTTGGACTGTGGATATTTATTTTAAATGGGAAATGTAGACCTTACACATCATGCACTCCAAATACAAATAATTTCTCAGATTTTGCCATGCATGTAAGGTGTGCAAGAGTGGGCGGATGTGGAGGCCCCTGCTGCGTGAGTACGTGGGCATAAGCGTGTGGGTGTGTGGGTGTAATAACGAGCTCTTACACACTCGTGAGCCCGTGCACACACGCGCATAGCAAAGGGAAAGACGCGGGGGCAGCAGGGATCCACCGGCAAACAGCCCCTCCTTCCTCCCTTTTTACTCTTGATCCCCTCATCCATCTTTTTCTTGATCCCTTAGTCTGTCTTCATGCCTCCTTCTCTTCTTCCTGTCTCAACCCTCCACTCCTCTCTAGCTTGTCTCCTTTTTCTCCTGCGTCAATTCCTTCTCTTCTGCTTCCATCATATCTTCTTCAAGTCTCTCCCTCATCTCCGCTTTCTCATCTCGGTCTTTCATCAAACGTCTTCCCTGCTCATCCCTGCTCTCTCATTCTATCTGTTGTTTTCACGTTGGCCTACTCGCTCGGCAATCAAAGTGAGTGAGTGATTGAGTGAGTGAGTGAGTGAGTGAGTGAGTGAGTGAGTGAGTGAGTGAGTGAGTGAGTGAGTTTAAAGGGGAGTTTCACAGGGATTTCAGTTTGAGTCAAGGAAGTGGGTGGTTGCTACAAAGAGAGGTTTTTTTTTTTTTTTTTTAATTTTGTAAAGACCTTCATAACTAAAAGGAAATGGACAAAACATGTCCACCTATTAAAAGTCAACATTTGGCCTTGAAAATGACCATATGGCCATTTTTATATGCTTCATTTTATGGCCAATCGTTTTTGTTGTATCTGTTAAGCGACCCCTATTGACCATGTAAACAATTCTAGTAAAGACATTAAAAACATTGGGCTCCTAGTTGCTTCATATTTTCTTGTACTGCACTTTGTTTTGCTACTTCTTTATTTCCAAGTTTGATTAATTAACTGTTTTTCTTTGCTACTATGTGAATATTACATCCAGCCTTATGTTTTGCGTGCAACAAAAGCATAAGGAACAAAGCATAAGGGATACTTTGTTATGTTCTGTTGGTATTTGTTGTATGTGGGTTAATACTGGGGTTTTCCTGTTCTTTTCTGTCTTGGGCTTTTTCTGTGCTATGATTTTGTTTCGAGCTGTGGAGTTTTTGTGCATGGGTTTCAGTTCATGTCTTGTTCCCCTCATGTCTGTTGTCATCAGTGTGATTATGTCCACCCGTCTGTGTTAAACTGCTTCCCTTGTGTTGTCCAGTCAGCTCCCTCTTCCAATTGTTTCTTGTCCAGGTGTTCCGTGTTATATCGTTAGTTGAGAGTGTACAGTATTTAGTTTCCAGTTTCCTTCCAGATCTTGTTGTATCATTGTCTGACTATCAATGTTTCTAAGTGGTGCTGGTCGAAGTGAATGTTCCTACCAGTTCCTCGTTGTCCTTAAGAGTTAGGTTTCTGTGTTTTCATTTGTTTAAAATCAAGTCTTTTTGTATTAAGTTTATTTCAGAGAATGTGTTTTTTACCTTGTAGGCAGCTGTCATTTGTGTTTTCTTTTGTGATCTTTAAATTTATTTATTATTTGTGAGCGCAACTTGCCTCCACTGCTTCCTGGTCCACATCCTCACTTACCATGTAATTGTCCGTGTAATTGTCTTTGTTTCATATTTAATTTGTCTGTTAATAAATAAATAAATAACATAAATACCCATGAAATTTTATGAAGTCCAAATTACAAATCACAGTTTAATATAAGAAAAACATTTTATTTCTTTCCTATTAATTGAATATGAACGATAAATAAATAACACAAACGTGTGAAAAATGAAACAATGAATAAAAAAAAGGCTTGCACTCTCCAAAACAAATGGCGGTCACAATTGATCAGTCTTTTCAATATCTCCCGATTTTTCTTCTCCTTCTCCTTGGATATCTCTTTCTTTCTGCACTGAGATGTACAGTGTATCCACTCGGGTGTCCCAAAAGTTTTTTAAAAGCACCTTAGAGAATTGAGGAGCTCTCTTTACCTTTGAAATTAGATGTATAATACCGTATATCCACTCGGGTGTCACCTTAAGTTTTTAAAAGCACTGTAGCGCGTGTCCCAAGCCGTGCTTTGGTGTCTTGTTGCTGCCTTGGTTAAACAATTGAAGTTTGAAAATACAGTGTAGCTCCAAACACCAAATTTATGCTTTGCAAACAAAAGGCATTCCCAGCAGAACTAAATGCCATGGTTATCTCAGGCCCCTGGTAGCCCAGTCAGAAATATGGCTAAGTCGGGACAGGTTAGTTAACAGCTACGCTACTGACAATCAGGGAAAGCCAACCCCGCGTAGCTTGCTTGTTGAGTATTGCACCACCTTCCTGCAGTGAGCATCCACTTATGTCACGTTCAACGTGAGGCCTCTGGATGGCGATGACTCGGTTGGCAAATATAGCTGTCTCTTAAATTATTCGGGCCGCTCACATATCCATCTGTGCTTGCACGGAAGTCCGCGCCGTGTTGATGCGAATGCCCTGGCTTCTGGCTAAAGCAGATTACATACAGCCTGGCGACACAAGTTAGCTGAATTCTAATTGGCTAAAAACTCCAACTTAAAACTACAACACTACAAAGAGTGTAACCAAATGGATATGACATGAAAAGAACAGAATATGGAGAATAATTTAATAAATTAAAAAAATATGTATAATATATATATTTAGTAAAAATGGATTTGAAACGAAATTGACTGTCATTTGCCTATTATAATTATTATAGTTTATTATGATAATAATGTCAGATTATGTTAGGCCAGCAGAGAAGGCCTTGCTGGCCCTGACGAACCACCACTGCTTGAACTACTGTTTGTCATGATAGTTAGATGAACAAAATACAACAAAAATACAAAAGGTTTGAACCAATTATGAAATTGAATTCTTTCCCATATCACGAGGGGGATGACAATAATACTGTGTTGATCAGGATGAAGTTGATGAGCCTCAGCTCCCACTTGTCCCCTCCTTCCTTATAAGTAGCAACAAACCCGCTTCGGTGACGTGTTCATGCACGTACGTGTGTAGGTGAATCTTTGAATGAATGCTCTGCCGCCCCTCCTCCTCATCCCCCCTCCTTTACGAGTTACTAGGGCATCTATAAAAAGACCATCGAGGGGAGAGCTGCTCCATGAGTGAGGCAAGCGTTGGCTGTGGACACCAAGGAGATGACGAGAACGAAAAGAAAAAGTAGAAGAGAGAGTTGCACGCGAGGACCCTGCATATGCATGGATGACTCTGACAGTCAAATATGTGCGCGCCGGTTTTTCTCCCACGTGCTGACAGGTGAGTGGAAAGCTCGTGTTTGGATGGAATGGTTGACTTTGATGATGATGATAAAGATAAAGTTAAGCATTGCTGCAGTGTGAGTCACTCGCACAACCTGACTTTGCCCACCAATGTCATTGCGTTAAATTCAACGACAGGTGCGCGCGTACGTGGGTGTATCACCCTGTGAGTGTTTTTCCACTTCCGGTCACTTATTGCATCATGTTGACGACTTTCCTGCGGCCGGGAGCCCCCTTATTCCTTATATGGACTGTTGTTTCCTCCCTGTGACATACTCGTTCAGTTACATCAGCCCCACGTCATTCTTGCGCACGTTGCGGACAACAGCCTACGCACGCGCGCAACTATGGGAAAATGTGTGCGTAGGCGCGCACGCACACAACGCAGTGTGAACCTCTGTGTGGACGTCGGCGGATTGAGCAGGGAGAGGGTCGAATTTGCTCGTACATTAGGGCGCAGGGGGGCGATGAATGGCTGCTCTTGTTCATTCACAACTCCGACGCACACGGCTGCTGCTGCCATGGAAACCAAGCAGCCAGCTGTATCCTGATACGTTAGGAACCCGAGCGAGGTAAAAGCCCATTGGTTGGCGGCCAATCTTGACGTCATTGGCACGCACTGCTCAGGACCAGGGACAGCGCCCGTGCAGAGGCGTTCTTCCACCATGCGCTGCTTAAGTGGCGAGGAAATACATTCGTGTATGCCGATTAGCAAGAACTACATGTTCCCGCGTGATTACGTTAAAAAATAACATTTGGATGAGATTAAAAAAACAAACAAACACCCAAAACAACTTGAGATTTCACAAATGCATTTTGGCTTGATTTCACTGGTTACGCCCACTCACAATATCACGAAATCCATAAATAATCGCCACCCTCATTCTCCAGTGATTTTTCAATTGCCTTTAGACGCCACAAGATGGCGGCCTGCCCTGCTTTGGTCTAAATCTGTGCCCCAGGAAAGAATCCCCCCCTAAACCTAACCCCCCCCCCCCCCCCCCCCCCCCACACACACACACACACACACACACACACACACACACACACCCACACGCCGACCATAAATAAGATTATCCATAAAAAAAAAATTGTGCCTAAAACCATATCCTTTTTAACAATGACACAAGGAAAAAGCAAAATAAATAACTGCCTTTTTCCATATTTTTATTGATTACAACAAACACAACACACAGAAAAAAGCCTTACAAGACATGGTTCAATTTGTTTATCACAAGGAACCGCAAGCAAAAGTAAGAATAACAATAACATAGTTGAACGTTACATGTAATCATTGTGTCCCTTGTTCCACATTAATGGTGCCTTTGACAAAAATAAGATGAACATGCACACACAAACACACACACACACACACACACACACACACACGCAAGCAACTAAGACATTACAGACTCACATTACCCTTGATTGCATATCTAATTTAAAAGTGAAGCATGTTTGCGAGCTTTCAAGAGCTTTCAACAATGGTTAACTTCTTTTTTTTTTCTTTTTTTTTTACAACATTTATACAGGTTAAAGTTTTGTCAAAGCAAAAAAAAAAAACAATAAAAAAATAAAACAAGTGCATCAAAATGGGGTCACCCCCCCCCCCCTCCAATCGCCTCGTGCCCCACTATTTGAGAAACGCGGGTCTAAATGAAGCGCCTCTACACGTGCCAACATAGTTCCTTGACATCACAATGATGGCAAAATACAAACTTTGTATTACTGAAGCATAGAACATAGTTCCTTGGCATCCAGATCACAGCAAAGGCATTACTTTAGTCACATTTTCACTTTACAGTTTTTAAAATTTTCTTATTATTCATAGAAAGCTACAAAGTTCTTAACCCTTGTATTTTTTCCATGACGTTTTTTGGAACTATTTTTTAAGATAAAGCATTGAAAAAAAGAACACTACTGAGCTGAAATCTTTGTTGGAATGTCAAAAGAGGCCAAAAATCTGAGGGCACCAAGATCTTGTCTCTGTTTCAGATTGGCGCTAAGAAAATGATACACTGGAACCTGATTTGAATCTATTTTTTTGTTCCATTGACCCATTAAAAAAATAGCCATTTCCATATACTGTAAACCTGTTGTTTTATCGTGCATTTATTTCTATTACGGTATGAATCTCGTCAATGGGCCTTCGACTGTCGGTCAAAAATTCATGCGTGACTAATGACTAATGACATGACTAATCCAGTATGTGGTGCAAGAGCCTAGTTAGTGAAATTTCTTTACAAACGCTGGCCACAAAGCGAGAGTATATTATTCAATAAGCACAATATGGATTGTAAGAGGAGTATGTATGTGTTTTTCCACTGGTGCTTGAAGGTATTTTTATTTTGTATTTTTGCCAGTTTGTGCTAATATTTGAAATATATGTGTTTGAGCAATGGTGCCAGTGTTTGCTTTCGCCACTTTGTTTGTTTCGCTAATGTAAAGTTCCGTGTTAATTTTGCATGTGCAAAAGAGGGTAGCCTGAGAGTCTTGATTCGGGCTGAAATGTTTTGAAGCTGGGCCTGCAAGTCTTGAAAGCAGGCCTCAATGTCTGCCTTTACAAAAACCTGCACATTGACCTATGGGCAGGGCTGCTAAAAACAAACAAACAAACAAACAAACAAACAAACAAACAAACAAGTAAAATAATTCAACTGCCCAGTGATTGTTGTGTCAGCATCAACTATTATTCGTCCATAAATTGAAAATAGGGCAGCTCGGTGGCGCAGTGAATAGCACGTCCGTCACACAGTTCAAACAGTTCATGAATTCAAATCTCTCAATCAGGCCTTCCTGCATGGTTTGCATATTCTTCCCGAGCCCACGTGGGTTCTCTTTGGGCACTGCCTTCCTCCAACACACCAAAAACATGCATGGCAGGTGTATTGGACATACTAAATTGTGTTTAGGTGTGATTGGGTGCATGAATGCTTGTCCGTCTCTGTGTGCCCTGCAATCGGCTGGCAACCAGTTGAGGGTGTCCTCCGCCTCCTGCCCAAAGCCAGCTGTGATAGGCACCAGCAAGGCTGTGACCCTTGAGAGGATAAGCAGCTCTAGAAAATGAATGGATGGATGATTGATGGATGGATGATTGAAAATGAATGGTATTGAATGTGGATGTTTTCAGCTTGGACACTAGTCTGTAAGGCTTAAAAAAATTGGACGCAAAACACAAGCAATTTAACAGGAAGTGCAACAACCAAAACGTCCCCAGGGCAACGAATAATATACACCGTAATAATGCACAAACAATATCACAATTACGAAAACAAAAACTGAATAACAACTTTACATGAATTATCATTTTTAGAAATTAAACTTGACAAATAACATTAGAACAATTGAAAGACAAATTATATTTTGGCAGTTAAAGCAGATTTTTCTTAGAGGATATTTTGTTTATTCTTTTTGTTTTGTTTTTCAGGTCTCGGTTGATGGTACAGATTACTGTTGCCCTTGATTGTGTCTGGAGCTGGCCGGAGCATCAGCACCTTGGCTTTAGACTGCTTACTGCTTGTATGCAAACTCCTGTTACAGTAACAGTCTACAGTCATGGCTACTGACGCCTGGCAAATGCAACGACCCATCTGCCTGGATGGATGGCTGGGACAAAATAAGTAGGAGTCCACCACAAACTTCACCACCACCGCCATTTAGCCCCGACATTTCACCCTTTGGGAGAGTTTTACAGCATACACACTCCATACTATGGTGGCCGATGGGCAAATGCCCAACAACAAACAGAACGCAAGCAGAAACAGGAATGATGCAAATAAAACAGAAAACGGGAATTTTGCAAATAGGACAGAGATGGATGGATGGACACACTACTGCAATTTGAAGAATACAAAATAAGTGCAATATATAAAAGCTGAAATACAAAAATGCTGCAAATAACCAAACCAGAACTGGCAAAACACTGAAGAAAAAAGGCAAAGATGCAAAAAAAAAAAAATACATGTAGATAAAAAGAAAAACACAAAATACATTAAAAGAAACACTCTGCAAATAATACAATGCTGGATTCACAAATACAAAGCGGGGGCAAAATTACAAAGCACTGAACAATTGCAAAACACATCGAGTGTAATTTGCACAGAAAAAAATACAGATGTGAAAGCAGTTTACCAGAGAAGTCCCCAATTTACGGCCTACTTAGATAGTGCTGTAATTAACCATCTTTTGGAGAAAATAAAAGGGACGCCTTACTTTGAATGTTTTTAAACAACATGTAACGATTGTTTGGGCTAGGAAGGGATTTGACCACTGCCAAGATGGTTGAATACAGCAACACAGAGTAGGAATGACTATGGAGCCATGGGGTGCAAATAATAGACGTACAACAAGCCTGCTTTTCATTCAGGTATTATTAATTCTTAAACTATATATATATATATATATATATATATATATATATATATATATATATATATATATATATATATATATATATATATATATATATATTGGACTGTATTCATGTTTCCACTACTCGAGACCGTTTCAATCAGATGGCATCTCGTATTGGTGGACACTTGATACTGCAGTCAACTGCAACTTCTTTTTCTCCACTTGGTGCACCCAGCTAAGAAATATTTGGCATAGTTTTGACAGTGGAGACGCTCCAAAACAGCAACCACCCATTTTGTGAGGGGTTGTGGCTAGGATCTGTGTTGGTGACCAAAATTTGAATGCAGGCCAGCCACCATCTCAAGGTCACCTTGAGAGTTAATATTATACTGCTATGTGAAGCACACTTGGTGCAAATAGTAAAATAAGTATGTTGTTAAGATGAGGAAATGTGGAACTGTAAATTCATTTGCATTCAAATGTAAGTAGGCTAAACCTCACTTCTGGTCTCGATGTCTGTTCTCTACACCTTGTTTAGAGGAGACTGAGTGTGAGTGAAAGTCACAGATCTATTTTGGGATGATGAGTTCCAAAAATTCTGGAATAGTAAACAAGTATTCCAATAACTCTTTTTTGATTAAAAAGCCCTAACTGATTTTAAACACATTTGGTGGTGACAGCCCGGGATTGATGGACGGACGGAGTTTTACCTTGATCGGAGTTCCACCGCCAGCCAGCCAATGAGAGTCTTTCTGCTTCCAGTTGCCATGTCAACCTGGTGCCGCCTTTGCTGTCTCCACGGTGACCGTGGCTTCAGATTGTTACTCTTGCAAGCAGTAACCACGGTAACAGTCTACAGCCATGGTCGCTAGGGGCAGGCGTCCTCACGGAAACTCAGATTTTGGACTCTGCTGCTCATTATGTCGCCGCCGACTGTAAGCGCCACATCATCAGAGAAATAAAGGCCAAATGGAAAATGCAGTTTTCAAAATGTCTACATTTTGGATTAAAGGCCGGTGGGAGACATCGCACTTTTCCATTTCATTTATTCCCCTGCTCTATATGTTTAATCCCCCCCCCCATGGAAATATGTGTTTTTCTAAATGCAATGTATCAGTAATTTAACGTGTTCATGAAACTGTGCTCTTCTAATGAGCTTTGAGACGTCAAGACGTCAGTGTAAGAAACAAGAATGACTTGGAAGATGACTTGAGAAACAAAAGACTTCCTCCAAAATGCTCAACCGGGATTGATGGCTCTCTGACCTCGTCTTCCTCAACAAAGTCACTACTATCAAAATGCTCAACCAGGATTGATGCTTTCTGACTTCCTCTTCCTCAACAAAGCTGTTGCTATTAAAATACTCAATCAGGATTGATTACAGTGTAGTCTGTCACAGCTCGATTCCACTAGCATCTGCGGTGCTCCGCTCCGCTCGGTTGCGTTGCATGACGCACCCATGTTAATGAATATGGCGTTATATTTGTGCCACAATTACGCACGCGCGGAAAAAAAATGAGCGGAGAAAATCAAACTGAGCGAGCGAAAACAGATTTTGAGAGCAAGAAAAAAACTATTGAGCGCGTAATGATAAGAGTTTGAGCGCGCACCGATGGAGTTTGAACACAGAAAAAGAAATTGCTCGCTCAAAATTCCTTTTTGCTCGCTCGGGATAGCCCTCTCTCGCTCAACATCTCGCTCTCGCTCGCGATACTCCTCTCTCCCTCGCTCAACATCGCGTTCGCTCAACATCGAGCTCTCGCTCGCTCGAGTCGTCCTCTGCGCTCTCTCAGTTCTGCTCACGCGTTACGTTTGTGCCACAAAACCAGCCAATCAGAGCTTGTAAAAGCACTTTGATTGACAAGCTTAGTATCCAATGAGATTGCTTGTACGCTATCCGTTGACGCACTCTCGATTGCCCTGTGTTCACCCGAAAAGGGCAAACGAGAGTGCGTCAACACGGACTTGGGCTGGAGAATTAATTTTAATATTATTATTATTATTGTATTGTATCATTTGACAGAAATACCTTGTTAGTTTTTGTACTTTAATAATATAAGCCCACCCCTCCCGCCCACGTCGATGTGACGCATTCTCGTTTGCTCGTTCCGGGTGAACACAACAAGCAATCTCATTGGATACCAAGCTGTCAGTCAATGTGCTTTTACAAGCTCTGATTGGCTGGTTTTGTGGCACAAATGTAACGCGTGAGCAGAACTGAGCGAGCGCGGAGGACGACTCGAGCGAGCGAGAGCTCGATGTTGAGCAAACGCGATGTTGAGCGAGGGAGGGAGGAGTATCGCGAACGAGAGCGAGATGTTGAGCGCAAGAATGCTATTGCGAGCGAGCAAAAAGGAATTTTGAGCGAGAAACTTCTTTTCAAGAACTTTTTTTCTACGCTCAAAATCTGTTTTCGCTCACTCAGTTTGATTTTCAACGCTCAAATTTTTTTTCCGCGCGTGCGTAATTGTGGCACAAATATAACGCCATAATTGACAGCTTGGTATTAAAAAAGTAGTTCAGGAAACTTTTGGAAAAAAATGTGCTGTTATCCTTGACTGTTTTGATATTTTTATAGAACGTCATGGAAAATTACTCATATCAGGATTCACGTTGAGGGTGTAATTTGCTGTGTGCACCAGAAATATACTATTTTGGGTGGGAAATTGCCAATTGATTTTTTGATGCACAAAGACACTGATGGTTATTATACCATAGATAAGATTGGACTTGTCTGTTGTGCTCTGGTAAATCTTTGTCCATCTGTGGTCAATTTTGACTGAAGTATATTGAAGTATATTTATATGCACTTTGCAATATGTACTTTGTATTGTGTTTATAGAACCTAAAGTAACATATTCAGTAAATAAAATAAGTCATTGTTATTGTATTGTGTAAGAGAACACACATCATTGTACTCAAAAACAAATCTTTATTTAAAGAAAGACACACTTATGACAAACTATAGTAACTGGAAACAATTTGAACATAACTTAGGTAGAAGTAGAAGCATTAACAAAATATTACAAACTTGATATAAAATTCTAAATATATTAAAAGAACATGCCAAATTTGACTAAATAAAAAATTAAATGACCCAGATTAAAACAAAGAGGCTGAAGTGGCAGATCGACACCGCCAATAAACTGTAATTTTTCCACATACCGAGCCTTCTCTTGTGTTCTTCAATGTATGCCTTAGGTTCCGCGACTGGCTTTGCTAAGATTTTTTTTTTTGTTTTTGTTTCGACATTGATAATTTTGTTTAATCCGTCCCAGATACACAAGATGCCATTACATCCGTTTTTCGAGTCCCTCTGTACGGCGGCGCATCTGGGTTCCCTCTTCCTTGAGTAACTTCCATGCTCACAAGTTGACCACACTTCCTGTTTACATTTTACATTTACATTTTGCGGCAAAATAAAGGCATAGCTCTAAAACAAGTGTTAGCCAAAACAAAATTAACTGAATGTTGCCTGAAAGGCAGAACAGAAACATTTAAATTGGCAGCTGTGGGAAAGCGACGAAACTTCTTTCAAAGCAGCGCAAGCTTGACAATCTCGAACAGGCGGTGTGGTGACGTCATGGCACAGAGTGTAGTACGGAAGCTGATAAGAAACGTATTGATTTCTGGTGCATTTTAATATTGATTTATTGACTTTTATATTGGTTTAAATCATAGTAATGAGTATTGGGATTCTGATGATTTTTTGGTATGTATGATGATGGGGGAGGATGCCGGTCAGACCTGGCAGGCCCAAACGTATCGTGAGGGTCTGCTTGGAACATCTGGCGGAGTCCCCTGTCAGAAGAAGATTCAACACCCACCTTCGTCAGAATTTCTCCCACGTCCCGGAAGAGGTGGGGGACATTGAGTCCGAGTGGACCGTGTTCCGCGCCTGCATTGTTGAGGCGACTGATCGGAGTTGTGGCCGTGAGGTGGTCGGTGCCTGTCGTGGCGGCAATCCCCGAATGCATTGGTGGACACCAGCGGTAAGGTATGCCCTCAAGCGGCATCCTATCAGGCATTTTTGGCCTGTGGGACTCCAGAGGCAGCTTACAGGTACAGACTGGCCAAGCGGTGTGCGGCTTCGGCGGTTGCCGAGGCAAAAACCCGGGTGTGGAAAGAGTTTGGTGAGGCTATGGAAAACGACTTCCGGACGGCTTCGAGGAAATTCTGGTCCACCATTCAGCGTCTCAGGAGGGGAAAGCAGTGCACCATTAACACTGTGTATAGTGGGGATGGGGTGCTGCTGACCTAGACTTGGGACATTGTGAACAGGTGGGCAGAATACTTCGAATACCTCCTCAATTCCACCAACACGTCTTCCCCTGAGGAAGCAGAGTCTGGAGGCTCCGAGGTGGGATCTTCTATCTCTGGGGCTGAAGTCACTGAGGTGGTCAAAATACTCCTTGGTGGCAAGGCCCCTGGGGTGGATGTGATCCACCCAGAGTTTCTAAAGACTCTGGATGTTGTAGGGCAGATTTTTTATCACAGATTCTGCTCATTAAGTTTATGGGGAGAATATCCAGGCGCAGCCGAATCATTGAACGAGTCCAATTTGGGAGTCTCAGCATTGCATCTCTGCCATTTGCAGACAATGTGGTGCTGTTGGCTTTATCAGACCGTGACCTCCAACTCTCGCTGGAGCAGTTTGCAGCCGAGTGTGAAGTGGCTGGGATGAAGATCGGCACCTCCAAATCTGAGACCATGGTCCTCAGTCGGAAAAGGGTGTAGGGCTCTCTCCAAGTCGGGGAGGAGGTCCTGCCCCAAGTGGAGGACTTCAGGTATCTTGGGGTCTTGTTCACGAGTGAAGGTAGGATGGAACGTGAGATCGACAGGCGGATCGGTGCAGCGTCTGTGGTAATCCGGACTCTGTACCGGTCTTCTCGTGGTGAGCCGAAGGGCAAAGCTCTCTATTTACCGGTTGATCTATGCTCCTGCCATCACCTATGGTCACAAACTGTGGGTCGTGACCGAAAGAACGTGAATACAAGCAAAATGAGTTTCCTCCGCAGGGTGTTCGGGCTCTCCCTTAGAGATAGGGTGAGGAGCTCGGTCATCCTGGAGGGACTCGGAACCGCTGCTCCTCCGCATTGAGAGGAGCCAGTTGAGGTGGTTCGGGCATCTGGTTAGGATGCCTCCCGGACGCCTCCCTGGTGAGGTGTTCCGGGCATGTCCCACTGGGAGGAGGCCTCGGGGATGACCCAGGACACGCTGGAGGGACTATGTCTCTCGGCTGGCCTGGGAATGCCTTTGGATCCTCCCAGCGTAGCTGGATGAAGTGCCCGGGGAAACGGAAGCTTGGGCTTCCCTTCTGAGGTTGCTTCCCTGCGACCCGACCCCCGCCGGGTAAGCGGAACAAAATGGATGGATGGATGGAATTCCTTGAGAATGACAAAGTTCTGTCACTTGTAAACTATTTGCAGAACAAATCTGCGAGCTACTCAAGTGATACTCAGGGGCCGCGGGCACCACTTTGGTGACGCCCGCCATAGATGTACAACTAATACAATGTTTTAACTTAGCTTTGCATCCATTTTCCTGAGTAGTTTATCCTCATTAGGGTCACTGGCTTGCTGGTGTCAATCTCAGCAGTCTCAGCAGGCAGGGGACAGCCTGGACTGCTTGCCAATTGCAGGGCACACAAACGAGGCAAACAGCCATTCACGCTCACAATCACACCTAACTGCAATGCGACGTGTCCAATATACTTACCATGCATGTTTTTGGATTGTCGAAAGAGACCGTAGTGCTCCGAGAAGACCAACGTGAGCACAGGAAGAACAAACTCCACACAGGGCAAGCTAGAATTGATCATATCTGAACATGTCAGCATTGTTTCAAAGCAAAGCAACCAAAACGCCCATCTTTGTTTTTTCTTTGTGCCTGTGATTTTAATGGACATTTTATGCTTCATATAATTTTAATTAATTTCCAAAGTTAACACTTCACCTTTGACAGCCCTAATGTTTAGACTTTATAAGGGAGACGAGTCAAATAGTTGCTTGTTATTGATATTTAAATGTTTGACATCGGTAATGTTTACAGCTGAAAATGAGACAATATACTGATATCTGAATTTAAAAAAGATGATTATTATCGATAGTTGGGACTTCCGATTGGTATGCTTCTTGATGATGTTCACTCTTGCAGTAAGATAAACTCTTCCAACAGGCTGCCATTAGTGATGTTTGGACTTCTAATGTTGATATTTATATTGCAAATGGATTGTTACATGTGATAATTTGGCCTTCGAATGCACATTTATTGATAAACTTCAAAATTACACATACTGAATGAGGAGCTGTTTGGATTTTCAAAGTTAGGGAGGTCACGTGAAATCAGACAAATCAAACTTTTTCACCAATTCCCATAGTTCTTATTAGTTTAGAGGGCTTTTCGTCGTGATTGATTTACAAGGAGAAGTGAGATTTCAAAGCAAATGCTGTGTATTTCATTTGTGTCCTCCACTAAAGGAAGCGCTCCAGAAAGCTCTGGTACTTTTGCTTGTGGGCTGAGACAGTAGGGACAAAATGTCCGCCAGGATGTGTGAGCACGTATGGGTCTTGGAAGAGCGAGAGGAGATCCCGGCTCATGCCGGCAGGAATCACGCCATCCTGCAGGCCGAACACATGCATGGATGGCATCTGGAGCAGCCTTGAGTAGAAACTGAAGAAGTCGTGCAAAGGACAACAAAGTTGTCTTTTTAACATATGTACACATGGTAAAGTTTTTGTCAGCCTTACCTGATGTGCTGTGTGCAGACGCTGCGAAACCCAGCGACCAGGATGGCAAAGCGAAAGGTGAAATCTGGCTCGGCGTTGGACTCCTGCAGTGCACACAGCATGGCCACCAGGGCGGCGCCTTGGCTGAAGCCCAAGATGCCATCAAATGGGCCGTCTCGCAACACTGCCTTGCGCACCGCTGCAATGCTCTCGTCCAGGCCCCCACTTTCTGCGCACTGCTGCTGCGCACTAAAGGTTTGGGCACCCGGGTCCGAGAACCACCAGCCTCGGGCGTCCTGGTCTCCGCCAACAATAATGAAAACAACCATCACATTAATATTGGACATGTATGTTTCTGAAACGTTTCCACTCAATTTCAAAGAAAATGTTGAGAAATAAAAAGAGAGGGTACATCAAGCATTGATAGGAACATTTGGTTTTGACATAAGCAGGCATACTGTACCTGTACATACATGCAAGTCATCTCTGGGGATAAGAGCATTATTTCAACACTGCCTCATCACTTTTGGACAATGAAGGCAGGTAACAACAAATTGTACAAATTACAAAAGTGGGATTGTCATTGAAAATGATTGCAGATTATTGTTTTAAACGGTTGACTACAGATGTGACATCGGACTGAGTGACAACTAATTCACTACCAAATTCATTAATAAATATTGTAATGGTCAATTGTCCAAATCCTGTGCATTGTGTTAACATGAAATATTGTCAAGACTTCTCTAATCCTTTCATAAAAGGAGAATAAACAAGTTTGTCTTTTCTCAAAAACCCATTTCTAAAAAAAACTGCTGACCATAAATCATTGATCAAACATTTCTGACAAGTTATGGACCAGTGAATTGGACACTCCAAATTGCCCCGGAACAGTGTGAACGACTTAGACCGTTAGTTTTTCATTAAAAATGAACAAATGATAGTAAATTTCAAAAAGTTGCAAATGAATGTGTTCTTAATGACCAACAGTGTGTTTTAAATATAACCATAGCTCTAGTTATCAATAAATGGTATTACATGGGGGGTGGCACTTCATGTCCACGGAGGTGGACATGTTCGTTAAAGATACGGACAATGGTAAATGCAGCACCTGCTGCACCCCCTGCTGCCCGTAATAAAAAAAAAAAAAAAAAAAAAAACGGTCTAATTCATACACGCTATCCCTTTAAGTGTGTTTGTGAGTGGTCCCACTTCTGTGTGATATTGGACAATCAGTTCAGGAAGTACCAGCCTACGGCACAAAGACAGCAAATGGATGATGTGGACGAAACCAGGAATTATTTAATTTGTGTCTTTTCTATGCTGTCGATTTTACAAACATTCATCTTTAACTTTACTTTTAATTTGGGCGAATTCACTCAGACCGCCATCGAGTGGCCATTCAATAAACTGCGCCTTCTATCCACGTTTGACTTCAGATTTGCTTCGTGGGAACGACACCGTAACATTGACGAAGCAACTGCGTTACGCAGTGTTTTTAAGAATTGACATTAAGCAGCAAGACGGGGGGGAATTGAGCCAGCCTCACTTTGAAGATCTCCTTCACCCTGTACCACCAGCAAGTGTGGCGCGTCCACGTAGACAAAGTGGACTTTGTTTTTGAGGAGCTTCCGTAGGGCACCCGTCTTCGCCCGGAACAAGGCAGCGTTTTGCCGGTAGCCGTGCACGCATAACACCCGCAGCGACGACATTTAGCCACGAGATCACCGGAGGTAACGGGCTAGCTAAGTTAAGTGTTGCTTCTCTGTCCAAGTTCTTCAGTATTCTTTATATCCGCGAAACTAAGCACATCGTGCACATCGCTGTCCTCTAGTGGCCAAATTACGCAGAGGCATACGCACAGCGCGCGCGCACACAACAGAGCCACTCTTATAAACACTGTATAATTCTATCAACCACAGAAATGTAATCAAATACATTAGGCTTTAGACATAAGGTCCTATTCAACAAATCTATTTTACAGGTTTTTTTGTTGTTGAATGCGTCAAACTTTCCAGCGCCCGTACTGTAGTTTTCTTTGCAGCCACACGAGGGCTCGCTCCCTTTCTTCTGCTGATGACTGTTGATGTTTTTTTTTTTTTGTCTCTTCTTTCGTCAAAGTGTTGCCTGAAAATTGCTGGCTGTACCGAATCCGTTCAACATGTTCTCGAAACGCGTCGGGCGCGCGTAAGGGTGGGACGGTACCCTGGCCCGGTTCTGCGGGAGCCAAGCGCCCCACTTCAGAAAAGTGAGCAAAGTGTGTGCGGACTGCCGGACAAAGTTGGAATCATCCTGTTTGGTTCTCATGTTCCGACGCGAATTTTGCAGATTTTGACAGATTTTTAAATTCATGATTTTGGTCGTCAACTTTGGTCTCTGTTGATTTTGACTAACGCTTCGAATAGCTTTTGGGTCAGAACTGGAACCGCGTCGTCCTTTCATTATTATTTTGAATGTGTGCGTTTGTGTGCTTAGGGGGGCGATGCGATAGAAAGAAGGCCGCGTCGCCGATCCGACCGGCGGTCAATCGTCGGCGTTTCGTGAGCGAGGCCTGCGGGTCAGGCTCCTAAGCGGACTCGAGTGGAGCTCTCGGCCGACTGGGAGGCTTCGCGGGCCGGCTGCGAGCGCCGTCCGTCGTCGGGCCCGCGCCCAGCACGATGGAGCGGATGGAAGTGGACCAGTGCGCAGGCGCAGCTGCCGGGGCTTTACGTCGGACAATCAGCGCTCCTATGATCACCAGTGTCAGGTTGGTGGTGTTAACATTAACAGACCGTAATGGACCTTTTGGTGCATCAATTATAAGTCAATATTCTTATTTATTTTTTTATTCTCATTAAGACCCAACAAGACCAATACACAATTTAAAAACAATTTTCATGTGTCATTGTGGTGTTTACGTCCATCAGTGAGCGGATGACCGCATGCAGTCCAGTCGTCTCACAGCGACAAAGACGGGTGTCCGTCAACTGCAGCTGTCCGTCACAGGTCAGTTTGCATGTTGTGGCGTTTTTTTCCTCAGTGCAATAGGTTGGGACAGTTACTCAATTATTATTGAGTTGGATCTGACAGCTGTTTTGGGGTGCAGAATCCAAAACGAAGCTCAGATTTTCTGTTAAATGTCAAGTTTTTGAGCCATTGGATCCCCGTTATTTTTCACAGATGGTGAGTAAAATGTTACAAGTTACAAGTTGTGTCAACAAAAAAAAAAAGTGCATTCTAATAAACTGACTAGAGCATGACAATTTAAATTTGAACCAGCATCAAAGTCCTGCCCCCCCCCAAAAAAAAAAGAATAAACAACAACAACTGTTCTCCCAAATAGCAGCTTGTCTCCAAAATGAGCTTTTTGTTTGCACTTTCATTTTACTTACACTCCTGAAGTCAATATGACGTGTTTGTGCAGGATGACAACATGGAGGCATCGCTTCACGGGAACCCAGCGCACAGACTCAGGTGCACCACACTGGCTCTGCCCACTTTGTGGCCGCTCACATCCACACTTCTGATTTGCATTCCAGCAATTCCTGTCAGCTTGTGGCTACGGCCAGCAGCCAGTGGCAGCAGTGCCCGCTGACCCAGGTGCGTCTTGATACTCGCCTTTTTGCGCTCATGGTGTGTACACTTAAGCTCGTTTGCCTTTGTGTCAGGGGTTCAGTTGGCAGGAAAGCGGTTTGACGCCAAACTCTTCGCCGAGTCTCACCAGGAGGTTGGGGTACAACCACTCACTCAGCTGGGACTTAGCTCTCTTTCGCTTGCTCCCTTCCCTGATTTATGGAAATGTCCCTTAGTTTTCTTTACTCTAACTCATGAGCTATCTTTGCTACCTCTCAACTTTTCCAGCAGAGCCAACATCAGATGCCCCGCTTTGACACCACTCAAGAGAAAAGGTTTCCATGTTTTCAATGAATACCTAGCTTTATAGACAGCGCCACCTTAATTTACTAAAGCCCCAACTAGTTTTTGCTCGAGTTACGAAGTGCATAAATTCCCGGACCATCTGTCTGTTAGCAGTGAATCTTCTTTTGACTTTTTTTCATGAAAGCAGATTGATTCTTATAATTTTTTTTAAGTCACACACTTGGAAGTGCATTTGTGCCAATTTTCTGACAGATGTTACGAACACCACAAGCCAGGAACTGAATCAAAATCAGTTTAATTTTCTGAACTTTTCTACAAATCTAGCGCTATTTTCTGGGTTTAAAAATTATTTACGAGGTGTCTGGAAGGCGTTGATAGTATTTCAGTGGGAAAAAGTGACTTGATATTACAAGCCAATAGTTACAAGCTTGGTGCCTAAACCCACAAAACGCTTAAGTGAAGGTATGAATGTACTGATGTCAATCAGAGTTGATATGTCCTCTCTTGATGTTGTTTCAGGAGGGGCGGAGTCAGACAGTCCCCCGAAGAAGCTTTTTGTGGCTGGAGTGTTAGACCCTGCCCATCACAGTAGATATGCTCTCAGGTGATGACCAATCGCAGCACTCTGCCTTTCTTTGCTTTCAATCATAATGCTCCCCACCATCAAATTGACAACTACCTGCTCGCAAATTCGTTTGTGAAACCAAATTAACTATTAATTAAAAAACATCCCTATTTAGAGCCATCCACGAACATTGATGCCCTTCATAAAATATCACAATGTGATGCTCAAACAACTTACTCTATAGCTCTATAGCTCGAGGTAACATTGGTAGTTAGCTTTGATTGCTTATGTTGACGCCCAAGGTCATCCTGTTGAATTCGTTGTACTTATTTTTTCCTTTTTAAATCTGCCCTCACCTATTGTCGTGGCTTTGGGTCGTGACCAAATCGAGATCTCGGTTACAAGCGGCCGAAATGGGATTCGCACACACGGAATCCAAACTTTCCTTTCAGAGATAGGGTGAGAAGCTAGGTCATCTGAGAGGGACTCGAGTAGAGCTGCTGCTCCACCATGTTGAAGAGCCATCTGAGGTGGCTCGGGCAATTGTTAGGAAGCCCCGCGGATGCCTCCGTGGTGAGGTGTTCCAAGCATATCCCACTGGCAAGAGGATCCGGGGATGACCCGAGAAATGCAGTGTTTCTCAGCTGGCCTGGAGATCCCTGGAGAAGCTGAACAAAGTGGCTAGAGAGCGGGAAGTCTTACCTTCCCTTCTAAAACTGCTGCTCACATGACATACCTCAAATAAGCAATTGGAAACGGATGGATTAGAAGAAAAAAAAAGTCAATCCAATTAATCAATTAAAATTAAAATAAAAAAAAAAGTAGTTCTTGTGAAAAAAAAAAAAGATTTCTTTGCCCATCAATATTTCTGTTTTCTTGTCTCTGCCCACAGTACCTCAGCTGCAGACTCCACTCCAGGCGGAGGTGTTCCTCTGTTGTCTCCGCCCAATTTCACATCATTCACCACCCACCCACCACATTAAACCCGGCCCCACTGACACATTTTTTGTCCCATGGTAATGATGTCACACATGGGGCCTGTCTAGAAAGGCGGACAAGCGGAGCAAACCTGAAAGTGCCTTAGGACTAAGTCACCATTTTGAGTAGGATTGCAAAATTCTGTGAAAACCCGATTTCCATGTAGTTTCCAATGTGGAATTTTTTTTCCCAAATTTCCCATCTTGCAACCCTAATTTTGACATTCAGTCAGCTGATTTGTTGACACTGGATTTTGCGGTGCTCCCAAGTGGACACTTATGTCTCAATATCACCACCTGTACATTTTTTTTACCCATGACCGCTTACAGCAACAGTTTTGAAACGAGTCCACACCCACAGGGAGAATTTTTTCATGCAACTACTGTACTTAAATTGACAATATATAAGATTTAGACCGTTTTTTATCACAGACAGCAGGGGGTGCTGCATTTACCATTGTCTATAGCTATAACAGGCATGGCAGCTTCCAGAGGAGTGCTACACACAATGTAATATAATTTAATAACTTGACCTACGATTATATTTAAAACAAACAGTTGGTCGTTAAAAACACATTTATTTGCAAGTTTTAAAAATTCATAATCATTAAATATTCCTTTTTATTTAGAAATGGTCTAAATCTTACACATTAGATCTACCTTGTGCTCCCTCCTTCACCCACCATCCAAATGGTATAACAATTTGATATTTTGAGAAAATGTTATAAGGCAAAAAAGTACAATGATTGAAATGCCTCATTTAACGAGTACTTGTTTTTTCTAGCTAAGCCAGTTTTAGCGACGGAACAAGTGAATTAAATGTACAACTTTATTCTTGTATGCCTGTCATATTGCAAGGCTTTTTTTCTAAATAGAACTAAACTCACCTGAAATCAAAACCTAGAGATTGCTCTAGATTATGATGCAATACAGCAATATCCGTGCTAATAATTAGCCCAAAAGTGAAATGTACTGGAGGGGTAAGTCTTATTTTCTCTTATTGCTAATCATTTTGTGGAGCCCCATTTGAGAACCATTGGTGTGCAGCACTGTGCAAAAGTCCACAGAGTGTCCAGTTCGGTTAAGAAAATGTTGGGGAATTGGCTTAAGTCAAAACCAACAGTGGAGAACAAGACTCAGTTCCACTACATGTCTTCCATTAGTGCTGCTTGGGAGGTTGTGGCTCAATGTACTCCTACACTAATGATGTACAGTATTCGAAATTCAGACTTGCGTGTATACAGTGGCAGGGGAAAAAAACCAAAACAAAATGGATAAACATGCATGGTAGGTGTACTGGACACTGTAAATTATTCTTACGTGAGGTTGGGTGCGTGAATGGGTGTTCATCTGAGTGCCCAGCGATTGGCTAGCAACCAGACCCCGCCTAATGCACTAAGACTGCTGGGATAAGCACCAGATAGCCAGTGACCTTAGAGAGGATTAAGTGGCTACAGATAAAGGATGGAAGGTTAAAAGTGTAATAATGTGGGGATTGACTGTAACATAAGAATAAAGTCATTTTGACATTGCCTTATAAATTCATAATTCCAACGAGCGAAGTGCAGGCATTTTTGACTGACTGCCATCTGGGACAATGGTGGACTCAAAATCAATGCTGAGTACTCGATTTTAACATGTTACTTGCATCAAAGTTCAACAGTTTCTGTGAAGTCAAAAAGATCAATGAGGAAAGAAATTCAAGACAACACTGTTTTCAAACCAAAGATGACAATAAATGCCGCTACCCTTTTTGGATTTTTGTCAAATGATGAGCAGTTTGTGTAAATAAGTGATGAAGTGTCGAAGTGAACATAGCATAAGAAGGAATAAAATGAGCCTCTGTGGGAACTGAAATATTTTTATGAAAATAAAACAAGGTCTGGATCATTTCATCTGTGGCTCTGCATGCTTTCAACGTGAGCACTTTATCAGAATGGAACATTACTAATTGTTAGCGGTTTGTGCCATTGTCAAAACAAGTCAGAAAACAAGCCTCCAATTACATATTTAAAATTTACTGTAAACAATTCGGATGGCTGATATCTGAAGCTTGCGGCCTTCTAAGCAGAAGTATGCTGAAAACCTATAGGTGGTGCCGGTCAGCGGGAGAGCAACGGGAGGTCGCCTGGGTTGATGATGAGGCTGGAATCCAGGTTGAGATTTTCTGTGAAGCACAAACAACGCTGACCCATTCTGGATGGCCAAAAGTCAAGTTCACCGTTTGATTTGGACAGCGCGGTGAGAAGGGAAAAAAAAAAAAAAAAAAAAAACAGCAGAAAGCCACTGGTGTGGTGAAAGCGCTTGTGTTGAGATGGGGAAATAATGGGCAAATGGCTTGTGGCGGTCTCGTGTCCGTTTGGTGGCTTTTCAAATGGACTCACACAATCCAATGCCTCCCATGAAAATAAACAAAGTGGGGCTACAACTAATTATTATCATAATCTGTCAATAAGTTTGTTGATTATCAATGGCATATAGAAAACTTCATTTCCATTCCTTTGTTCAAAATCAAGACATTATTTCCCATTCCGTGAAAAATAATCATAACTAACTATGGCTAGGTTCACACTGCAGCCTGAAGTAACCCAATTCAGATGTTTGCCCCCCCCCCATACGACCTGTAACAGATCTTTTGATGACTGTGGAAGACACAAATCAGATTTTTTTTCAAATGCAACCCAGGCATCTTGGTTATGTGGTCCCAAATGTGAAACCTCTTTTGACTTCAGTCTGAATGGCCAGGTTGCATTCATCTGACTTGCACATCGAAAATGAGCAACAAACATCAGAATTCTGTGCTCAAAAAGGCATGTTGGAAAAACCAAATCAACAATAGCAGATGAGGTGGAGGCAACTCAATGAAGGGGGTTGGAGGTGTATGTCTCTGTCTCACTCTCAGCCAGCGAGCTGTTGTTGGCAATGCACAAAATACCAAGTCAAAAAAATTCTTTCCTCCCCTCCTCAATGTAATTTACTCTATAAATTTAACAGATGAAAAATATCCTGGCTCCTGTATGACAGCAGGCCCATTTCCATCACCAGGTACTTCCATAAACATGAAGGCATGCCTGCTGCGTGTGACGTCACTGTGTCCTCAATGCACATGCGGGACACTTTTGGGCTGTTTAGCGTTCACACACAGGTGGCATTAACCCAGAAGATGTGAAGGAGCTCACAAAAAAATCAGAATTGAGCATGAAGCCCTGCAGTTTAAACCTAATAGACAACTAGTTTGGTCCATAACTACAGTGAAAAAGCTGAAAGCAGAACGCTACAAACAGAAATGAGGTAAAAAGACAAACGAAATAACAACTGCAAGTAAAACAAATGCAAATACATTAACCAACAAAAAAGCACATGCAGTCTACACATATGCTGGGGTTTTGCAAAGAGGCGGTAAATGTCTGCATTTTGTCATCCGCTTATGTGACCGTTTTTTTTTCCCCCATTATGAATTAATGGAGTTTCCATTAAAAACTAAGGTCTCTATGAACTACAGTCAATGGCAAAAGGAGATTCACCAAACTCTCAGAGTGCAGGTTTGTGTTTACATCATTGCGTTATACAAGTAACATACATCAAGCAAGCACCTCACTTCTTTGTTTATTGCGAGCGTACAGCTCACCTGCTCTGCGTCTGATGCAAAATCAAGGAATCAGGAGAGAATAAATTGCGCTCCTGTTTCTGTTATCCATTGCCAGGCTTCGCCTTTTTTGTTTTTTTCATTTTTATTCTTTGACTTGTGACGAAGGTTTTGTTTGTTTAATGAAAGTTGAATTTTTTTAAATGATGTTGTGAAAAAAAATCTACTGCTGACTAGTGGCTTGGTGTGCTTGAAAATGAATTTGAAGATGCGCAGATGGGTTTGCGTGTAGAGGCAATATGTTTATACAAATGAAACTATATCGAGTGAGATTTTTTTTTGTTTTTTTTTTGCAAAGGAAGAGGGGAATATGTGGGTTTGGATTCATGTCGTCAAGACCTGAGAATAAAACTGCGCAACGACACAATATGCTGACATTTGACACCAAACAATGGAGGTGGGCCAACATGGGGGCGGGACCAAAAGGAAGTGACCAGTCTCACACCACAGGAATGCATAAGTAATAATAGTAGATATTTAAAAATAGTCACTTAAAAAAAATAATAAAAAAATGAGTAAATGTGTCTGGGTTTGTCTACCTCTTCAGCTCTTACTGATTTGATACGGTACAACTTTATTCTTTTATTACATCCACTCGATATGCACTGTTTGCTGTTTCTACCACCTGGTGACAGTCGTGGCTAAGGTACGGATGTCAATGCTGGCATTTTTATTTAAAAAAAAAAAAGAAGACTGCAAGACAACTAAGGGGTGAAAATGTAAATTTGAAGGGAGGGTTGCATTTGTTTAGCAAATAACATATCACAAATGAAGCCTCTAGTAATAGTCTTGAGTTCTGACTTCCATGCCTTAGGCATATCACTTCAGTGTGATGTTGGTGAAATTAATGACAGAGTATACAATACATGATTTAACCCTTTACTGGGCACAGCGCCACTTTAGGCCGATATTCTCAACAAGCAAAATGGCCGAAAGTGTCTGTTAACAGCCATTGCTTAAATTCTAACATACACCTAAACTTTTTTAAATCCAGAAAATTCTTGCCCGTTTAGGACTTAAACATAGAAAACATGTGCCTAACAAAGGCCATTGTTGCCTGTTTAAACTATCGGCCGAAAGCGGCTGCCGTGCCCAGTAAAGGGTTAATGTAAAAATTGCGTCCAAATGAGAATCTAACAAGCTAAACCTGGACTATCCAACAAACAGGACGTACAAAAACTATGGTAGTGTAGAAAGGGTGGCAGTGGGTCAACCCGTTTAGCGCCCCCCCCCACCACCCCCAACCAAAGAAAGACCTGCCATTCCAAAACTTATGAGGTAAGAATATCACATTTTTTAGGCATAAAACTTGTCTAATTGGTCAAAAAAGACGGACAATTTTCTCATAGCGGTGAAACATATTTTTGGAGGCACCAGACAGAAACTGACCTTGGTCGAAGTTGAGTTTCTTGCCTAGTCCGTCCATGTCTACTAAGTCGCAGTTGACGTCCGAGTCGTTGAGTGCGCTCAGCGTCACATCTGCAAACAAGAGGCAAGACTAACTCTGACTTTTCCCATGAATGACAATGTCCCAAAAAATGAAAAAAAGCTCACATAAAGTTGTTTTGTCCAAATGTAACCTTCCATTAACAACTTGGACATGAAAGGTGAATTAAACCATTTGAGCACAAACAAAGCATTTTGTTTCTAATTCCACAATGGTAAATTTGTTGACTATGGTTAAATGCAGCTATCATGAAGTGATCTCAAAATAATCTGAATGACAATGCAATGTTTGGATTTTTTTCAGGGTGAGAGGTGTACCCGCTGTCTTCTGCTTCTTGATAGGTGGGGCTAGGGAGGTGGTGCTCTGCATTCCCGTTGCCACAACGACCTGCGGGGTGGATACAGGTGCGGGGGTGGCTGGCAGAGAAGGGGAAGTGGCATTTGGGGCAGGAGCAGCGGCGGCTTTCTTGGCGGTCTTTTTGGATGATTCGACGGCGAGGGGCACCCTGCTGTCCTCGTACAACTTCCTCTTGACTGTGCTCTTGATCTGAGCACTGCAGTGGGACAAAAGGCATGCAATTTGTCAGTGGCAATCTGTCAGTGCCATTTTTAATCACTACCAATTTAAGAGTGATCCCCGTCAATCCCCTGGCCACTTGAAAATACAAGATTACCAGTTTACAACAAATCAGCAGTTCAATGCTTCTGTTCAGTATTTGCAGGTGATGACTGCTATAATCCCACTCACCCCTAACCCCCACTCTAAGACAGACATGGGCTAACTAAAGGCCATAGGGGGTTTTAATACAGCCAGCCAAACTTGTCTAACTGAAAATGAAAACATTTCAGTCATTTGATCATTTTATCTTGCCCCTGTAAAGTCAATCTTTCCCCAGTAGAAAGCACTTTGACCAATTGCGAGAATGTAGCATACTAGTCTGGCAAGTCGTTTTCTTTAACTGTGTATAAACTGAAGTATATTAAAAATGGATACAATCTCTACATGTGACTGTGTTTTTTTTTTATCAATTTGCATTTTCTCCTCCCAGTATGGCACCATATTGGGTGTAAACACAAAAGGTGGCACCTGGCACATTAACTTATTTATACATAAATTACTCTCTCTCTCTCTCTCTTCTATATATATATATATATATATATATATATATATATACATACATACACAGTCGGCGGCTTACGAACACCCTGATTTACGAACAATTCGCCTTACGAGCGTGGATCACGAAGATTTTTGTCCCCCACTTACGAACAAACCTTTCGCCTTACGAGCAATCCGACATGCCAGCCATTGAGTATGTTAAAATGTTCTCGCTTAACTGCGTCATTAAATTCAGCAGATGCGTCACTTAAATCACCAGTAGATACTTATGTCAGCAACGTGAACGCTATTGCTCTTAGAACGTCACACTGACTGTCTCACTCACGGTGTCTAAATATATTACCATTTAAGTGTAGTGTTTGTACAGCTAGAGGGAAAAACAGCTGACATGAAATTAAATGTGCCGATTGCAGGACAAAGAATTGTCATTGGTTTAAATGTGTGTTTTTTTTTTATTAATTGTCAATACATTCCAACCGTTTAAAAAAAAAAGTGTGAATAATTATCAGTCAGTCACGGAGATGCGAATATGCTATTGGTCGATTAAGGTCACCCGGTCTCACTCACGGAGATGCTATTGGCCGGCGTCACACGTCAATCACAGAAATGCCGATATGCTATTGGCCGAATGCCTTTATCTAGCTTGATGGCACAGGATGGAAGGAAGGAGAGAAAATGAGTGAAAAACGGAATGTTGTGAAGACTTTGCAAACTTTATCTGTTAGACATAGCTTCTAAAATTACTAGCAGCGGTAAAGGAAGAAATAAGAGGATGATGTTTTAGTATCTCCGTGATTTGCACCCTGACTGAAAGAGTTACTGTAACACTGTAAGACCAATAGCATATCTATCGCCTTGATGACTTTGAGCGTTGGTCTCTGCCCCCCTCTGCTTACACCCAGCTCAAGTCTCGTCGTTTCAAAGGTAAAAGCCATTTATCCATTGTATTTGTTACATAATACAAGTGTACAGCAGATTATGTCACTCAATTTTAATATATGTATACGGTGTGACGTTTTTACCTAAGGTGTGACGTTTTTACCTAAGGCTTCGGCGCGGGTTGCACGCATTCACGAATTAACATGGGTGTGGATTGCCCGCTATACGAGCAATTCGAGATACGAGCGTAGCCTAAGTTCGTAACCCGGGGGCCCACTGTATATGTAAATTGCAAACTACGTGTGCAATTTCGAATACTTTCAATGGTAGCAGAGGATGGTTTTCCTCTTCATAAGGTACCACCCAAATTCGACGAAACCAGGCCATATGAGTGCTGGAAAAATGAAGTCAGCATTTGGAGACTGGTTACGGAGTTGGATAAAAAGAAGCAAAGGCTAGCGGTGGCACTGGGACTCGAAGGAAGAGCCAGAGAAATCGAGTTGGAAGTATCCGCAGAAGACATGAATAAAGATGATGGTATGGAGACATTGCTTACTAAATTGGACACAGTGTTCTTACGAGAAGAGAAAGACCGCGCATATGAAGCATACTCTTATTTTGATTTGATATCTAAAGGCAGTGCGGTTTCCATGGAAGACTATATAACAGACTTTGCGCAAAGATACAACCGCATGGAAAAGTACAATATGACTCGGCCTGACGTTGTGTGGGCGTTTAAACTCCTCGATATGTCGTGTCTCGAAGAGAAGAGTAGACAGCTTGCAATTACAGCGTGCACAAAATTGACTTTTACGTCGATGAAATCAGCGTTGAAGCGGATTTTCGGAGGAAAAATACCCGGAGCAGGCAACGGCAGCGAAGTTAAAGATGCCGTTTTTTTCAAAGATCAAAAGTCTGGAACGACTGATAAATTTAGAAGAAGCCATATTCCAACGCAGAGCGGACAGCGACAGCAGCAATAAGGCACAAATCCACTAGACAAGTATGGTAAGCGGACAAAATGCGCCATTTGTCAGAGCACGTACCGCTGGGCAAAAGATTGTCCTCATCGTAGAAATGAAGTCAAGTTAACAGAAGAAGACAGTGTGGATGAGTGTAACATCACACTGTTTACTAAAGTTATGACGGACTCTGAGGTATTTCTAACTGAATCATTGGGTTCAGCCATTATTACACTGTTTGCACATGCACTGTGTGTGGTGAGAAGTGGCTGGACAGCTACATCACCGAATTGAACCAAAGCCAAATCAGCAAGCTGTTGCAAACAATTACAGGCCTTTTAGATTTGGAGATGGACAAGTGGTGTGCTCTAAGTAAAAATACCTTCCAAAATTGGGCAAACAAAATGCCACATTGAAACTGCAGTTGTTGCTGCTGATGTTCCTTTACTGTTGAACAAAATGTCTTTAAAGAAAGCAGGAACAGTCCTAGATATGGAGAAAGACAGCGTTGTCATGTTTAATCAGCAAGTGCCTCTTGAATTCTTGAGCTCGGGACACTATTGTGTGGATATCAGAGATGAATATACAAATGAAAGCTGCAATAAGGGTGAAGTCCTTGTAGTTACAACAGAGATGTCTTCTAAATAAAAACGCAAAGTGCTCCTGAAGCTTCATAAGCAATTTGGTCACGACTCTGCAGACTGGCTACAGAAACTTATTCAAAGTTCTGGAAATACTGACGAAGATTGTCTAGCCATTAATGGAGGAGTTCATTCACGATTGTGAAATTTGTCAGAAACATCGCAGGACAAAGCCCAAGCCTGCTGTTGGATTACCCTTGGCATCAGAATACAATGAGAAAGTGGCAATGGATCTACACGAGCTGGAGCCTGGTGTTTGGTACCTCCACATCATCGACCACTTTACACAATTCAGCACTGGAAATATTGTGAGGACCAAGAAACCTTCAGAGATCGTCAACTCTTTCATTCACTCATGGATAAGTATCCCTAGTGCTCGCAAACTGATCTTTACGGACAATGGTGGCGAGTTCAACAATGAGGGGATTGGAGACATGGCAAAAAAATTCAAAATTGAGACGAAGACCACAGTGGGCTACAGTCCCTGGAGCAATGGACTACTACAAAGACATAATTTGACTCTGACTGAAATCCTTTTAAAAGGTAAAAAAAGAAAATCTGTGTGGTTGGCAAACTGCTTTAGACTGGGCACTTATGGCAAAAAAAAAAAAACTCTATGATCAATGTGCATGGATATAGTCCACATCAGCTTGTGTTTGGACAAAATCCCAGCCTTCCTTTTGTTCTGGTCGATACACTACCTGCTCTAGGGAACATCAATATGGGTAGTAGAGTAGGAGAACACCTAGCAGCATTACATGCTGCTAGAAAAGCTTTTACAGAGGTGGAATGCTCAGAAAGAATAAAAAGGGCACTTCGCAAGCAGCTCAGATGTACAGATGAAAATTATGAAACAGGAGACAGAGTGTATCATAAACGAGCTGATAGTTCAGAGTGGAAAGTTCCTGCTGTAGTCACTGGCCAGGACGGAGCATTAGTGTTCATCAGACATGGTGGAATGCTTGTCAGAGTACACCAATCCAGGCTAAATAAAATAAATGCACAAAATGAAAATCAGCCTGCTCTGCCCTGTCTCCCCAAAGATTGCAAAGAAAATGAAAGCAAAGTTCAAGATCAGGTGTCAGAGAGTTCAGATGATGAACACAGTGTTAATGGAGAAGAAGAACAAGTTACTAACAACAGACAACCAATTGAAGGAGAAACTAACAAACAAATTGATGAGACAGAAACCAAAAGTGATGTAACTAGTGCTGTTGCTACTACTGATGTCAAATTGAGACCAGGGCAGGTAGTCACATTTACAAACAAAAATGATGACACCCAACATACTGCTAGTTTTAGGCAGAACAGGAAAAGCCAAGGGGCAGTACAAAAACGGTACAATTTACAATACATTGAACCTAATGGAAGCGAGGGACAAAAACGTTAAATATGGCACAAGATGAAAATCTTCAAATAGGATGTGAAAATGCTGATGCTGATGTACTCATTGCAAGAGACATCTCTTTTGATGTTGCCAAACAGCAAGAGATTAAAAACTGGAGAAAAAACAATGTATTTGAAGAAATCGGTGACAAGGGTCAAAGATATGTTTCTACTAGATGGGTTTATACACTAAAAGAAACTTCCAAGGGAATTGTTCCCAAACCTTGCCTTGTGGAAAGAGGATTTGAGGAAGTCAATACAGTATTCATGAATTGCAAAAAGATTCTCCCACATGTGTGTCAGAGTCACTCAGACTGCTCTTAGCTATGATATGTCAAAAGAAATGGACAATTCATTCTATGGATATTAAATCTGCCTTTTTGCAGGGGAATGGAACTCTTGAGAGACATCTATATTCATCCACCACCAGAAGCTGGTGTGTATGGTGTGGAAGGGAAGCTAAAGAAATATTCATTCATTCAAATATTCATTTCCACCGTCATCTCTGTACTCAAATCTGTATTTCATGTGGGTCGAGAAGAACTTGAATTGTAACTGTTGACAGTGTAGTGCAGGTGCATCAACACACCTACATTGACAACCTACAACCAGTTCCTATACTGAAAGCACGAGCTAAACAAAATGATGCTTCATTGAATACATTGGAGACCAGCTGAGGTCTAAAATAGGACAAATTTTGTGGGTAGCAAGACCTGATGTTATGTTTGATGTATGCAGCCTGGCATCAAACATTAAAAATGCTACTGTCCAGTCCGTCATTGAAGTCAACAAAATAATCCGCAATCTTAAGTCAGAAAAAGTCACACTTAAGTTTCAGTATTTAGGCAACAATGATGAGTAGAGTTTGGCTGTATTCAGTGATGCCTTGCTGGGTAATCTTCCAGACGGAGGCACGCAAGGAGGTACACTAATTGCTCTCATGGGAAAAAAAAATTGAAGATTCTCCCCACTGTTTTGGCAGTCTAAAAAAGTCAGGCACGTAGTAAGGAGCACACTAGCAGGAGAAACACTTGCCATGTCAGATAGGATTGACAATGCACTGTTCTTGGCTACTCTATTCTGAAATTACCACTAAAAACCCTGACCTCAAACTTCTTCCTCTCATCTGTGTCACACACAATCATTCCCTGTTTGAAGCTCTAAAATCCACAAAACAAGTCACAGAAAAGAGACTCAGGTTAGAAATCAGCAGTATGAAAGAGCTTCTACAAACTAATAAAATCAAAGAGGTACGTTGGTCAAATGCAAAGCTACAACTAGGTAGCTGATTACTTAACTAAATAATGTGCTTCAACCCTCATGCTTTTGAAAGCCTTAGAGGAGGGGTGCATGCGCACATTGAAACAAGTTGTTTGTGGCTGTTATTGATGTTCAAAACTTGTTGCCCTGTTATTTGTGATGTTCAATGTTGTTGCCCAGTTTTTTTTTTTTTGTTTGTTTTAAAGAAAGGGGAGATTGTTATTATCATACATGTTGCGTGTTGTCGCAAGGACTTACAAGATGGGAAATGGAAAGACCACTGGCACAGTTTGAGTTAACGCCTGAAGTGGCAGGCCAAGAAAAATCTTATCCAAGCAGAGGCGAAAAATGGTGAGAACACTCAAACTCAACCCACAAACCAGCAACATGATTTTACTTCTTAAGGTGTCACTGTGCATCAGTCAACTATTCAGCGTATTTTGCGCAAAGAGATGGTGTATGGGAGAGTAATGCGTAATCAGCCTTTTCTGCGCACACGTGTGTGCAAGGGGGGAAAAGAAGACAGCATTCCAAGACCAACACTTGCTGCCCACAGTAAAATTTGGTAGTACTTCCATCATGCTATGGGGCTGTGTGGCCAGGTCAGGTACTGGCAATCTTGTTCAAGTTCGCATGGATTCAGTATCAGAAGATTCTTGACACACAATGTTCAAGAATCAGTGACAAAGTTGAAGTTGCACCAGGGATGGATACTTCAACAACACTAAACACTGGTCAAAATTCTACTAAGGTATTCATGCAGAGGAACAAGTACAATGTTCTGGAATGGCCATCTCAAGCCCCAGACCTGAAAATTAATGAAAATCTGTGGTGTGATTTAAAGTGGGCCATTCATGCTCAGAAACCATCAAACATGACTGAATTGGAGATGTTTTGTAAAGATGAAAATACCTTCAGCCAGAATGCAGAGTCCAGACCCTCATTGGAAGCCATAGGTAGAGTTTTGAGGCCGTTACTGCTACAAAAGGAGGCTCTACTAAATATTGTCATTTCTATGTTGGGGTGCCCAAATTTATGCACCTGTCTACGTTTGTTTAAATGTTTATTGCACACTTTCTGTAAATCCTATGAAGATCACTTCACTTCTCAAATATCACAGTTTATCTGCTATATGTTATATTTTACTGAAATTGTTGATCCAGACCATCAATGATTTGTATTGGAAAATCTTGAAAATGATCAGGAGTGCCCAATCTGTTTCATACCACTGTATAAAGATGGCATTCTGATGATGCATTTGTGTATTACGAATGAAGCTGCCATTATTGATCCATCTCAAGGGGCGGCCATTTTGACTAGTTGCACTACTGTACATCTCTTCAACAGTCAAATGAATACCATCTTAATGTGAAGAACATTTTTTGCTTAGGCTATCCTTTTAAAATTACATAGGAGGGCTAAAATTATGAAAGAGGGTTTTTGGACAAGGTCTGGAATGTTTTCTTCATCAGCTCTGCTAAGAATTTTTCGCGTACGTACACGGTGCGATCTTTAATGACACTGCTGATGCTGTTGAGGTCGTCACCAAATCGCCGAACGGCTAAACGCAGCATCTCGATCTCAGTCTCTGTCCACTTGGCCCTGAAAATAGTTAGAAGTTAGCACCCTTCGCTTATCTCAGTGTAGCATAGCCGCACTGGTGGCCGGGCTCACCCTGCAGGGCTGCTGTCAGACACAGGGTGCAGCTGCATTGTCAGCTCGCCCAGTTTGCTGAAAGCAGCACCGGCCGCTGAGAAGATCTCGCCCACCTGCGTACCAATTGGCCCAACAATCACACAAAGACAACTTTTAAAAGGAAAAGCAAAATTTTCATGACAATTAGAAGGAACGAGCAACTTTGTATTAAGAATTAGAACACAAATGCAACATATTGATAACACAAATGTTACTTTTTGCCAAAAATTTATGATGCATCACTTTAGTAACAATTATGTAAACAATTACGGTGCAAAAGCAAGATTCTGTGACTATGAATGAGATGAAGTCAGCATTTGATTACCAATTATGATTATTCAATTCAATTATACTTTATTTATCCTTCTGAAGTGTTCCCTCAGGGAAATTAAGTTTCCAGTAAAACACAGCACCACAGTAGTACAGGAAGAATAAAGTGCAAGCTCATCTTAAAAAAAATAAAGAGTAATAAGACAATGTTAAAAACAATATGGACTAGAACCGATACATGGTTGACGCCAGCCTTCTTTTAAGGTATTAAGTACTCATGGAGCCAGCAGGCACCAGCCAGTGATATTTAAGCTTAAAAAAAAAAATGACATTGAGCAAGTCCTCCTCAGCTGTAGTTGGCACTATGTAAAAGTTTGATACATTGCTCATAATTATGTTAAATTCTATACATCAAAAGTACTTCAGGTGAGTACTCAAAGAATACACTCAGTGGTATCAGTCTGAAAAAGCCTGATCCAACATCCCTTGCAAATGAGCCATTTTGTTGACAATCGTGATGTAAATCTACATTATAGTTACAATAAAACACCGTTGTCTTTTCTCGGCATTATCATTTTATAGGTATGGGATAAAAAAATAAAGATTTTTATCAAAAAGACTGATGTTACTAAAAAAAAAAAAAAAAAAAAAAAAAAAAAAACTTGAAAAAATTGTTTTGAAATGTTTTCAATATGTTAAGATTTCAAGAGGTGAAGACATTTACAAGACTTAAGAAAGCTAACATAAATTACCTCACGTTTCCAACTCAAAACAAAACAAAACAAAAAAATGGGTGGTGTTCCATGTTCTCAGAAAAATATCCAGAAGATGGCTAATTCCCTTATGTCTTCTGACCACGGTCACTGTCCGGACGGCATAAATTTAAGCAGTATATAATTTTCTTCAGCATTGTACACATTGGATGAAACTAAAAAAATAAATCAGGATATGTCGATATATAAAAACAGAGACGTACTTGTATAAATTAGCATTTTTTCATTACACCAGTGACGTCATTCCAATCATGTTTGCTTGGTTATCGTACACTCGTAGCACAGGTGCAGTTGATGCTTCCAATAATGGTGGTGTGGGTTTGATCCCTGCGTCTAATTTGACAGTTTTAAACTCATTTGTGTGCACCTAAAATCAATCAAATTTTATTTGTATAGTCCTGAATCATCTCAAAGTCTCAAAGGGCTTCACAGATGAAAAGAGGCCATGTCAAGACTTCTTTCGAAAAAATAAGTCATGCAGAGACATCTGGTACACAACAGCATCCCCTGTCAAAACTCCCAGAAGGGGAAGGAAAACTCAAAAACCCCAATTTGGGGAAAATCAGAAACCTTCAGAAGGGACCACAGGTGGGAGGAGCCCCCTTCCAGGCCCACAGGTTGAAATGGATGCTGCATGTACCAAATACAGACAAATAGATACACATTACATACAAATACAGGTAAACAATATAGATTACAGAAAACATATTGTGCTATATAATGACTTCTTATATATTCCATATTTGCACCCTTTAGTCTTAACTGCAAAGAATAAAAGTACTTGGACATAAGATAAAGCATCTTTCATGACATAAAAACGATCAGACAATCTCATTTTCCATTAATTAATCATCATTTATTTACCCCATAACAAGTCACAAATGTGATACGACTGTATACCTTCACATCATCCTGTATTTTACCTCTGGCCTTGAACCATTGTAACCTTGTAAAAGGGCAAGAGGAGGCTTCTCGGATCTCCAAAGGGTAAAGCCGTGAGTCCTAATTCTGCTGTCTTCCTACTAAATGGGATAACACGGCAAATCTTTATTCTTTTCGTTACCCCATTCAATCTACGCCAATCTCGCTCAACCGCACCTTTATCCCTTTTTCTCGCACACATCACTTAAATGCGTTCCACGTCCATTCAAAACGGAAAACTAATGTAAATAAATGAAACACCATACATGCCATGTTGCACCATATGCAACCAATTGACTGGAAATCTTGCTGAATGAAGCTTCGTTTCGCTATCACTACTTGTAATTACCGGATCTGTATTTGATGACAAGCATAAGAGCGCCAAAATTGCGTAAAAGAGGGGTCATAAAATGTCAATACATGTGCTGCCGCAGTTGATTAAAAGTGTCGATTGTTCATGGGGCTTCATCTCAGCGTCAAAAACCTGCGTGTGAGGTGAACACACGAAAACGTGAACGTGAAAAAGAGCGGAAACGAGTCATACCTATATTTAGCTCAGCTCATTAAAGAAAAAAAGTCTTACGTGGTTCAAATATAAGAAAACATCCAAAACATGTTGTTTGCTTTAGAGTGACATTGCTCATTTACCTTAGCAGAAGCAGACGTCATGTCGGAAAAAGTCAGCAGCTCGTCATTTAGCAGACCTTTCTTTGACAATGCAACAATAACACGATCTACCGTAGCGAGCTAGCTAGCATATATGAGACGGGGCGCCGTGGGCTGGCCGCCGCTTCTTATCGGGTTCCCCTGGAGAGGGACCCAACATTCCTGACACAATAAAACGAAGTCCGTCCAAAGCTAAGACAAAAGCTTGCCTAATTGAATTTGGCGGTACGAAAACAACCCAATTGACTGCCGATTCAAGTTTGCAGTCAGGAACAAACGCTAAGCAGTAAACACAATGCCAGACTACTGTTGACGCTAACTGCACACCATTAGTTGATTTTCACCGGAAAAGGAGGGCCGTCGTGATCCGACGGGTTCATTGGCCGCCTTGTTGCCGATGTACTATGGCGTAAGATCGCTGACAAAAAGGCATATTGCTGTTTAACAATTCCTATGAGTACAACTCCAAATTGTGTTTAGGTTGAATTGTTTTCGTAAGAGTACGAATCTAAACTGTGTTGAACTTATGAATTGAAAACTTGCAACTGCCAAGTACTTTGAATACAATTCTCGTTTGCGCGACTATGACTTCACACCACGACTCCATGTTTTTGCATGAAACTCTCCTTTGGATTTGTGGATGTGATTCTTTGGATTTGAGTTGAATATCCCAATTAAGATGACGTCACGCCAGACTACCAGACAAAGGAGTCATCCGCCCCGCCATTCGTCAAGGAGAGAATGAGTGTTAAGGTGAATGTATACGAATTTTTAGTGATGCGCAAATGCCAAAAGGTTTTTGGGGACCATTTGTGGAAATGTGGGGCCAATTGTTTGGAAAATGCCCTCATTTTGGAAAGCTTCAATAACAGCTAGTGCCCTCTGCTGGCAGACACAAGCACTTTAGTTGATTTGTAAAAAGCCTTCCCTTTGAAGTGGGTCTTGACGCACACACGAATGCTGAATTGGAATCCTATTACAAAATGAAGATTTTTCTAATTGTGCGAAGGTGTAACCTTCACACATGTTATTGTTTTTGGCCATTTTCTTTATTATTATTATTATTATTATTATTATTCCTCCCGTTTTTTGGCTCGCTTCTTCTACTTCCCAGATTATCCGATTCACGACGTTCCAATTTCATATTATTCACATGATGACCGGGTGTATTCAGATTTTTCCCATTTGTTATCGTTTTCCCACAATTTCCTGTTTTTCACGCCAAAAATCCCACTGACTAAACATTGGCGATTTTACATTTGATATTTACAGCTTTCGCATTTCATATTTTCAATATTTTGCAGATTCATCTCGCCTTAGGGATCATTCCCGTCATTCTAGTAATTCATACATTTCAATATATTCCCATAATTCCATATTTTTCCACCTTTAATAATTCATAAATCATTCCCAATGGGAAAGTTCGTATTTTGAGCGTTACCATTTCATATTCATAACATTTACCTCAATCATTTCACCTTACGGATCATTCCCATCATTCCAATAATTTATACATATTAATATTTTTCCATAATTCCATATTTTCACCAATGTATTTACCGCTGCCGCGAGCTTCCTCCTGGGTCCTGGTCAGGTCGGATCATACTGTCGCGGGGCGGCCCGGCGGGGAGAAAGGCCGGCGTGATGTGGACCCAGACGCAGAAAGCCTTTGAGGCGGAAAATGTGAGCAATAATCCATTTTATTTCGTGGCAGGGCAGGCAGGAACAAAGGCAGGAAACGGCACGGCAAAACATTCTAACCCAACAGAACATGACACCTGCAAGTGCAGCCGTTTTTCAGTGTAGAGTTTTTAGTCAATTCAAATTCAGCTAACGTGTGTCGCCAGGCAGACTTTATGTCCGCCTGGCTGGGATGCGTTCGGGCAGTCACTTGAACAAGTAGAAGGCTGCTGTGCAGTGTGCAATGACTTATTGTGTACGGGCCCATATTTTTGTTAGACAGCTGCAATAGCCAATCAAGTCAGCTAAGATCGCCATCTAGAGGCCTCACGTAGAACGTAAGTGAACCCTCACTGCATGATCCCTCATGTTTAATGGTAGAAGAAGTTAGTTTTTTTTCCCCAAAGAAAGAAAAAAAAAGACAAAAATATGTTGCTCAACCAGCTAACGTTCGAGTCAGCGTACTTCGAATACAGACTCGCGGGCATTTTTTTGTTTTTTAACCCACAATGGCTGAAGAAGAGCAAAACGGAAATTGGACCGATGCAATTTTCAGCATTGGCATCCATGTCAATACAAAAGGATTTATTATTGGAAATGAAACGTGAGCACAGAACACAAACTCTACACGTCATGAAAGTCTTTCTGAGGAAAAAAAAAGAATGGATTTTGGACTGAAATACCTTGGAGACAGCAGTTTTGGGTGAGTTAATGTTTTTCCAGGTCCAGCCGCCTCTCGATAGCGTTGTCCTCTCTTGAGTTCGTTGACCCATCCACAGCCCTGAGTCCACCACCGTCAGTCACCCCAGCTCCCTTACCCACTGGCTTTAAATAAAGGAGATTGTGACTGGTGCCTCTGGCCAGCATGTCTAGCCTGATTGACTCAGTGACAGTACCTTTCCATCTTCAGTTGGAAGCAGCTGTTACTAATCTAATCAGCACCACTCAAGCAGAGACCAGAGGCAACAGACTAAGTCCACCACTTATACATAGAAGGAGTGGAGGGATCGTGAACGTCATGTATTTACCTATAGCTTCAGTCAGACTATAGAAAATTCTTGAGGAGACTGCAAAGAACCAGACCCTCACAGTGCTGGCCAAGGGCTGGCCAAACAAAAAGTCAGTGGCTCTGGATGAGGCTAGGCTGCACTGGGATTACAGAAATGAGTTGACTGTGGAGGATTAGCTCATTTTTAAGGGTCACAGTAGTAATTCCAGACACTCTGAGATAGAACATGATGCAATTACATGCAAGCCACCACGTCATAGAAAAAATCAAAATTTTAGCAAGGGACATCATGTTTCAGCCAGGGATGCCAGCCCAGATTGCTGACATGTTGTCAATGTTCCATATGCAACACATACAAAATGTGAAATCGCAAAGAGCCTATGATCAGTCACAACACACCTGACAGAGTACAGCAAAGAGATCCACAGATCTCTTTGAATTAGATGGAAAACATTACTAGGTCCTGGTTGACTACTATTCCAGTTTCGTTGAAGTTGACAAACTTAACTACAAAAAGCCAGTCAGTCAACAAAATCTGCAAATCGCACTTTTCTTGTCTAGGCATCCCTGATGAAGTATGTTTAGACAACGCTAGTCTGTGCTTGTCCGTGGAATTCAAACAATTCTGTGTGGACTATGGCTTAAAACACACGGCATCATCCCCCACATACCTCCAATCTAATGAGAAATCAGAGTAAGCCGTGCACATCACAAAGATGTTGCTGAAAAAAGCTAAAGCAGACAAAACCGACCCATACCTTGTCTATTTTGATTATTGAAATATGCGCCCAGATTATATATATGCCAATGAATGGCCTTCCTTCACCAGCATGACTACACATGGTGCAACATGTGTATGCAACACGAAAACAAGACTGCCTACAGCAAAAAAGCTGCTTATGCTTGAAAATATAGGCGTGAGGGATAGATTAAAAACAAACCAAAATATAAACACTACTATGACAAGGGATCACACACGCTGCCAACCTTCAAACCAGGGGACACCGTGAGAGTGAGAGAGGGTAAGCAATGGAGGCTGGCAAAGGGGATAAGAACAACTCCCAAGCCACGGTCTTACATGGTTGAAGCACTTAGCCAATTGTAAAGGGGAAAGGAGCTGATCAGAACGTATGAGGAACCTACTGCTAGTGTAGAGAAACCAGAGGAGAAAATTCCTGTATGTACAACAGTGGGCACTGCTGCTCCTGAAGCGGGATGAACGCAGACTACACTGAGCGCCACAGCATCTACAGTGAACCAGTGGAACAAACCCGGGTTCGAAAGACTAAGACGTTACCCAGTCAGAGTTTGGAAAATAGTTAAATTTGACTTAACAGTTGTATCCTTAAGGCTGAAGCCACACACACTCACATTCACGCCCATACACTACATGACCTTTACACTGTGTCCAAAGTGACATGCTCACATGGACATGATGCAAAAGTTTAGGTTGCAATTTGCATGGATCTTTGTTGTTAATTGGTATTCTTCATTATGAGGTTACTTTATCCAATGAGCACTTCCAGCCACTATGTGGCACTGTGTCTTGTATAATAGGCATGTTTAATATTGCTTTGTAATGTTGGGGGGAAGAGGAGGAATAAGGAAGCATACATGCTTGAGCAGCTAACGTGGTCGGACCTCCACTTATTACAGTATTGATGCATAGTCCGGCTGGACCAGTGTTCGTTGTAGCAGAGGAAAAAGGGACACCTTTTAGACATTACTTGCTTCCATAAAGCGGCATGACCTCACAATATCTTAACCACTGTGGTTACATCTGGGTAACTCTATGATACTAACTCTACCCATTTATAAAACACATCTGTCAAAACCAAACCACTCTTGCATTGTCTTTAAGCTCAACAAATCTATATGAATCACCCAAAATTAATATATTGGTTGCACATTGTATCTTCTTTTTGATTTAAAGAACTCTTGCATATTATACTTTACACACATAAAAAACATTATTTATTTATTTTTTTTAAATTACAGAATATGTGTAATTCTGCTGTACTTGTCACAAAGGGGCATGGTGGAGTGCGGAGGTGCGCGACTCAGAAATGCAAGGAAGCCGTGTGGAATGTGGCACAAAGACAAATGGCTCTTTGTTCTTTTCTATTTGTTCTTTGCTCATTATTCCTGTACCAAGAGACTATGTACGAATTGAAACATTACCCCCTAATGGAGGGCGGACTATTCTTCACCCCCCACCCACCACCCCGGTGTCCAGTAAGCCATAAAGGGGTCTATCCAGGGCTCGTACCGCCTGGCTGACCTCCTAATAAACAAAGTAACACCTTCATGTTCCATGTCTCAATGTTCTCCTGGCTAATCTTCAGTTAATTTACCAAAACAGGCATAGCATAGTACAGTACTTTATATTTTTGCGCATTCCCCATCCTGTTCAGTTTTTTGATTAAATGATCTTTTAAGCTTCAAACTTATCAGCCCCAGCAATTATTGGTTCCACCTTTCCCTCACTCCTGATCAACATGCCATGAGATCATGACAAAATGTTTTTGTAGCTCTTGAGGTCCTACATATGCCTACAGTTAAAATTTGGAAAACCTTATCCTCCAAGTCTCAATGCTATTCTGACAAATTTTCAGTTCATTTACTCTTACGGGCTTGGCACAATACATGAAAGTTTAAAATATGACATTTTTGTCTGTAACTAGGTGGCGTTATAATAAATATAAAATTTATCATGCAGATATTTTAAGGCTATAATTAGTAAATTTTCTGTAAAGTTTCAGATTTTTTTAAGCTTGCACATTGAAGTTATTAGGTGTTTTTGTTGCTCATGGCAAAGGAAATTTGACTTTGAAACACGTATTATGAAGCCCAGCCCCCATCATATGTTCGCCGACCTTCATGAAATTTTGCCCAGGTGTGCCCATATGTCTGATAATGGGTCACACCTAATGTGAAGTTGATCGGATCAAGGGTTTCGGTACCAAAAAATGTACAAAATCGGGCCAAATGCTACATTCAACTGTTGATAACTCTGGTTCTGTACATCCTAACAAATGGTGCTTTATAATGTTTTTGTAGGTCTTGAGGTTCTACATATGCATAAAAAAATTCCGTAGCTCTAGGTCAAACGGGTCAGAACTGGCTGCCGTTTAAAGGATAATCTGGGCTCAATTACAGCAAGTTTTGCTGATATGAGCAAACTCCGACTTTGGGGTGGCATACAGACCACCCCCTTTATCACAGTCGTAAAATTTGGAAACCCTTATTCTCCAAGTCTCGATGCTATTCGGACAAATTTTCAGTTCATTTACTCTTACGGGTTTAGCACAACTCATGAAAGTTTAAAAAATAACATTTTTGTCTGTAACTAGGTGGCGCTATGAAAAATTTGAAATTTAACGACGCAAGTATTTTAAAGCTCTGACTAGTACATTTTCTGTAAAGTTTCAGTGTTTTTGAAGCTTGCACATTGGAGTTAAGGTTTATGTTGCTCATGGCAAAGGAAATATGACTTTGAAACACGTATTTTGAAGCCCTGCCCCCATCATATATGTTAGCCGATCTTCACAAAATGTTGCCCATGTGTGCTCCTATGTCAGATAATGGAGCACGCCAAATGTGAAGTTGATCGGGTCAAGGATTTCGGTACTGAAATTTCTACAAAAACCGGCCAACTGGCACATTCAACAGTTGATAACTCTGGTTCTGTACATCCTAACACATGGCGCTTGATAATGTTTTTGTAGGTCTTGAGGTCCTACATATGCGTAAACAATTTCGTAGCTCTAGGTCAAACGAGTCGGACCTGGCTGCCATTTTAGGATCAACTGGGCTCAATTACAGCAAGTTTGGCTGATTTGGGCAAACTCCGACTTTGAGGTGGCATACAGACCCACCCCCTTTATCACAAAGTCCTAAAATTTGAAAACCCTTATTCTCCAAGTCTCGACGCTATTCAGAAAAATTTTCAGTTCATTTACTCCTACGGGTTTAGCACAATACATGAGTTTAAAAAGTGACATTCTTGTCAATAACTAGGTGGCGCTATAATAAATTTGAAAATTTATCATGCAGATTCTTTAAAGCTTTGAGTAATACATTTTCTGTAAAGATTCCGATTTTTTTTTAAGCTTGCACATTGGAGTTAAGGTTTTTGTTGCTCATGGCGAAGGAAATTTGACACACATAATTTAAAGCCCCGCTCCTATCATATATGTCAGCCGATCTTAACAAAATTTTGCCCAGTTGTGGCGCTATGTCTGATAATGGAGCATGCCAAATTATAAGTCGATCGCGACATTTGTTTAGGAGCTATTAAAAGGAATTTGGTACTTGCAAAAACCCAAAATTGGAACAAAAAGGCGCATAAAAAATTATATCTCTGGTTCTGTACATCTTAGCATATGGCGTTCTATAATTTTTTTAGGTCTTGAGGTCCTACGAATGCTTAAAAAAAATTCATAGCTCTCGGGGAAACGGGCCGTGACCCAATAAAATTGTTCGACACTACTCGGGCCCTAATAATAATAATAATCTGGAGAAAAACAAGAGGGCTCTCGCAGTGGTAGCTGCTTGGGCCCTAATAATAATTATAATCTGGAGAAAAACAAGAGGGCTCTCGCAGCGGTAGCTGCTCGGGCCCTAATAATAATCCGGAGAAAAACAAGAGAGCTCTTGCAGCGGTAGCTGCTCAGGCCCTAATAATAATAATGATCTGGAGAAAAACAAGTATATTCCCCCAAAACTATTCCCCCAAAAGTGTATATGAATTGGATGTAAGGGATGAAATATTGTCACTGTTGTGGCTACTTTTGGTAGAAACAGTGGTCCGAAATCTTACTTCCCATTTCTCTGGATTAAGTTAACTGTTTCACTATGTTAAGGTATGGGCGATCTTTCAACAAAAACAAACACACTGGGAACTAGTTTGTTGTGGGAAGCTTTTCTCGTTTCCTTTAATGCTTAATGTGTTATTTTCAGCAAAATCAATCAATTATTACAATACATTAATTGCATTCATGAATTGTTTGTGGGTATATTTTCACCACCTCATGCTAATATTTGTCATCAGGACCAGGTGGTTCCCCAATGAGACATGCAATTATTATTATTATTATTATTATTATTATTATTATTATTATTATTATTATTATTATTATTATTATTATTATTAAGTTATTACATTTCCCATTGCTTCTTACTGGAACAAATGTAATGTTTAGTGTTATAGTCTCTACCTAAACTTCAATTTGCTGGACACTTTGGAGCCACTACAAATTATGCTCTGATATAATTCCCCATTTCTGGATCATAAACTACTGGATTCCTCATAGTGTCTATATATACACCAATATTTCTCTGACAATTATTTCTATCATGTAGTATTTTCATTTATATTTTATATCTAAATTCTGTAGTTTAATACTACAGTATAATTCTGTACATGAACCTAAATCGCATGAAAATATATAACTTCTCCTGTACGTCTCTACTGTATGTACATACATCTACGGACTAAATAGTTTGTATCATTTTATATATGTTACTAGCAGCCTTCCTTTGTGACTGACAGACTTCCTTATCTGTTATTTTCTCCAACATCTTTCTTGCCACAACTTCAACATTTTTATACAATTTTGTATTTTCAACTCAAAACCTTCTTTTTCTCTACCACAATTCCGGTCTCCAACAAGATACCCTTACTCTTCTCCATCATACCAAAATGTCTGTTTTCTTCCCCACATTTTTTTTACTTTTCTTTTACGACTGCATTCTCAGCTGAATAGTGAACTTATCCAATCGTTGAGTGATGAAGTTCACTCATGTCTACTTTTTTTTTTAAGATAATTTGATTTAACATAGTATTTTTCATCTGCGGTTGATATGCTCCGTCTATTTATCTACCATCTATTATACAACTACAGGGGACCCCTGGTTTATGACGTCCCTACCTTGCGTTATTTTCACCTTACGACGTGGGCCGCAATGTTTTTTTTGTCCCCCCCCCGCCATTTTTTTCACCTTACAACACCTTAAACATGGCAGTCAGTGTGCGCGCGTGTCTACTAGGGGTAACATGCTCATATGTCACTACACGTGTCACTACTTTCGTCATTACAATGTTGGTCTGCTATTGTTCGATGTCACGACTCCCTGAGATTCTAGTCTACTATTGGGTGGCGTCACGGGGGTCACGAAGATGCCGGTCTACTACTGTTCTGCGGAAGATTTTATCTTGTTTGAGAGTGCTTTCAATATGGTATTTATTGTGCATTTAATACTTAATTCAAACTTTAATTGGTTATCCATTGGTCCCAAGATTGCTAGTGATGTTTGAGAGAAGAAAGAAGATGATCTATATGGAAACGAAGCTGAAGATAATCAAGAAATACAAAGAAGGCTAAGCTAGCCTAGCCGAGGCTACCCTCACTAGTGAATATGGTCTTAACAAGCTCGTCACTTTCACGAATGCGACCGGAACGAGCAGGATGGGAACCTCAGAACACACTGAAGGCCACTTTAAAGTTATAAAAGGGTTTATTGACAAAAGGTGCATGCAATGCATGAAGTAACAACTCAAGAAGACAAAGATACAACTCAGGAACAAAATTGGGATTCAAAGTACAAAAAAAAAAGAGACACTATAAAAGTGCATGTAACTGACCGTGATCAAGGGCGAAACGAGCTGGAGGACGTTGCCTTAACACTCAAAGTACAAACAAAATTTATTGAGGCAGATTGTGGAACAAGAGCAGGAAAAGTAGCAACTAAAAATACCTATGCTGTAAGTCAGAGCAGGAAGCGAGGGACTCAGAACAGGTATAGCAATTGGATGCAATAACATCCTTATGCTTTGGCTGCACCCAAATAGTACACTGATGACAATGGGCTGCAGGTGTGCGGCCGGTGGCTCCGCTTCCTAATCTGCAGGCAGGACAAGACATTAGAGACACAGGATGTGACAGTCACTTCACTTAAAGGTAAATAAATCCTTTATATATTTTTATATATGATATTGTTTAATTGTTTGCACATATATAATATATAAGTAGCACAGTATCCTATTTTGATACATTTTTTTTTAGAGACAGAGCAGTCTATAAAACTGTGAAAACCTTGAGAATAGAGGTTCGATAGAAAATGGGGTGAGAATAAATTTCTCAATGTGGTAATGTTGAAGAGTGGTTCTTGGACTGTGGAGGCCCTGGAGTGCTGGCCGGTGAAATCAAATGCTATATAAAGGTGTGTGGCGGAATAAAGAACGGCTGGTTCCACCAGACACACCCCAAAAGAGTGAAGTATTCTTGCCTCCGCTTCCACAAAGAACTGTCACTTACAGTCCTGTATGTATTAAATGAGACTGTTGTCTCCTTTCACACAATTCACATTTACGCAATGTTTTGCGCACATTTCAAACATGGAGTTTAAGTATGTACAGGACACTGTCGCCCTTTTCACATTTTTGTAGACTACTCTTCTTACTTGATAGTATTCTCAAGGTTTTTAGTTTCATAGACTGCTGTCTGTTTATTACTGCTGTCCCCTAGACACGCATTTTACTCACACACACCCCATGTGTATATGTGCACTCACTCACCCAAAGATGCCTTCACTCCTTCGGCTTTGAGTCAACCCTCAGTGCTCAGACACAGAGCTGAGGGTCTTACTGCCATGGTCACGGTCTTGCCTAGTTGTCGATTCTACCTCTGGAAACCTCAGGTGTCTTGCAATCCGACTCGTAGGACCAATTAGATGTCAGGTTCACCTAATAGACATTTATAAAAACTATAAGCAAAGAAGGAGAAAAGGCATGAGGAGAACAGAGATGCACTGCACGATTACAATTCTGGTGCATTCTGAAACAGTCTCTCCGAACCCTCTCTTTTTATTTGATTCAGAGGTCCCTAGGTTACATTAAGGTTCCAGCCCTAAAAAGGGCAAAAGTGCAGCTGGGGGGAGAAGCACGGCCGGAAACCAGTGTATTTGTTCATCTGTTTCTGCATGTGTAGGTGGAAGATTAGTACATGCATGGCACAACATTTCATGGAGCAAGACATTTTGCAAGTTATTTTCAATCACAAGTTAAGTGACATCTGTCTGCGATTTAAGCTTGGTCAAACTTGTCGCAGCAACCTTCTCACAGCAAAGCATTTCTTCATTGCAAGCAGTTACATTGAACCTTCTAACGGCAAAACATTTCTTCATAGTAAGCAGTTATATTGATTGTAGCAAATGTATAATCACTATATTTACAATTATTCCGACAGTGAGCAACTTAAGACATGCACACAGTCAGTCACCATGTGCATATCTGATGTTGGTCCTAAAGTGACCTATATCACATAACTCACATTTTGTCATTGATCAGCTAGGAATGGTCCTGGAATGAGCCACAGCAAAAAGTGAGATCATTCGTGGCTATTGCTTTGATGACACAAGGCAGCTCAGAACTCTTAATAATTCATGTGAACAGCACAACCTGATGATGTAAAACAACTTTTAAACATGTGTGTGAAACGTTTTGCATCTGGGTACTTATCCCATCATTTATGACGGGATAGCTGACGTGAAAAGCGTCGTCCAGGACCAATTCGGGAGAAGATTGCATCTATGATTCACATGTCTGTCAGAGCCAATACACAGCTTTTTGTTATGAATAACCGCGAAATCCGAGCAGATTCAGGACCCCAGCCAACCACATGAGTAAGTGGATGGTCAATGATCGTTGATCAACTGAAAACATACTCCAGGTATGCAAACAAAAACAGTCCCAAAAGGTAAAGTATCAAATCAAAATCACAAAGTTCAAACCCAAAATTTCTCGATGAAGAAGAACGCGGGATGAGAAAACAGAAATATGGCGAGGGTGCTTGGAGCGTGGTGAAGCAATAACCCGGCAACAAGCTCTCCTATACCAGCCACTTATAAAGCCTTCGTGGTGGACTGTGAACTCAGCCTAAAAGGCATCCTTTATGAGAAGGGAACTGTGAACTCAGCCTAAACAAAAAGCACAAGTTAAAGGCAGAAAACACAAAAGGCACAAGTTAAAAGCAGAAAACACAACACATTTGGAATTATTATTGGTTTTGAACCTGACAACAGAGTTACTTTAAATTTCAGTGTTTTTTTAATGGCCAAGACGTTGAAAGTTATTTGTTTTTTTGGTTGTTTTGGCTGGGAAAGAGGTCCATGATACTGGCGGAAATAAATGTATCATTTTATTGAATCAAATGTAGACCTGTGGACATTTTTGGAATTTTATTGCTAAATTAACATGAACTCAAGTTAGTAATCTGACTCCAGTTTGTGACCTTACCCAACTGCCACTCATCCAACAATTTGCGCGCTCGTTCTGCAATAGAAAGGTATCAGGAAGGCGGCATTATCACACACGAGTGGATTTATTCCTAACACGCAGATCTAATACAAGCACCTGGGTCTCGGGTCCCTCTCAATACATGTTGTTATATACTGTTGTTAACTTTAGCTTGCTCTCATTGGTCTTTCTTCCCCTGCAGAATTGCTTGCTTACTCCTCCTGGTTGTAGTTTTCCTCAAAGTTGTTTTTCACCAGATGCCAAGGTCATCTCGTCCACGCGACTCGCACCGCTTACTCTGAAACATTCCATTCTTACACTCCCTTGCACCCCATATTGTTTTGTTCACTTTACAGTCTCACACTCTCATACACAGAATGTAGCAACATCTAATGAACTACTTTAAGCTCAAACTCTTAGATTCCTTTAACATGTTTATTTGATGTAATTTATTTGAACCTGGGCAAGCAAGAATAAGCATAAACCAGGCGGCCAGAAGTCTCAACTTGCAAAATATTGCCAAACAAATCATAACTATTTTTAATTTTCAATAATTTTGTTATCATTATTATTTTTATATCTTGAGCAATAAGTGTTTTAGACATGACAATGTAATGTACAGTGGACCCCCAGGTTCCATTTTTTCCACGTTACAATTAATACTGAGTTGTTTCGTCCTCTCTTTAAGGCATAGACACTTTACGATTAACAATAATCATCAACAACTGTCATGACCTGTGGGGTTGGTTGTGTTTTGTTGTTTTGCCTCCCTCTTGAGGTGTTTTTAGGTAATTGCTCTAATTTTCTGTTGGCGTCAAACTGCCTCAGTTGCAACGCGTCACTACAATGCTTGTTTGCTATTGGTCGGTGTCTTGACTCTCTAAGATACTGGTCTACTATTGGTCAGCGTGACGAGGTCAAGAAGACACTGGTCGCTATTGGTCGGCTCACGGGGTCACAAAGGTGGCTGCCTAAAGACTTGATCTCGTGTGAAGGTGCTTTCAATATCATAATTATGCATTTTGGTGCTTAATTCAAACTTTAATTGGTAATCCATGAGTCCCAAGATTGCTAGTGATGTTAAAAGAGAAGTAAGATGATGATTTATATGGAAATGAAGCTGGAGATAATCAAAAAATATGAAGAAAGCAAAACTTGTCTTGCCTAGACTACCCTTACTAGGGAATATGAATAAATTGCACTTGTCACCATGGCAATAAACCAGCCGAAATAAAAAAGCTTACCCACTTTCAACACTTGTTCTTATATTTGTATATTTTCCAAAAGCCGTTCCATTTTAAAAGAAGCACATTTCTTTTTTAGTTTGGCTTGATGAGTGGATGTTTCACTGCACGTTCGTTTCACAAGGAAAAAGAGTTAGCATTTGCGTCTCTTAATGCCGCACTGTTGTTAGCTAGCTAACCTGCACGGGGTGTATATGCAGAAAACATTTTTGTCAATGCGTTTGATTGGATGAATAGTGTTAGTGAAACTTATCGTATCACTGGCTGGACACTTGTCACTCACTGTCACAATGCAAAACAACAAAACAGCAGCGGACTAGTGGAGGGGAAGATTATTAAGAGGGCGGCACTGACATGCGCAGAGCATATTCTGGCACTGTGGCTCTTATAGTAGTTAATTTTAATTACTGTATTTTCCGCACTATAAGGCGTAGATAATAAGGCGCACCCTCAATTAATGACATATTTTAAAACTTTTCCCATATATAAGGCACACCGGATTGTAAGGCACACCCTCAATTAATGACAGATGATACCGCTAAACTCTCAATAGCACAATAACTCAATGTCAATATGACCAACCTTGTTCAACTGTAAACACACAAAAGAAATAGGTAAAGCCTACTTTATCAGTTCATTCCCATCAACGAATCCCAATCTCAGTATTGATCCATATATAAGACGCAGCTGATTATAAGGCACACCATACGCTTTTTAAAAAAAAAATGAAGGCTTTTAGGTGCGCCTTATAGTGCGGAAAATACAGTAATCAGATATTAGGTCTATTAATAAATGTTATTTGATATGTTTATATTGCAGTTTGTTCTATGGGCAGCATGAATTTTCTTGTGCGCTGAGAACGTTTTAGCAGTGCGAAATTGCGTGCACGCACAGCTTAGAGGGAACACTGCCCATGAGTCTTTGGGCACACGCACAACACCTAGCAATTTAATTAGTAATTTATTATTCTGTTAAAAAAAGCCTCAATAGCGACCTCTAGAAAGACTCATCAACCAGCCGCAGTTGTATGCTTCACCAAGATGGCATAAAGGTTTCAGGTATACCCAAAATCCCTAGACCTACCAAAAAATAAAATAATATAAATAAAATAAAATATCAACAGAGTCTGACTCTACCCAATGACCCAACACGCAATTGGCCATGTTAACTCATCCATTCCCAAAGATAACTTTTTTTTTTTTTCCCAAGCAGCCATTCATTCATTCTAAGGTACTCTTTAGCATGAAAATTCCTTGGGGAGGGGGGACGCTATTTCGTGGTGTTTTTCACTTATCGCTGGGGGGTTCTAGTCCCCATAAACCGCCAAATACGAGGGATCACTGTATATGGAAAAATGGCTATTTATAATGGGTAGCAATGGGACAAAAATTGGATCACGTTCCAGGGTATAATTTTAAGAGTGCTCTAAAACTGTCACGGCGGGGCATGGCGAGTCGAATGCGGGTGTGCGGGAGGATGGACCAGGGGTGCGAGGAGCAAGGAAGCCAGGAGGGGATGTACTCAAAAATGCCGTCTTAATGAACAAAAGATGGCAGGAACAAAAACAGACAAAAACTGGGCAAAGTACAAAAGGAACGTGAGAACGCAAAACTAAACCTATGGGAAAAGGCAATCGGTGAACCGGAGTGACTGTGGACGAGGGAGCGAGGAAGTGAGGGTGACCATAACAAAAGTGCCCTTTTTTAAGTTTTGGACTCTTTTGACATGCCTTCAGAAAGTTCATCTCTAAGTGTTTTTTTTTTTAAATGTTTTATCTTCATTTAAACAAAAGGCAAAGTCCATGGATGTAAGGTAGAAATTTATTGTTTTCTTCTTTACCATTTGATCATACACAAGTTCGATGTGCTAACTGCTGAGCTGCAAATTAAAAAAAGAGTGATTATTTATAATATGCAGTGATGCACATAACTGGTACACATGCAGAACAGAAATCACTGATATGTAATATTGCGTGCTTCACTTAGCACAATTGTGTACCCTACCTAACTTTCACCCATGAATACAACCAAGCCTGAGCTGAAAATATTTTACCCTGCAAAGTGGCTCCAAAATATGCCATGGCAAAAAGCATACTTAAATGGTGTGCCAGATTTAACACTCGTGTCCTCTGCTACCAGACAAAATTATGAGTGTAAAATTTACAGTCATGTTTTAACACGTATGAAAGAGCATATGAATGGAGTGCTTCTTATTGATAACAAACAAGGTAATCAAAAAGCAATAGCTAATTGCCTTCTTGTTCAATGGCGAGACAAACTGCAGTAACTATGTAAGCCCTATGTAATAATTTTGTACTTAGCCTTTCATTAAGTTAAACATGCACGCCTCATGTTTTTCTATTCTGAGATTTGTTTAGTGACACAGCTTGGATTGATCGTCTGTGTTGAATATCAGTTTTGTAAAAGATCTTTTTTACCATTTTTTTCCATTTTTCTTATTATAAAAGAAACGGTTGGACAGAACCATGACTGAGGCCTTGTCTACATGCAAATGGCTTATTTAAACTCGCATAATCTCCCTCTCGTGATGGTGTTAAAGAAATCGTGTCTATACGTATCCAGCACAGTATGGTTACATCCACTTACAAGAATGCCAAGTCGCTAGGCAGTAGTGTCACCAAATTCTGACCAAACAGAAAGAACCTCCGCCTCAGACATGTCCAACCAAAAAGAACTTCCGCCTCTGACGTCACCAGACCAGTATGTGTCTTTGGCAGAAAAAGTAGTAGTGCGATGGCACAAATCTCCAGTTTAAGCTGGTTACATGCAACCACAAAAGTGGCGGCTTGGCAAAATCTCCACTTTGCCCAGAGGTTTTGAAAGATTTGGTTTTGATGGAAAAAAAAAAAACAGGCCTGCAAATAGGGCAAACCAGAGACATTTACTGCCAGTTTGCAAGAACTCTGGCTACGTGTAACAAGGCCTGAGTTAATTCTTCAACACATGCAGGGGCATGTACTAGACAGCGGCTTAATGGATTTGGTCCTTGTTTTATTTATTTTTTTTGTTTTTGTTTATTAATGCTTCATGTAATCATCTTGCGGGCAGAAATAAACCTCTTTGTGAGCTGAAGCCTAAGGGCCTTAAGTATTACTTTAGTTAGAGTGACACCGTTTAGGATTTTGACAGTTTTTCATTAAAAATTAATTAAAAATTATTAATTCAAAAATCTTGGGAGATAAATGTGTTCTTAATGACCAACAGTATGCTTTAAATCTAATCATAGGTCTGGTTATTATTGAACTATATTACATGGGGGGTGGCATTCCTCCGGAGGTCGCAGTGTCTGTTATAGTTACGGACAGCAGCAGGAGGAGCGTTTATTGCTGCATTTACCATAATGCCCCTAAAGCTCCCACAGGTGCCTGGAAAAATTACACATTAAGTTAATGTTATTAAGTTAATTATATGTTAAGTACTGTACGAACTAAATACTTTAGCTACTAGCAATTTTTAGACCTTCCTTCATCCAAACACTGACAAAAAATGTTGAATACCTTTAGAAAACATAAAAATACGTATTTGGGCTTGTTAAATGTCACTAAATTCTGTTTTCTTTTGTTAAGTCATTGATCAAAGTAGTTTTGAATCTAACGTACTTCATTTTGAAAAGAGTCAAATCCAAAGCACTCTCCTAACATGGCCAAGGCCGCGAGGGCCTTTTAGCAGCTCCACTTGCTTCTTAATTTTACAAATCTTGATTTGGAGTATTAACCCAGGAAGCACCAAAGTGGCAAAATTGCACAAAGCTACTTTTAAAGTGTTCCTTTATCACTAACTATTTTTAAGCTAACAACTTTTGTGATGATGAGACAAAAATGTGTTATTTTCCTGAAAAAAAAAGGCATTAAAGTTTGCTGACCCCTAGCACAAAGCCATTTCTCTTAGTAAAACTTTTTTCTGGTTGTTTTGCACACACCCGAGCAAGCATACTGGGTCCAGGCCTGGGCCAGGCCCACTCAGGACCTGAGCGAGGAAAAGAATCCGATGTCCTCAACCAGGTTGGGTTCCACACTATACACACGCTCTCCCGGCAGGTAACGGGCCAGCTGGTAGAGCGCTGTGTCCTTTCCGTAACCCGGGAAGCAAAAGACTTGATCCAGGTAGTCAGCCACTCTCAGAGAGGCATTGCCCGGGTACAACATGGCTTGTGTGCAGCACTTGGTGGCTGGTACCACGGCATAGAGCTGCGGGGACAAGCGGCGCACCTCCAGAAGGTAGTGACGGCCCAGTAGCTCGACTGCCGCCATCACATACAAGGTCAGGAATGCTAGGTGCCCTGCACACATGCGTAGGGGGAGGGCACATGGGTTCCAGGCAGCCAGGAGCCACAACAGCAAGGTGGAACCCAGAAGGCCCAGACCCACCCATTCCAGGATGCGGTAGGGCTCCGGGTTCCAGTAGCACTGCAGCCTTTCCGGGTGGTACAGCTTGACATAGAGCGAGCCCGCTAAAAAGCGCCGGCTCAGTAGATTCTTGACCACCTGGAACAAGTCGGTGTAGGGCACAGCATCATCTTCCAGGACCAGCATGTTGTGGGGCTGCACTAGCCGGTAGGCCTGCCGCAGGCAGAACACATAGTCCTGCTTCTCGCGCTCAAAAATGTTGGGTTGCTGAGGCCGCCCTTCTGGCCAGCGCAGCACGTGGAAGTGTGACTCCAGCAGTTTGGCATCCTCGTGCTCATCGGGTCCACTCTCCACATCACACAACACCACCTGTCGTGGGGAAGTAGGTATTAAGCTTAAAAGATGACCCAGCCAGGGCTGTAGTCCAGACCATTGTTATATGAGAGTCCCAGCCAAATTCCCATTGCAAAATTTGCAAGTTATATCTGAGTCACTCCGAGTCAGGCTCCAAATCTGTGTCCAGATGAGCTCAAGAAGATTTTCACATCCACATAATTTGAAAAATTTCACTTTGCTCGACAATCCCATCTGCCTGTGTTGTGGAATATTTTAGGATTTAGTCAAGATCAGTAAAATAGTCTCGAACAAAATGTCTTTCGGGGTTTCTTTATAATCGAAGCTTCCAAGACAAGTATTAACAGAGCAGTCTGATGGTCTGTAAGAGTGTGCAGGGCCAGGTGACAGAGAAGATTCTTATGGAGGGAGGAACTACTAGAAGGGGGGAAAAGACAAGACAATGATACATGTGTTTGCCTTGAACTCACTTATCTGTCAAAGTCATTTTATTGTAGCTACAGAGTTCTCATTTATGTTAACTAAAAGGTTCTTTGTTCAAACAAAATAGGTCATCACTTAACAACAAAATTTAAAGGAGATTACTTATTTTCCATTAGAGTAGCCATCGGGAATTTCAGGAAAAAGCGGACGGTGGGTGTGGGGCCAGCACCTAAATTCTCGATGGTTGGTAAAAGCAAATTTTACAACCTCGGTATTGATTGACAGGATTGAAAGAAGAATGCTGCTTTGGCACTTGCACTAACTCTATTTCAAGTTTCTCTGGAATGTGCATGCAGTCCAAAACCTCAGTCCGAGTCAAATGCCAAGGAGTCACAGTCAAGTCCAAAGTAACAACAACAAAAAAATGTGGAGTGGACTCAATTTTAAGTCTCAACTACTTCCCTGCAACTCGAAATGGGTATCAAGAGCTGACTATGTGGAGGCAACGTTTGGGACCGGAAAAACCCAAACTTTTAATGAATGGTGGCAGGATTAAACAGAAAGTAGACTGCTGCAGTGTCTGGTGTGATGTAGAAGCTGTATCAGAGCAGATCATTTAGCAGTCCATCTATGTTTCGCCCTCTTCTATGGTGGAACTTGATTGAAAGGACGACAGTCCTGGATATGTGTGGCTGAAAGAGTTTACCTCCGCAGGGTGTCCAGGACCTCCCTCGGGGATAGGGTGACATGCTTAGTCATCCAGTTTGTACTATGAGTGTAACCAGCTGAGGTGGCTCGAGCATCTGGTTAGGATGCCTATTGGTTGCCTCCCTCAGAGGTGTTCCAGGTGGGCACACGCCACTGGAAGAGGCCTGGGGGTAACAGGGGTATGCTGGCCTGGGATGCATAACCCTAACCCAAAGGAGTTGGAAGAAGTGGCTGGGAAGAGGGAGATCTATGTTTCCCTGCTCAAGCTGCTAGCCCCGTGATCTGACCCTAAAAATTTGGGACTGCTTTTACCAGTCCAAAATGTTGACTCCAAATTGGCAGCTCTTTGCTTTATTTCAATTGGTCCTGTTGACCTGATCGCAAAAAGTGAGTGAACCAAAAGTAGCAATTAGCAAGATTACAGCAGAAGAATGATGAGTATGACAGAAGGACAATGGACATGATGGACGGCCAAAAGACATGACAACACACCTGCGCGCAGGGCTCCTCCCCGCAGGTGCCCAGGAGAGTACTTAGTTGCTGGGTGACCTGCAGAAGATAGTGGTAGTGGAACGAGCGGGGCCGGCGCGTGGTCACCACAGCCACCAGCAGCTCGGAATTCCGGGGAAGCCAGGCAGGGGCAGGCCGAGGGACGGCATCCTGCCAGAAACGCAGCGCTTCTTGACCGCGATGTAAACTCTGCCGCAAGGCTTGCTCAGTCATGCTATCCCTGTAGACCGAGTGCAGGAAGTAGTAGGAGTACTGCAGGCGATGGCCGATGGCAGGAAGCACCACGCAGAATGTCAGGGCAAACACAGTCAGTGTCCATGTGGTGCCGCGCGAGCAGCAAAAGAGGCGGCACCAGTGTAAGGGGCGGCCCAGCGGCACACTTTCACCAACTGCAGGGGAGGAAACATCCAGGTAAGTCAATCATAAACGACCTGTCGACTGCACTCCAAAACAACTTTCTTGTCATTTGAAGAAAAAAAAAATTGGCGACACAGTGAGGGATTAATTTTTAAACATTTATTTTCCAGTTCAGGTCACCATTAGAGTGAAGTCAATTTTTATTTGTACAGCCCTGACCACAATGGATGAAAAACAAATAACAGAATACATACATTTATCTGAGCAAATGAAGAAAGCTTTAGGTAAGACTGCAAATGGGAGGCTGAACAGTCTGCAATAGATGACATGTGTAAAACTAAACACATTTGAGGAGATGTCTGGGGGATATGGATATTATCATTGTAAAGTCTCCCTCCCTAAATACCCATTCATCCATCCATCCATTTTGTATAGTCGCTTATCCTCACATGGGCTTGCTGGGGACTATCTTAGCTGACTTTGGGCAGTAGGCAGGGGACAGCCTGAACTGGATGCCAGCCAATTGCAGGGCACACAGATATGAACAACCATTCATGCACCCAATCACACCTAATGACAATTTAGTATGTCCAATACACCTGCCATGCTCCTGCATGCCTCTTACTGCATGCATAACAATATCTTGCATTAAAAATTTTGCACCACATGATATTCTAATAATGTATTATTAGCACCATTGTCTGTGTTTGTTGTTTATTGCTATTTTTTGCTATTTATTTATTGCTCGATTGTGGAATGTAGTCTGCTGCTAGGGAGTGAGCAGAATAAGAATTTCATTGTGTGGTGTGTACATATATATATATATATATATATATATATATATATATATATATATATATATATATATATATATATATATATATATATATATATATGATAATAAATCTTTTGAATCTCAAATGCATGTTTTTGGAGTGTTGGTGGAAGCTGGAGTGCCCAGCGAGAACCCACAAAGTCTCGTGGAGTACACGCAAATTTCACACAAAAAGGCGAACTTGTTAAACAAATCGCCACCGAGCCCCCCCAATAATACACGTTGTGCATATTTCCAATGCTAAAGTGTTGCTAATTTAAGGAAAAAAAGAACAACAAAACTTTGTAAAGATATTACACGTTGCAACATAACCGTGTAACCAGTGAACTTTGGCAGGAATGAATTGTCAGCTTAATGGAAACCTTGTTTTGGAATTGAGGCCAAATCATTAAGCATATGTGTTAATTATAGTTAGTAGCTTGCTGAAATTTATTATGGTTTCTATGGTAAAACGTTTTATATTTTGTTGTATTTGCATGTCAATTCATTTAAAAGTAGTTAGTCTCAACTTTAAGGTAAAATTGTAGTTTAATGTCAAACGTGTACTGAGTATTTTGATTATGTAGTAATGTGTACCTGTTTTTATAAGAAATGTGGAAAGAGTTAATGGTTTTTGTTTGTCTTAAAGGTTTTCTACCTATGGCTAAGCCTATGCCTGTGGCTACGGCTATGGCTTATCTGTGACACTCCTTTATCAATCAACATAACACAAGGATTGAAAAAATTATAAAAATAAACTAGCGCTGCAATCAGCTATAAAGGGATCTCACAGACCTGTGCACGTTGAGGTACGAACAAACAGGTTGGGCTATGAACAAGTTGGAGTATGAACGTGTTTGGGTACACGCATGTTGGGGTAAGTGAACTTTAGAAGTCATTGTGTCAGAAACTGTCCAAGTTTTATGACATTTGGCCAACCGGCTCAACAAACTAAATAGAAATGCAAATATGATGTTATGTTATTAGCACTACGATGAAAAATGAGTTCGTAGATGACTTCAGTCCAGGACTCTTATCCAATATGTGAAATTTAGAAAGGGTGGGATTATATTGGTTGAGTTACAGCAGCTTTTATTGTTAGAGGTGTGTGATTTTACACTGTCGTATAGGCCACGCCCATTATCAAAACATTGTACTATTTGTGGGAGGGTATTGGGCGTGTCCGATGGTTTTCAGTCAACATTTAAGCGATATCACTTCAAGGGGCTCGGCAGAGTACATAAAAACGCTAAGGAATTGCTATATTTTTTGCTGCCACGAGGTGACGCTCGCACTACGATTAAAAAATAGGCTTGTAGGTGGGTTTCACATTGGACTCCCATCCCACATATGAAATTTTGAAAATATTCAATTATCTAGGTCCAATTACAGCAACTAGTACCGATTTGGTGAGATACAGGAATTTGAGGTGGAATACAGGACACGCCCTTCATGTTCCAATGTCTCAAAGCTTTTATGACCATTTTTCAGTTAATTTACTCAAAGAGGCATTGAACAGTCCATGAAAGTGTAAAAAATAAGATTTTTGTCTGCCACTCAGTGGTGCTATAAATGATTTCGAAGTTTTAACACATATTTAAAGGCACGTATTAAAGGCTGTATTAACGACTTTTAAAGTCCCTGCATAGTTTCAGATGGTTTGAAGCTGTTACAGCTGAGTTATTAAGGTTTTTGTCACTCTTGGCGAAGGAAATATTCAAAATAATTTGAAGCTCCGCACACATCTTACAAGTCATGGGGGTCTGCACAATTTTTGGGATATTTGTGCCGCTAAGTCTGCTAATGGTCCATGCCAACGTAGAAGTCAATTGGGTGAACCGTTTAAGAAAAGAAGGAACAAGTTTGAGTCCAGCCAATGTACAAGAATGGTGCGAAGTTGCACATTAAAAAAAATCATATTTATTTTCTGTACATCTTAGCACATGACTCCAATTTACTTTTTTGTAGGTCTAACATTCCTACATATGCCTAAAAAGTTTCATAGCTGTAAATGAAACCAAACAGGATTGACTGTAATCTTTTGACTAATGACATTTTTTGCTGCCACTAGATGGTGCTAGCATTACAATGGAATATATGTCTGTCAATGTCTTCAGGAATGGACACTCGTCCAATGTGTGAAACTGTGAGAGAATCAGATCATCTGGGTCAAATTACAGCAGCTTTTACTGGTGCGATAAACAATGTTCCCTCTAATTTTGAATGTGACTGAGCATTCACACAAGTTTCCTGAGCAGGCATTGGACCAAGGTGAGCAACTTCAGACATGCACACAGTGAGTCGCCGTGTGCATATCTGATGTCACCCCTAAAGTAACCTATATCACATGACTCACATTCTGTCATAATGAGCACTGGGGGGGGGGGGCGCACCCTCAATTAATGACAATGGGGGGGCTCTGAGCATATCCAGGGGCCTTGCTGCGGCCCTGGAATGATGATGCAAGGCTGCTTGGAACTCCAAGAAATGATAAGACCATCTGGGGACAAATACAGCAACCTTGTTCGTTTTGGCGAGACATCAGACTGACATTTTTGTTTGCCACTAGGTGGCCTTATAAGCAATTGAAGACATTCTTAAACACATAGGTTAAGGGCTTGAGTCTTCATGTGTCTTCATGGTGAAGTTTCAGATTTTTCTAAGCTTGTACAGCTGAGTTATAAAGGTTTGTGTCACATGCGGTGAAGTAAACATCAAAGGGATAATATGAAGCCCAGCCCCCAACATATTTGATGGCGAATCTTCACAAAAATTTTAACAATTGTGCCTCCCAGTAAGATAAAACACCACAGCAAATTTGAAGTAGATTGGGTCAAGCGTTAGGGAGAAAAAAGTAGCAGTTCGGGACCTGCAGAGCAAAATCGGGCCAAAAGTGCACATTCAAAAATTCATAACTCTCTTTCTGTACATCTGAGCATATGGCTCGCACTGACTTTTTTGTAGGGCTATAGGTCCTACATAAGGCTACAAATTTTTCTACCTCTAGGTCAAACGGGCCGGGAGTGAGAGGCTATTTTCCACTCGTAAGGCCATTTTGGGGCCAATTACAGCCACTTTTTTTGTTTTGGCGGGACATCTGACTTTGAGGTGGCGTGCAGATCATGCCCATTATCAAAAAGTTGTCAAATTTTAAAACCTTAATATTCCATGTCTTAATGGTGTTCTGACCAATTTTCAGTTATTTTACTCAAACAGACTGAGCACAATACATTAGTTTAAAAAATGACATTTTTATCAACCACTAGGCTGCACCAGTAGCTATTTCAATTTTTTTTTTCAAATGTGTTAAAGGCATAAGTCTTCATGTGTCTATGCAGTTTTAGATTTTTTTAAGCTTGTACATCAGACTTAAGGTTTTTGTCACTCTTGGCAAAGGAAAAATTTAACACATAATTTGAAGCCCCAGCCCTATCATTAATTGTATGATCTGCACCAAATTTTTCCCAGTTGTGCCCCTATGTCTGATAATGCACAACAGCAAATTTGAAGGCGATTGGGTAAAGCGTTTAGGAGAAACAAGTGGCAGTTTGGGACCTGCGAACATGCACATGCTCTCGGTCAAACAGGTCGGAACTGGCTGGCATTTTAGGATCATCTGGGCTCTATTTCAGCAAGTGCTATGCCTGTTTCAGTAAAATTCACTGAAAATTAGTCAGGAGAATATTGAGATATGGAATATAAATAATCTCACATTTTATGACTCTTTAAATTTGGGCGTGGCCTTTACACCGCCTCAAAGTCTGATGTCAGTTAATGCTCCTTCAGTTTGACCTTGATGATCTCATCTTGTCACAACTTCACAGGTTGAATGAAAGTCCATTCATAAAGACATGATCAAACATACATTCCATCGTAGTGCTAGAATCACTTTATGGCAGGAAATAATATATTACCGATTTTGCGATTCCAATTACTTAGTTGAGTTCGTTGAAAAAATGCTAATGAACATTTGCACTTTTTTTTAAACATTGACTTCTACTATTCGCCTGCATATGCACAAATACATTCATACCCAAATATGTTCATACCTCGAACTGGTCATACTTCAACGTGCTCAGGTCTGCGAGAACCCGTTATGGCTGCTTGCAGCTCTAGTTATTATTATTCTTCTCCTGAATGCATTTTTGAGGGCCTAAACATGCACGAAAAGTCACGAAAATGTGCACGCTGGTCGAACACTTATCAGGCCCGCTGTAAAATTTTGGTGTTTACACACATGAAAACTATAAACTTGATTTTTAGCACCTGAAGCTCCTCCCCATTTTATTTGTCATGGGATCTTCGTGATTTTTGGAATATTTGTGCCCTTAAGTCTGATAATGGTCCATGCCAAGTTGAAGGTAATGGGGTAAACCGTTTAAGACAAGAATGCACTTGTTTCAGACCAGCTAATGTCTAAGATTGAGGCAAAATTGCACATTATAAAAAATCATAATTATTTTTCTGTACGTCTTAGCACATGTGTTTTATTGACTTTTTTGTAGGTTTAACAGACCTGCATATGCCTAAAAAGTTTCGTAGCTGTCGGTCAAACCAAACAGGATTGACTGTAATCTTTCGACATGACATTTTTTGCTGCCACTAAGTGGCGCTAGCTTTATAATGGAATTTATGTTTGTCAGTGTCTTCAGAAACAATTCCTCCTCCAATGTGTGAAATTATGAGATCAGATCATCTGGGTGAAATTGCAGCAGCTTTTACTGGTCCTATAAATCTGCGGAATGAAAATGGACATAGAGGCCACGCCCATTATCGAAACATCGTAATATTCGATGGAGGTCAGCAAGCATGTATAGAGGCTTGTCAGACTTAATTTCAGCTATATTACTTCAACAGGCTCAGCAAAGCACATAAAAACATTTAAAAAAGCTATATTTTGGACTGCTACTAGGTGATGCTCACACTAAGAAAAATTAAAATAAAAAAAATACATTGGTAGTTGTGTTCTGCATTAGACACCCATCAAATATATGACATTTTGAAAAGATAGGACCATCTGGGTCCAAATACTGCAACTTTGTTTGTTTTTGAGAGACGTCTTACTGACATTTTTGTTAGCCACGAGGTGGCCCTATAAGTAATAATAAAACTTTTTAAACAGATGTGTTTAGGGCATGAGTTTTGATGTATCTGTGAAGTCTCAGATTTTTTTAAGGTTGTACTACTGAGTTAGTGTCAGAGAAATCTCTAAAAAAAGACTAGGACAAGCCTAGCTGCTAAGCAGCAAAAAGAGTAACTCAGACCAGCCAAGATTGACTTTTCTATGCCAGGCATAGGGAAAAAGCTTGGGCAAATGAACTTGTGGGTTTTCCAACGCTAATTCAACGCCCAAGCGCCCCTGCCTGGTTTTTATTAATCCAGCAAAGCATTGCACATTACAAAACATAACAAAAAGAGTCAGTCGGGCGCCACCAACAGCTGGGCCAAGGTCCCAGCTCACACTTTCCTGCGTCAACAGCTTTATCTAAGGACTGGGGCGAGATGAACTAGGACTGCACACATGGATAGCAATGCACACTATTCTAGACAAGAAATAAGCACATAATGATAACAACCGAATATAGGATTTCCTTCACAGTTAGTAAGGTTTTTGCCACATGTGACTAAGTAAACATTAAACACATATTTTGAAGCCCCGCACCCTCCATGTTTGTGGGCGGATCTTCACGAAATTTTGATAAATTGTACCTCCACGACTGATAATACACCAGAGCGAAAACTCGTGAAATTTGGGAAACTTTGTGTTCCATGTCGTAATGGTATTCTGACCAATTTTCAATTATTTTACTCAAACAGACTTAGCACAGTACATGAAAATATAAATACATGTTATTAACCACCAGGTAGCGCTATAAGCGATTTAAAAAAATGTTTATAAGTAATAAAGGCATGAGTCTTGATGTATCTGCAAAGTTTTAGATTTTTTTTAAGCTTGTACAAGAGAGTTATTTAGGTTTTTGTCACTCTTGGCAAAGGAAAAATTTAACACATATTTTGAAGCCCTGCCCCCATCATATATGTCAGCGGATCTTCAACAAATTTTGCCCAGTTGTGCCCCTATGTCTGATAATGCACCACAGCAAATTTGAAGTCCATCAGGTCAAGCATTTAGGAGAAACAAGTATTGTTTGGGACCTGAAAATGGCCAAAATTGGGCCAAAAATGCACATTCAAAATTCATATCTCTATTTCTCTACATCTGAGCATATGGCTCGCACTGACTTTTTTGTAGGTCTCGAGGTCCTACATATGCCTAAAAATTTTCGTAGCTCTAGGTCAATTGGGCCGGGACTGGCTGCACTTTTTCGACCTTAGGTGGCGCTGCAGAACCATTTTTGCATTGTTTTAGAAAACAGTAAAATATCAAATTTTTCGCCAGGCCCTGGCTCTGGGATTAGGTACACAATGTAAAACTATGCCAAGAATGATTTAAAATTCACTGTTTTAAAAAAATGGTGGCCTTATGACCAATTGCTACTGTTTTGAATGTAGGGATAGAATTCTGACATTTTCAGGTGGGTTACGGTAATCTTTTAAATTCCCAAGTATTTGGCTTGTATAAAGATATAGGTAGCAGTTTGGGGGAAAACCCCTCTAATATGCAGTGCAAACAATAAGCTAAAAATGTATTGATAGATTTTGGTGTGCATGATTTTTAAAAAAGTCAAAAGTGGCTCTTGTAATATTATTATTTTCTGAGTGTGGCCCTTGGAGGAAAAGGGTTAGACATAGTGGGCACTTTCAGTCAGGTTTGTAATTTTAGTGTTACTATTCTGCCCTTAAGAAGTGCAGTACTGTACCACCTTTGTTGTTTTAGAATTGTACATAGACTTAGAGCACCCTCTTCTGGTTATTTCGAAATATTGTTTTTCTCAGTAGACGTGAGTTAGTGTCAGAGAAATCTCTAAAAGAAGACTGGGACAAGCCTAGCTGCTAAGCAGCAAAAACAGTAACTCGGACCAGCCAAGATTGACTTGACAATGTGGCAGTGGGCAAAGACAACAGGTTGTTGTTCGAGAAGTGCCGATCTTATTTTATTTTGCCTTGGACGAGAATTGTCCTTTTACGGCGACCTAAAGAGGGTAATGGTCGAAGACCATCATTGTTCAAATAAAGCAGACCAAAAGGAAAGAAAGTCTGGTTGTTTAAAACGTCGTTATCCAGCCGTCTAGCTGGCGAAAAACCCGATGCTTCGGAGTGAGGACGGCATAGTTACCGTGATCACTCGCTACTTCACGCTTCGCCTTTAGTGCATCGCAGATTTTCGGGGGGAAGAAAAAAAAATATTGCGGCGAGACGTGCCAGATATGCAATTTATCTATAAAGGCACTTGTCACTAGCACTCCTTGGAAGTCGAACTACTACTGCTGTACACATATTTACTTTAATCTTAAATGATTAAACCTTACACAGTAAATGTACTGGTATGCCCTCTCTTTTCTGTGTCTTCCGTGTCTAGTCACGTACCTATACGTTTAGAACTTCCTCGGCCGTCCGACTAGAGCGAGGAACAACCTTACCGAACATGATTAAAACGCAGATTTTACACTTTAAATTTCAAATCATTACAAAATGCAAGAGGATCCAAAAGCTTGCTTTTGTCTCTCCTGTGTCCCTCCCCTGTGTCTCTCCTGTAACCGCCTGTGTGTGCTCAGCTCAGCACACACGCACACTTTACGAACGTGCCAGTAAGCACATTGATTGACAGCTTGGGCTCTTGGAGCCGATCACGTGACTTGTAGGCATGCCGAGAGCAAACGCACACACTTCTGTGTGCCTACATAGATATCAACGGAGAAATGGACAGCTTTGGAAATTTGACTTTTACCTAGATTTCTTTTGTAATAAATTGAAATTTCAAGTGTATTGTTATGATATAAGAGGCTTCACTTTAATTCGATGTCCGGGCAGCTGCTCGCGGGAGTTCAAAGGATGGAAAGTGGTAGCCACTGTTCAGTTAGTATATAAGGTTTAATCATTTCAGATTTAAGTAAATATGTGTACACTACTGCAGTACTTAAATAATATGCATAGAATGAAGACTTTTCCCATTTACAAAATTAGAAAATATATATATATATTCAGTGTGTATGTGTCTGTGTGGGGGGTCCCAATTAACCGCGAAAAACGAGGGCCGCATATATTCAAGAAAATCGCTTTTTTTGTAACTAAAAAGCTTACAATACTGTATTTGACAATATTAAATTTAAGGACTACTTTTTGCTTCTTTACATTGAAATTATGCTTAGTTACTGGATACATGCACATAAAATCAAAGGCAGCAATAATCAAATGAAAGCCTAAAATTGATTTATGATGTACAATTTATGACATAGAATAAAAGAATAAAGTTTGCTTCATAATGGTACATAAAATTGTATTTTTAACAGCAAATAAATGTGTGATGTCTGTGTTTGTTTTAAATGGAGAGAAAGCGTGTGCGTGTTGGTTTATGCGCTTGTTGGTATAAGCGCTATGTTGCAGGGCAAGCTTGCGTGTTTATGTCCCTGTACGTATATATGTGTGCTTGATTCCAGCCACAGGTGGGTCTTTTGTAACACATGCATCTTGAAATCATAAAGAGTGATGATGTTTTTTGAATTGTTTTTATGAAAGTAATATATTTGCTTTGATATGAGGTGTTTGCGCGCGTGTGTGTGCTATACTCAACAGTATTTGATGGTTGAAAAAACTGGTTCTTTCCTGTTCCTCAAAGCCGTTTTGTTGATTCTACGTTTCATTCCGTTCATTAAATTAAAATTCAAAATTACGAGTGGGGTTGGGAGAAGATGTTCAACGTAGTAGTCCGATTAGAATGAAAGAAAAAGAAAGCGAAATTATTACAGGACAGGCCACGTGATCTCAAGATCCTTCCTACTTTGACTCCGCCTAGGGGGAAGTAACCTAGGCGGGCTTTTCACTACATAGGAGGGGTTTAAAGGCTATTTCTTATCATCCATCCATTTTCTACCGCTGTATTCTGGGATCGGGTCGCGGGGGCAGCAGCTTGAGCAGGGAGGCCCAGACTTCCCTCTCCCCTTCCACTTCATCCAGCTCCTCCGGGAGGATCCCCAAGCGTTCCCAGGCCAGCTGAGAGACAAAGTCCCTCCAGCGTGTCCTGGGTCGTTCCCGGGGCCTCCTCCCTGTGGGACATGCCCGAACACATCATCAGGGAGGCAATCCGAACAAGATGCCCTAAACACCTCAACTCGCTGCTCTCAATGCGGAGGAGCAGCGGCTGAGCCCCACCCAGATGACTGAGCTTCTCACCCTGTCTTTAAGGAAGGGCCTGGACACCCTGCGGAAAAAACTACTTTCGGCCGCTTGTATTCGGGATTTCGTTCTTTCGGTCACAACCCACAGCTCATGACCCTTAATGAGGGTAGGAACGTAGATTAATGGAAATATGTGCTTTTATAAATGTAATGTATCAATAAAATAGTGTGTCCATGTAACTGTGCTATTCTAATGACTATTTGAGATAACAATAAATATTCCGCTGCTTACTGCTTTTTTTTCTAGGTTCCTTCAAGATCGACCAGTAAATCGAGAATGTCACCTTTTGGCTCTGCTCTTTCTACACCATAACAGGCTGGTACAGCATCCGCAACACAGCAAATGCTGCATCGAGCCATCTGTTGATCTCCCATTCCATCATACCTTCACTCGTGAACAAGATACTTAAACTCCTCCACTTAGGCAGGACCTCATCACTGACCAGAAAAGGGCAGTCCGCCCTTTTCTGACTGAGGACCATGGTCTCTGGTTGAAGGTGCTGATCTTCATCCCAGCTGCTTCAAACCCTACTGCAAACCACTCCAGTGAAGGTTGGAGGTCACAACGTGGGGAGGCCAGCAGTACTACATCATCTGCAAATAGCAGTGATGAAATGCTGAGACCCCCAAACTGGACCCCCTCAACACTTTGGCTGCACCTAGAAATTCTTTCCATAAAAGTAATGAAAAGAATCTGTGACAGAAGGCAGTCTTGGCAGAGTTCAACTCTCACCAAAAACGAGTTCGACTTACTGCCGGCAACTGCCCATATCAGAACGTACGGTACCCCGTACTTTTGAAGCACCCCCCACAGAGTTCCCCGAGGGACACTGTCAAACGCTTTCTCCAAGACTACGAAGAATATGTAGACTGTTTGGGTGAACTCCCATGCACCCTCGAGGATCCTACCAAGGGTGTAGAGCTGGTCCACAGTTCCACAGCCGGGACAAAAACCACACAAAAACCTCCTGAATCCGAGGTTCGACTTGCTGATGGACCCTCCTCTTCAGCTGTAGTTGGAACACACCCTCCGGTGCCCCTTCTTAAAAAGGGGGACCGCCACCCCAGTCTGCCAATCCAGAGGTGCTGTCCCTGATGTCCATGCCATATTGCAGAGGCATGTCAGCCAGGACATTCCTACAACATCCAGAGCCTTCAGGAACACCGGGCAGATCTAATCCACCCTTAGGACCTTACTACAAAGAAGTTTTTTTTACAACCTTGGTGACGTCAGCCCCAGAGATGGGAGAGCCGACCTCGGAGTTTCCAAACTCTGCTTCCTCAGAGGAAGACGTGTTGGTGGAATTGAGGAGGTCGTCGAAGTATTCTGTGACACCTTTTGGCACTTGAAAGTGCTCATGTATATTTTATTATTAGTATTTAATTCTTTGTCACGAGAATGTATCTCTTTTCCCCAGGAAAGATAAAGCAGTTACTGACATGCTAAAAAAGGGGTAGGAACCTTTACGACGGAACTTTGGGCATGTCAGGTTGTTTTGCCCAGGCTCCTCTTGAAAAGAGGGAACGTGCACCCTCCCTTCATCACCTGTATTTTTCAGGTCAGTCTATTTTCTAAGTTTAACCCAAATCGAAGGGGAAATGTGTTGAAAAAAAAAACTGATACACTTAAATGACAATGAAGTAGTTTAATGAGTTGACAAGAAGCATCGGGAGAAATGGCATGCTAAGTTGACAGATTGTCATTATTTGATTAGTTGTTTGATCACTCCCTTTGTCCGCGTGAGTGATGTAAAAACAAAAGCTCTAAACTTATTTTGATAAGCAAGTATTGATTTAAAATATATAGGATGATATGAAGGATTGTGAATGTTTAATTCTTGTTGGTTGAAACCATGAATTATGCCAACAAAACTATTTCTGTTATAATGTAGACAGGATTTATTTTCTAAAAGAGATGATTACTTTTGTATTAATAAAAGAGGGAATTTGGGAATGGCAACTGTCTTTCCTCCTCGTCACATGTGTGTTTCAGGTGTGCCAAAATTGTTACCCGGGATCCCAGGCAATATAACAATTGCAATGACAATGTAACAATTCTGCCCACTGGTTCACAACACCCCTAATTGGGGTCAGTGGCACCCCATCCCCTCTGTACACAAGTGTTAATGGTGCACTGCTCCCTACTCCTGAGACGTCAGACCAGAATTTCTTCGAAGCTGTCCGGAAGCGTTTTCCCTGGCCTCAGCGAATTCCTCCCACACTTCGGTTTTTGCCTTGGAGACCGCCGAAGCCACACTCCGCTTGGCTACCCGGTACTCATCTGCTGCCTCCGGAGTCCCACAGGCCAAAAAGGCTCAATAGGACTGTAAAGGCTATTGTAAAGATCCTAAAGTTACCAAAGAAGTGTCGGATCAACCTAAGTACCCTTTGATGTAACCATAATATAGTACATACACACAATATTTACTTGCGGTAAAAATTCTAGGTAAGTTAAATATTTCTTGAAAGCAATCTAAAATTTCTTAAATGCACTTTTCATTGTGGCCAGCAGGAGGTGCTGCAAGTGCTGCATTTACCATTTACCATTGACCGTAGCTATAACATGCCTCCAGACTGCCTCCAGAGAAGAGTGCCCCAGACAAGAGGAGCGAAATTACACAAGATCTCGGACCACAGCAGATGGCAGTAGTGGTGGTATACCGTATTTTTCGGACTATAAGTCGCTCCGGAGTATAAGTCGCACCAGCCAAAAAATGCATAATTAAGAAGGAAAAAACATATATAAGTCGCACTGGAGTATAAGTCGCATTTTGGGGGGAAATGTAAATATAATGATAAAATATATGGCACGTGTAGACACAGCGCCATTTGGTCTTGCTCGGCTGCTCGCTCGGCAGCTCGCTCGGCCGCTCGCTCGGTCGCTAGCTCGGCTGCTTGCTCGGCTGCTAGCTCGGCCGATCGCCTGGCCGCTCCAATCGCTCGACCGATTGCCGATCGCGCAGCCGCTCGCGGCGGGCCGGCTCGCTCTTCCGACAATGCGTTCTTTTGTTCGTCAAACAAGTGTTTGTCTGAAAGTTTTTCCGGTCAGTTTACGCCACAATACATGCACAGTCGACGGGTCTTCTTACACATCAGAAGAAGCAAGATTTGCCAAGTTTTACACACGGAACTGGAGAACTAGCTAAGGGAACTGGGGCTGCTACACCGGCCTGCTAATTCACTGGACTCACCTGCTACCCCTGCTACCCACTTTTAAACAACTCCTCCAACTCGGGAGGTAAATGTTTCGCCACTTCCTCTTCAACGTTGCTTACGTCAGACTCATCGGTGCCATTTTAGTTCAGCCCTTCTCAGTTGTTTTTATAAATTACCGGCATTGTTGAAATGATTAACACAGGCCTAGAGCGCCCTCTTGCGGTTCAGTGTGAAAATAACAAGTGAAATGATGTATTAATGTGTTGATAATTTCACACATAAGTCGCATCAGAGTATAAGCCGCACCCCCAGCCAAACTATGAAAAAAAATGCGACTTAAAGTCTGAAAAATACGGTATCTTCTATATCCAGTTCTTATACACTTTTGGAGGACGTGGTCTCATTCAGGAATGCGAGTGTAGGTGTGTATGAGTGTGTGTGTGTGTATGTGTGCGTGCATGAATGGGGATGGTGTCTTCAAAAGTCTTTCATTCGCCGACCATTCTTTTGAAGGATTGAGGTAGTCAGAGAGCCATCAATCCTGGTTGTAATGTCCTTCTGATAGCGGCATCTGTCCTTCTGTTCACAATGGGATGTTACTTCTCTGTTGGAGGAACCCTTTTGTTTGTTTTGTAGGAGACAACCAGTCTCGTTGTGTCATGGGCCAAGACTATTCCTGTTTTTTATGCTGACATTATGTCATGTCCATTTTTATTAGAATACCAGTTTCATGAATACACTATTTTACTGATACATTGCATTTATAAAGACACCTATTTTCATTAATGCACAATATGTACTTGCAGTAAAACTCCAAGGTAAGTTAAACATTTCTTGAAAGCAATATTCTTAAATGTACTGACATGCTATTCGCAAGTTATCTATCATTAAATGAACAAATTATGGTCTAAAGCTAATATGGCAACATCAGACCGAGAGGGTTTTTCTGGCCCCCGTGATGGTATTAAGTTATTATTAGATCCGGCCCACTGGCTGCTGCAAGCCAGCAGCCCGCAGATATGATGTACTCACCAATACTACATTTCCCACAATGCACCGGGATCGTGCTGAGCGGGAAGCGGCTTAATTAAATTACTGGTTAGCAGTCATTAGCATTACAGCAAAAGTTATTTTACAGATACCCATCAACATTGGCAAAACGGAAGGTGGACAATGAAAACCGGGGGTTTCAACCAAGGTGGGAGTTAGAGTAAATGTTCACGGAGGTAGCTGGAAAACCTGTGTGTCTTCTATGTGGAGAAAGTGTGGCGGTAATGAAAGAGTATAATATGAGACGGCATCATGAAACAAAACACGCAGACCAAAACAAGATTATGGACATCGAACAAAGGCTACGAAGGTCGAGGAATTAAAACGAGGCCTCAAATCTCGACAGGGTCGATTCAGAAAAGCCAAGTCACAAAGCGAGGCTGCTGTCAAGGCAACTTTTATTTTAGCGGAGGAGATCGCTAAATCAGGCTTGCCATTTACAGAGGGGGATTTCATAAAAAACTGTATGCTTAAAGTCTGTGACGAAGTTTACCTGGACAAAAGACAGCTCTTTTTAAACGTCAGCCTGAGCAGAAATACCATTGCTGAGCGAGTAGATCTGTTTTCTATCATTTTAAAAGAGCAATTTATTAAAAAGGGAAAAGATTCCATCGCATATTCCCTGGCTGTGGACGAGAGCACAGACATTTCTGACATTGCCCAGTTGTCAGTTTTCATCCGCGGAGTGGACTCCAGCCAAAATGTGACAGAGTTGTTCGCGTTATGTCCTATGCATGGCACAACTACAGGACATGATTTGTATGAAGAGGTCTCAAGATGTGTCAACAAGATGGAGCTGCCTTGGGAAAAACTCGTGGGTTTGACAACGGACGGAGCACCTGCGATGTGTGGACATGGGAGTGGACTGGTGGCGAAGATGCAGAAGGAAAACGTCACAGGTGAGCTGACAACTTATCACTGTATCATACACCAGGAGTCGCTGTGCGGTAAAGCCTTGAAAATGAAACCTGTAATGAGCACCATCATGTGCACAGTTAACTTTATCAGAGCCAAAGGTTTAAATCACCCCCAGTTCAAGTAATTTCTGAGCGAGTTAGAAACGGAGCATGGTGTGCCCTATCACACTGAGGTGCGGTGGCTAAGCCAGGGAAAGGTGCTGCACAGATGTTTCGAGCTTCACGAGGAGATTTGTCTGTTCTTGGACAGCAAAGGGAAAGACACAACGCAACTCAGAGACGAAAAGTTTTTGTGTGAAATGGCTTTTCTGTGTGACGTAATGTCATCTGAATGAAATGAACTTGCAGCTGCAACGTTGGGCTCGTGTCATCTCTGATATGTACGGTACAATGAAGGGGTTTCAAACCAAACTGACTCTGTGGGAGGCACAAATGTGGAAAGAAAAAAAAAACTTGAGCCACTTTCCTAGTTGTCAGACCATGAAAGATGAGCTATCTACCAGTGTTTTCCCGAGCACAGTTTGCTGATAAAATTAATGTACTCGCCACTGACAAAAGCACAAAAAGCAGGTTTGCACTGCTCAGTAATCCATTTGCAGTTGATGTAGAAAGCTCACCGCCAAACCTCCAAATGGAGTTGAGCTACAATGCAATAATGCGTTGAAGGCAACATACGCAGCAGTGGGTGCTGCGGACTTTGCGCGCTTCCTCTCCGACACAATGCCCCAGCTGCGCACCCAGGCTGCTTAAACGTTATCTATGTTTGGCAGCATCATAAACAGTACTTGTGTGAACAACTGTTTTCACTAATGAAGCCGAACAAAACATCACACAGAAGTTGACTTACTGCTGAACAGCTTCAGTTAGTTGTGAGTATTTCCTCAGCTCAAAGCCTGACCCCAAACATTGATGAACTTGTGCAAAAGATGAGACACCACCCAAGTATCAGCCTCAGCCTCAAACAAGTGAACATTACTGTGCAATTACAAATTTTGAGTTTTTACTCTGTTCAAATTTAAAAGTTAAATATGCACATATGACTTTTCCTTGAAGAACGTCTTGTTTTTGGTGAAGAGATTTTTGCTCTTTATTTTATTGTTTCGATGCAATATATTTTTTTAATTATTTCAGTTACGTAAATGATAGAAAATTGTTACTTTTTATTTCTTCGAAGTTGCCTAAATTCAGCCCACTTTTGCTAAATGAGAAAATATACTGATGGTGCCTTGAATAATATCATTTCATTCATTTCGTGTTCATGTTATGAGTATATATATATATATATATATATATATATATATATATATATATATATATATATATATATATATATATATAATGAAATTTGTATTTTGTGCCTGCTGATATTAAAAATTACTGACTGAGTCATAAGAAAACATTGCTTATTTTATCCAATCATATCGTAATATATTTGTTATGTTTTCAGTAGGTTAAATTTTGGTTTCAATGAAGATTGGACAGTCCGGCCCTCGGCTTGTAGCCAAATGTTTTATTTGGCCCTCCATCCATTTGACTTTGACACCCTTGGTCTAAAGGAAGCCTACCCATGTTTTAGTACAATGTGAAATGACATTAACACTCCTCGGCTGCTGAATTATTTCTGTCTTAATTGTAAATATCCTTGAGTTACCAATGAAGTGTCAAATCATCCTAAATACTCTTCAATGTGACCAAAATATGGTGCATACACACAATATGTTCTTGCGGTATAACTCCTAGGCAAGTCAAACATTTCTTGAAAACAACCTGAAATTTCATAAACGTACAAACATACTATCCACAAGTTATGTAATTATCATTACATCAACAAAATAGTGTCTAAAGGAACCATAAATACTCCTAGATATGCACAAAATATGCTCATGTTCTTGTACATCGTGAAGATACAGTAACACTCCTAGACGTTCTCAATTATTTCTTACTTGTTAAATGTAAATATCCTTAAATGACGGGAGAAGGGTGAAGCCATCCCATATACGCTTAGATGTAACCAAAATGATGATACATACACAGTATATGTACTTGCAGTAAAACACCTAAATAAGCTAAACATTTCCTGAAAACAATCTAAATATTCTGAAATATACTGACATACTATCCGCAAGGTTTCTAAATATCATTAAATAAACAAATTGGAGTAAAAAGTTAATTTAATTAGTCCTAGATGTACATAAACTTAGCCCATCTTACTGCACAATTTACAGTTACAGGTCAACTCAAATGTATTTATATAGCCCTTAACTACAACCGAGTGTCGAAGGACTTCACAAGTGAAATCATCATGGAGAACATTAAAAAAGTTAACAGTGGCGCATCCCCTGAACAAAGCTCCCAGAAGGACAAGGGAAAACTCCAAACCCCTTTCGGTGAAAAACTCAGAAACCTTGAGAAAAGATGTACAGGGAGCCCTCAGGTTACGACGGTCTCGACTTACGTTGTTTCGAGGTTACGGACGCAGGCAGTAAACAATTTGCCATCACCATGGAAGTGAAATTAGATATTATTAAGTGGTCTAAAAACAATGAAACGCCAACGACCATTCGAGTGATGTAATAAAAGTTACAGTTGAGGTCAACCCTGCCTCCCCGCTGCCATTTTTGCTGGCAAATTCGTTGCGCTGTTTCTGGTTGCACCATCGTTCAAAACAAGAGTTCTCTACAAAATAAAATGTGGTGCAAGAACAAAGTTTATCCGATGAAACGGGGGCAAAAAGGGGCAGAACAATAGGATAATACTTTAAAGCAGAGTACATATATAGCATTTATTGTATTTATTATTTATTTATTCATTATTTTTTAGTTATTATTTGTGTGGTGTTCCGACTTACACTCAAATTCGGGTTACACCACATCTTAAGAACGGATCCATGTCGTAATTCCAGGACCCCTTGTACTGTTCAGGATATTATTTTTAAACATAAACATGATTCAGTATACCATCTTTTATTTTGTATTGCATACCTGAATCACAGAAAGATTGTTTTGTTATGTAGTAGTTTATTGAACAGGGTGATGCTCATAATACACTTTGACAATCTTTCTTATATTACTGACGTATGTAACTTCAAGGCCACCTAAATAATCATAGATGTTCCTCACCAACCTAAAGTTCATAAAAGCATGCTAAATATAAGAATGAATGCTCCATTAAATAATGATTAAAAAAATTATGAAACAATGTAATAGAAAATTGTACCTGGTTAAATGCTTGGAAAACATTTCCAAATGACTGATCGTGAAAAGTATTGTATTTAAGATAAAACAGCTCAACTGCCTTTTCCTGTGGAGCAAACATTGATCAGAATTTGCAATTTTATTGTATTAAATGAAAATCAGGTATGAAATTGTAGATCGGTTTATATGTAAAATATCAGGATAGCTATCGATTTACTTGATTTAATGTTACCGTAGTATGTGCAATTTTTGACCTTTAAAACACGGCATCTTTAATCGCTCATAGGGATAAATCATTTTTTCACCACAATTGGGGAAACTTGGGGAAACAAAGGGTGACTCTGACTCCCTGATGAAGCCAGCATTGAGCATGACCCGCAAATGGCTGCAAACAGCTTTGATGTCCCGGGGATGTATTGGCCTGGCCTTGGCTCCCATTTGTCCAACCAACAACAGGAACCGAACTTAGTTTAAATTCCTGGAGGAGGTGCTTTGCGGGCAACCAGTGTTGGACAGTCAGTGAGTAGGTAAGCGAACTGAACATGGGCGAAGGCTTTAGGGCAGGCGGATGCAAGATGCCGTTTCATCCGCATAGCCCAGCATCCACGACAAAATTGGTTCAATAGGTGCCGGCTGACATCGGACTCTATCACACCCCACCTTTTTTAGAGCAGCATTTAGGGCAACTTGCAGCCTTTGTAAGTAAGCAGATGGTTTTTCGACGCCATCGTGAAACGTGTCCATAAATTTGGCAAACAGTTCATCTCTGTCCTGACTGTTCCGTATGCAGAGTCATGTCAAGAGTGTTTAAATAAACAGTAGTCATTGTGTCTGGACTGAGGGGCTTCACCACATCAGCAGCTGGAGGAAGAGGACTATCGACTATCCTCCACAAACGCTGGAGATCAGACACAGCTGAATCCCTCAAAATCATGTCCACTCCTGATGTTCAGGTCTCATAGTCAGACTCATGTGCAGGTTTGGGCAGCCGTCCTGAGAATGCTCTCAGTGTATGGTGGTTCAGTGAGTCTTCTTCGTTTTTCATGACATGCTCCACCTCATAACTTTGGACCTCAGGTGGATTTATATCAGTGTTGGAGAATGAGTTCCTCACCCTCGGTTTTGATCGGGAGTAGAAGGATCAGACCTCAAAGCAGTGCTTGAAATGGAGGTGCTTTGTAAAGGACTCATGGCAGCTGGTGGTGGTGGGTCAGATGTGGGCTCAAGTGGCTGTGCAGTGGACACTGGTCTAACTGGCTCTAGCTTCTCTGAGAAACTATGAGACTGTCCAATCTGAGTCATCATGTTTTTAAGAATTTATACAAAGTCTACCCCAGTAAGTTTGGACATTTTCTTCGGACAAGGATGCTTGTGTAGTGGTCTTTGTAAAATGCTTTGTATTATTTTAAGATCCTGCTGAGCTAATCATTTGAATCTGGTGTGTTGGAGGGAAACCTGGAAAATGCAGAATATCAGCCCTTCAGGATTGCAATTTCACACCTCCAGGCTAAAGAATATGGAGGACCGAAAGTGCCAAAATTCAATAAATTAATGTACCATTCAATGTTTAAATATAAATGTCATAAAATAATTGAATGTGTCATTAATTAATTACATGTGTATTTAATTCAATAAATGTTTCATTAATTAATTAAATGTTTCATTTAATTAATTACAAATTTAATTATTTAAGGACACTTTTAGTTCATTAATGACACATTTAATTATTTAATGACACATTTATTTAATTAATGAAACATTTATTTATTGACACTTTTAATTATTGACACTTCTATTTAATGACACGCTGTTCATGCTTTGCTTATCTGTCAAGATAAGCTCGTCAAAAGTTCCTAACACCTTGATTGTAATCAAAGTCCTGGAGTTCCTTTACTGGAAATGAGGTATCATATTTCCACTGTCCAGTACATCGTCCATGTGGTGGGGGTTTGCAGGGCTGGCTGGGAACAGTTGGGATTTGTTTAATTTTTTGTTGTTTTTCTTGAACATAAGAGATTTTTAAACACACTGTATGTTAAGGTAAACTGAATATGTAATACATTCATTTGTTATTCATCGTGCCATGTTTTTTTTATGTATGGATGCAATGTTTGATGAATACTTCAAGACAGATGGGATAATTGGTTGTCTTAAATAGTACTTTTACGTGTGTATAACTACCGAGAGATACTCATGGTCCTCCGAGGACCTCCTCCAGAGCAGACACCTCAGTACACAGCCGGTCCCTCCAATGCGCCCCAGCGACGGTGTCAGCCTCCTTTTCATCCTCATTCTCATCCTCCTCTGGCTCATCCTCCGGAGCCATGAGGTCTCCCGCTCCAACACAAATGATATGGAGGATGGCACAGGTGGCGATGACCAATCAGAATAATAGTGAATTATGATTTGAGTGAAAAGGTCATATAAAATTGAGTACAATGAATGAAAATCAGTCCCTTTCATTGGGATGTATTTTTTTTTACATGTGGTTCAAAAGTGTAATGCACCTCCAGGTAGTGGAAAAAATGGCCCGGAACCTCACCATAATGCCAAAGGCATGCTCAATAACGGAGCGTGCCCTGGAATGATGACTATTGAAGCGCCGAGCCGCCACACTCTGAACTGAACCACTTGTAGGGTGTAATGAGGGGGAGTAGTCGCTGGAGGCACCTAAGATGAAGTACCCTGGAGAAGGATACAGCACTCTCTGGTACAGAGGGCTACGCCGAAGGACCCTGGAGTCGTGGACTGACCCAGGCCAGCCCAAGTAGATGTCAACAAAGCGGCCCTGATGGTCATACACAACCTGCAGAATTATGCTTGGGAACAGTTTGCAATTTTTATAGTCCTGACCATCAGGGCCACTTGGAGACTTGATCCTGACATGACAGCCATCCATTGATTGCTCTTGAAAATGTCTGATGCCCCACCAGCCCTGCAAACCTTTGCGTCACTGCCTGCAGGTCATCTGTGTTGGGGAAGTGAATGACTTGGTGGCGAAGAGCCACTTCTCAAGTGACACGGTGGACTACTGTATGTAGTGGACAGTGGATCGTGGCATATCAGTGTCCAGCCAATCATACGATAGGTTTCACTTACACTATTCAGCCAATCAAACACATTGACAGAAATGTTCACTGCATATACTCCCCATGCAGGTTAGCTAGCTAACAACACTGCAAAGTTAAGAGACTCAAATGCTAATCTATGGTAAACGAACGAGCAGCGACACATCCACTCACCCAGCAAAAGTAAAAAAGAAATGCACTTCATTTAAGATGGAATGGCTGTCGAAATATATGCAAATAGAAGAACAAGCTGTGAAAGTGGGTGAGATTGTATTACTTTTTCAGAACTTGTGGCTTGTTCATTGCCATCGTGACAAGTGCTATATACATCACACTGTCTTGTCGAAAACACTTATTGCCCAAGATATAAAATTAGTAACAACAAACTTGTTGAAAATGAACAAAAATAGTTATGATTTGTTTGGCAACGTTGTGCGAGTTAAGACTTCTGGCCGCCTGGTTTACTTGTATGCTTGCCCAGGTTCAAATACAATAAATAAAATTAAAAAACTCCACAAGTCTATTTTTGATTCAACAAAACTATCAATTTATTTCCATAGTAGTTCCAAAGCTCTCCAAACAAAAATACTTCAAATAAAAGTCAAACATTATGGTCAAGAAACAGTGTTCTCTAATCTGCAATCAAGCTCAACTGCCCCCTGTTATGCATGCCCCAAGGCTCTTAAAGGACCAGTAGTATACTGTGAGGGCAGTAACGTAAATGCCCATTGGGCAGTGGGCCGAAACAACTGACAAACAAATAATTAACTTTCTAGCTCTCTATCATTACAAAAACTGAAATTTAAATTAACTTTTTTTTCAAGATAAAAACCAATAATAATTCCAAATGCTGTGAATTAGCTCCTACAAACATGTCAATCATAGATGCACTGTCTCCCGTATTAGAGGGAACATTGCTCCCAAGAGTTCATGGAAGTTAAAAGAATTTTGTATATGTAGGCAAATGTCCAAGATAGCTGCCTCATAGGGGTCCAAGGGAAAATAAGCTTTTGGTGTTCCTAAGTGGTAGTCTGTCCAAGATAACCACCTCATAGGGGTCCAAGGGAAAATGAGTATTTGGTGTTCCTAAGTGGTAGTCCAAATTGGCCAAACGGCCACATAATGAATGACCTCATTATAAAGGAATGGAATTGTAGTGAGTACAAAGTATGGAATTGTTGGGTAATTTGAGGATATTTGGGAAGAGACACCAATGGCAGGATTTGCAGGAATCGATTAAAGTTTGAACGATGTAAATCAGATAAGAAATGGCAAAGAGTCAAGGTGCCAAAGTTTTAATGAGCAAAATGGGAATGAATGAGGAATTATGGGTAAAATTGGGAATAGTTTCAGTATAAAATACAGGAATTTGTGAATAGTAGTAATAATGAAAATGTGAGATGAATGATGTGAATGTGAAATGGGGAAGCTTAAAATGTGAAATTTTAAATCTCCCATTGGATATAAAAATTTGAATATTTAGATGAATAATATGAATTTATGGGGAAAATATTAAAATGTTTGAATTATCGGAATGACAGGTATGATCCGTGAGAAGAAATGAATGAATTAAATGTTGTAATGTGAAATGGGAAAACTTGATAAATCTCCAATTTGATATGAATATTGGAATGTTTAGGTGAAAAACGATGTAATTATGGGAAAATATTAAAATCTATGAATTATCCGAATGATGGAAATGATCGCTGAGAAGAAATGAATTAAAGTTTGAATTAAATGTGAATGTGAAGTGGGAAAGCTTAAATGTGAAATGTTAAATCTCCCATTGATAATGAATAATAAACTCCTCATTGGGAATGAATTATAAATTATTAAAGGTGAAAAATATGTAATTATGGAAAAATATTTGAATGTATGAATTACTAGAATGATGGGAATGATCCCTCAGGCGAAATAAATGAGCAAAATTTTGCAATGTAAATGTGAAATGGGAAAGCTTTGAATATGAAATGTTCAGGGAATTGTGGGAAAACGATAAATAATTAGAATGATAAAAATACATGCAATCGTCACACGAATAATTGGAATAATATGAAATTGGAGTGGCGTGAATCGGATAAACTGGAATTGAGTTGAAACAAGTCAAAAAAGAAAAGACTAGAAAATGCAATTCCTGAAGAAATTGTGAATGAAGGTGTCTGCGCTGAATGGAATGCAAAATATTAACATTTATATCACTGTACCAAATTAGAGCAAAAATAATTTTTTTCTATTCGCAGCATTAAATCTTCCAAATGAAAGTGAAATTGGTAGTGCATAAATTCCTTAACTGAGTCAAAAATCAAAGATAATGGTGATGCTAATCAAATTGTAGGCCCTTGTGAATTGAAATAAATCAAATTTAGAAATCTGTATCGACACAAAGCCCTAGGGCTAGAGCCTTTGATAGAGATACACACAACCAGGGATGTAAGTGCCGTCGTCGTTGTCCACACTTCGCTGAAAGTTGCTCACGTCGGTGACTTCCACACGGTACCACAGTCCCTCATCCTCCAAGTGCCTCATTTCATCCTCCAAGGCCGCCTTGTAGTCCATGTTGTCACCGTTTGCCCGGGTGGTCATGCAGATGAGGCCTCCTGTGTGGTCACAGGTGAGCTTGAGGTGAAAAGCCTCAATGTTGTCCGAAGTATCTTGTCCTTACCCTGCTTGGCTGCGCGGCACAGCTCTCGAATTACTTTCACTGGAAGGGTGTGACTTGAAACCAGAGCGCCAGTGATTATCACAACATCATAGTCACCTATATGGGAAGACAATGAATGATTTATTGCCATCACAAATACAGAGTTGCAGCCGATGCTGTTCATTATGGGCACATTTGCTGTGGTTAAACTCAACAGTCCCATGGGGTAGCAAACCTTTTACAGTAACTCTAGGGCTGCAAAGGGTTATAAAAATTGACAAAACAACCAGACCGGGATCAGATGGATGGAGTTTTTTTATAATCCACCTCATAAGAGAAAGAAATGTGGCATATCTAGGAAACGAGCTTTAATTTCAATAAAGAAAAATACACAAAAGCATTGCATGAGTAATTAGCATTACATTATTTAAGTCCCATGTATTTACCTATTTTTTTTTTTAAATTACCCAGTTTCTGATTGATAATTTCTCCAAATTCAGTGGGAGGATCAAAAAGCTTAGGCCCCTGGGCCATAGTTTGCCCACGCCTCATCTAGACACCTGATCCTGATCAACAATTTGTGTTCACGCTGTCCATTTGATAGATTCACCCTTTGACTGGGTCAGTTTGATCTTGCTCTGGCCACTTTTCTGACAGACTCCAGCCTACTTCCTTGTTAATACAGATTTCTTAGTTTTCTATTTTTAATAAATTCAACTTTTTCCACAGTTAATAATTAGGTAGAATTTTAATTTAATACAATTTGGAATGAGACCGCAAGGTTACCAAATGTGGAAAAAGTGAGGAGGTGTGAATACTTTTCGGATTAATCTCCAAATAAGAAGGCAGCTGAGTTTTCATAGCTAAACTGGAGTGTAATAAAAGGCTGAGAGGTAAATACTTCAATCAGAGCCTTTGAAAATATTAAAATCTTTGTAAAGCATCTGAGAGGGCTTTCTGGAAAATGCACTTTTCATAGATGGGTCTGCAACAAAGGACTGCCATTAAAGTTGAGCGTGTTGAGCACATAAATTTCTTCACCTGATGTGACAGGAAGTGGTCGGTCTCCTAGTACGGCCATCTTGAGGTCCTGGTACAAGCCACTCTGTCGGGCGCACTGCAGCATGCCCTCGCTGCCGTCAACACCCATAAAGCGATTAAATCCTTTCCTCTTCAGCTGTACCACACGCATTGGCAATCAAAGGACAGTGATCATCATTCCCATGGATATCTTCACGTAAATCACAGTACCAACCATCTTGGCTGCCAGGCCAGTTCCGCAGGCGACGTCTAACACCGTTGCCCCTTGGCGCTCCCCGGTGAAGTGGGCGGAGATTAGATCCGCCGCCAGACTGGGTGGGCGATACTCAAGAACCTCAATATCCTATTGAGTGAATACAATTAGTGAACTCCGCTGCCATGCATTATATCATCATTTATTATTATTTGTATTATTATTATTATAAAATCAAGAACAATCCCTGTTGTGAGTTGATAAAAACATGGGTGGGTGGATGTGAGGAATTGGGTCTCACACTAAATATGTTTTTAGCTGTTTGAAGTACAGTCGGCCCCCGGCTTACGAGCACCCTGATTTACGAACAATTCGCCTACGAACAAACCTCTCGCCTTACGAGCAATTCGACATGCCGGCCATTGAGTATGTAGAAATGTTCTCGTTTAATTGCGTCAATAAAATCAACAGCAGCGACATCATCAATCATCAGTAGATACTTGTGGCAGTAACGTGAACGCTATTGGTCTTACAACGTCACACTGACTGTCTCACTCACGGTGTCTAAATATATTACCATTTAAGTGTAGTGTTTGTACAGCTAAAGGGAAAAACAGCTGACATGAAATTAAATGTGCCGATTGCAGGACAAAGAATTGTCATTGGTTTAAATGTGTGTTTTTTTTAAAATTAATTGTCAATACATTCCAACCGTTTAAAAAAAAAAGTGCGAATAATTATCAGTCAGTCACGGAGATGCGAATATGCTATTGGTCGATTAAGGTCACCCGGTCTCACTCACGGAGATGCTATTGGCCGGCGTCACACGTCAATCACAGAAATGCCGATATGCTATTGGCCGAACGCCTTTATCTAGCTTGATGGGACAGGATGGAAGGAAGGAGAGAAAATTAGTGAAAAACGGAATGTTGTGAAGACTTTGCAAACTTTATCTGTTAGACATAGCTTCTAAAATTACTAGCAGCGGTAAAGAAAGAAATAAGAGGATGATGTTTTAGTATCTGCGTGATTTGCACCCTGACTGAAAGAGTTACTGTAACACTGTAAGACCAATAGCATATCTATCGCCGTGTTAACTTTGAGCGTTGGACTCTGCCCACCTCTGCTTACACCCAGCTCAAGTCTCGTCGTTTCAAAGGTAAAAGCTATTTATCCATTGTATTTATTATATAATGTAAGTGTACAGCAGATTATGTCACTCACTTTTAATATATGTATACAGTGTGTCGTTTTTACCTAAGGCTTCGGCGCGCGTTGCACGCATTCACGAATTAACATGGGTTTGGATTGCCCGCTATACGAGCAATTCGAGATACGAGCGTAGCCGCTGAACGGATTAAGTTCGTAACCCGGGGGCCCACTGTAATTTGAATTAAACTATAACAAAAGTTAGTATAGAAAACTACATCAGCGACGGGAGAAGGAATCATTTTAATGGTTCCTGGCTTGGTTTTTCATGTTCATTTATCATATAAACTGATGAGCAATGGCCACCCAAATTCATATGCATATTTCTAATTCTTGTCCAATATAACCTGTGAGCAAGATAAAAACGATAGACATTTAGACAGACGATAGACAGATGTTTTTTTTGTCTTTGTTGTTGTTGTTTTTGGGTCTTTTTTTTACGGCAAGTATGAGCTCAGATGAGGAAGAAGCATTATCAAGTGACAAAATCAATAATATTGTGCTGATTGTTTTTAGATATTTACATGCTGAAGTGGACACGTTAAGGAATGTGCATGTGCATTTGGGGACGCTAGTTTTTAACTACAGTGAGCAGCTTGACCTGTGTGCTAATGCCGTTAAATTATGGCATTATATTTGTGCCACAATTACGCACGCGCGGAAAAAAAAAAATGAGCGGAGAAAATCAAACTGAGTGAGCGAAAACAGATTTTGAGAGCAAGAAAAAAACTATTGAGCGCGTAATGATAAGAGTTTGCGCGCGCACCGATGGAGTTTGAATACAGAAAAAGAAATTGCTCGCTCAAAATTCCTTTTTGCTCGCTCGGGATAGCCCTCTCTCGCTCAACATCTCGCTCTCGCTCGCGATACTCCTCTCTCCCTCGCTCAACATCGCGTTCGCTCAACATCGAGCTCTCGCTCGTTCGAGTCGTCCTCTGCGCTCGCTCAGTTCTGCTCACGCGTTACGTTTGTGCCACAAAACCAGCCAATCAGAGCTTGTAAAAGCACTTTGATTGACACAGCTTAGTATCCAATGAGATTGCTTGTACGCTATCCGTTGACGCACTCTCGTTTGCCCTGTGTTCACCCGAAAAGGGCAAACGAGAGTGCGTCAACACGGACTTGGGCTGGAGAATTAATTTTAATATTATTATTATTACTGTATTGTATCATTTGACAGAAATACCTTGTTAGTTTTTGTACTTTAATAATATAAGCCCACGTCGATGTGACGCATTCTCGTTTGCCCGTTCCGGGTGAACACAACAAGCAATCTCATTGGATACCAAGCTGTCAATCAATGTGCTTTTACAAGCTCTGATTGGCTGGTTTTGTGGCACAAATGTAACGCGTGAGCAGAACTGAGCGAGCGCGGAGGACGACTCGAGCGAGCGAGAGCTCGATGTTGAGCAAACGCGATGTTGAGCGAGGGAGGGAGGAGTATCGCGAACGAGAGCGAGATGTTGAGCGCAAGAATGCTATTGCGAGCGAGCAAAAAGGAATTTTGAGCGAGAAACTTCTTTTCAAGAACTTTTTTTCTGCGCTCAAAATCTGTTTTCGCTCACTCAGTTTGATTTTCAACGCTCAAATTTTTTTTCCGCGCGTGCGTAATTGTGGCACAAATATAACGCCATATTAAATAGCTTCCAAAGCTAACTGTGACAACGGGCAGATGTGCCTACCTCTGGTCAATTTACTTTTTATATTCTGTTACATAAATATACTGTATAATGAACAGACAAACATGCAAGTACTACTCACATTATAAGAGTCATTGACGGTTGTGAAATGCATTGTGCTTTGTGCAAACAAATCTGTTCCATTTATTATCACTAATCATGCCACTCAAACAAATATTGGCTTGCATGTGAAGAGTACATCACCAAACAGCACCAAGGCATCTTTAAAATTTCACTGAATAGCGTAGAGCAGTGAGCGGGATAATCAAGTGCAACGTTGGGCTGCACAATTAATCGAATTTTAATCGCGATCATGATATTGGCTGCCTCAATTAATTAAGATGAAAATCGGTGATATTAACATTTAAAAAGCCGCCAACCAGTACATGTCAAATCAAGCACTTTCGGTCGTCCTACCACCAGGGGCAAATGCAAGGTTGACATCATTAAGCATAAGAAATAGCAAGCGAGCAAATCCTGCAAGAATGTCCACTGCCTGATTTATGCTTGAGGCACCCTGCGAGTTCAATGCGGCTCCACGCGTCAAAACGGTGTCTTTTTGGCAACCACGCCATTTCGCGCAATGTTTGCGCTGGCCAGATTTTCCACAATGCATACCTTCTAGAATTTTTTTACCGAGTGAAAGCGCCGGACAGAAAACATGTCGGACGACATGTTTGCTTATTGGTGTTCGCCGGTGAATACCTGCAAGCAAGTACACAGAAGCGAAGCTTGGAAGAATTTTGATTGTTTGAATCTACTAGCTAGCAAGATTCCATGCATCTTCTTTCACGTGTTAATGACAACACTGAAGTTGGTTTCACTGGCACTCTGGATATATCAGGTTTCAATTCCACCCTAAAAGCCTTTAGATGACAATGTTTACCACATGTTTGCATGCCAAAAGCCTCTGCTTTTCCTCAGTCCCTAGTATACCGTGCTAGCTGTCAATTGAGACCCATTTTGGAAAAGCCAAATAAATTGGGTTTGAAATGACCAAAAATGACATTTTGATCGTTAAGCCTATACTCACTTCGAGTGATTCTGGTACTTTTGACCATTTTTTTTTTTTTTTTTTAACTGCAAAAAAACTAAGGCTTTTTCTGGTGTTCTTACAGGTCTTTTGTAGTATGTGCTTCTACGTAGGCTTCATTTTTTTCAATGACCAGCATTCAGCAAGTTTTTACCATAATTATTATTTAGTTGATTTATTTTTGTTTATTATTAAGTTTAAGTATCAAGCCTTGTTTATACAGGATATACTGCTTGTCAAAAAGAAGTGCAATAAATAGACCAAACATGATGAATCGTAATTAAAAATCGTGATCGCAATACTGACCAAAATAATTGTGATTATTATTTTGGCCATAATCGTGCAGCCCTAGTGCAATGTAACGGACAGCCATCAATTCACCAACCCTGGAGATGACATCATCGCTGATGATTACCAGAGATTGCAAGAGAAAAGCATTTTCTTAAATTTGTGCGCTGCTACGTGTCCAACAAAGAAACTGCGAGTCAATGAAGAAGTCAAATTGTATTGTTTTTTTTAGCTAAAACCTCACCTACATCAAAAAGTCCTCAAGCTGTTGAATATGTCATGTGCAATGTAAGACTAGCTATAATGATTGACTAAGGTGATTTTGTACCGGCGCGTTGTTGTCGCTGACCTTATCGTAGGTTTGTGCCCATTCATTGTAGAAGTGGATCTTGTCCGTGACTTTGCTGCGCATAGTGAGGATCAAGTCTTTGACCATCTCAAATGTGCGAGAGTCCGTGGACGACATGTTGCTTGCTAATGGGCGACAGGAAAAATAAATAAATAAAAATACGAACACACATCATTAAAAGTTTGAGATCTGTCACACTGGGGTGACCAACCCGTTCGTTAAGACAGACAGAGACAGAAGGGCATGTACACAAATTACTTAATTGCATCAATGATTAAGAAGTTGTATTTTTCCATCCTTCCATTCCAAGGCCTCCACAGTGCATCATCTGTGGGGGTCCCTAATTTGCATGGAGGCGTGTTGTGACAACTTAAGTGTGCAGGTCATAACCCAATGAGAGGTTAGATTCAAAAGCACATATAGAGAGGCCAGAGTGCTGAGCAACTAGTTTTTTAAAAGGCAGGGAGATGAGGCAGTTAAGCAACAGAAGCTGGTTTGCACACTAAGGCTCACGCACAGCGCCAAACCGGGGCAGGGAATCGGATCAGGGGCAAGCAGAATCTTGGTCAAGTAGGCAGAGCAGGTCTTCTTACCGAGGTCTTCTTACCGAGGTAACAGGAGATCTGGTTGTCGGGAAGAGATTTGGTCAGAATCCAGACAGGGAGATCACAGGGGCTTGTGAGTAGTCTCAACGTGGAAGACAATATGGCAACAGGAACCACAAACAAACAGGTTTATTTGCAGGATGGGTGATTGGTTGCACCTGGTAATAATTGAATGGAATGTGATTAGACAAGTTGGTGAGAGAGCATGATTTGTCTGAACTGGTAGACTGTGACATAATTTCATGCTCTGACATGCAACTCACATTATTAATTGCAGAAATGAAACGATGGAATGATCGAATCATTTGGAACGATTGATTCAGAAAGTGAATTGATCTTTTGGAACATTCAAAACATCTTCCACAGTGATATCTGGTGTCTAAATAAAAAAAAAAACAACAACGTTCAAACAGAACAGTCTTGCTGACTCCCCATTAAGGAAAGTTAATATATATGATATTTAGTTTAAATCAGTGATGGCCCGTGACTTTCACACGTACGCCTTCTGTGATGCTAGAGCTAGACTCTCGAATAAATGCTCCTTATGTACACACGTACACGTTACTAGGCTACACAGGCTATTTTCCGGAGCTTTTTAACATCAATCAAACCGCATCAGAAAAATTAAAATAATTTAAAATAAATATCCACAAAAATTTTTATTAAGTCCAAATTACAAACCGCAGTTTATTTATTTACTATTAATGAAATATGAAAGAAATAACACAAATATATTAAAAATTAAACAAATAAAGAAAAGGCTTGCACTCACCAAAACAAAAACGATTTTTCTTGACCTCTTCATGCTCTTTCTTTTTGCACTGAGATGTACAGTGTATCCACTCGAGTGTTCCCTAAAGTTCCCTGGAGCACACTGAAAAACCCTCTTTACCTTTGACCTGAGATATACAATACAATGATCCCCGTTCTTCACTGTTAATGGGGGGTGTCAACTCCCCGCAAAGTCTGAAACCCGCGAAGTAGGGTATCAGTTCCTAGATTTCTATGTACGCCCCAATATAGCCGCAGTAACCACAAACAACCTTTTTTTTTTAAATTTTTTGCGTATTTTGTTTCCTTTCTCCTATTATTTGTCACGTTTTGCCTGGGTTACGTTCTGCTATGGGTTTTGTGGTTTGTTTAGCCATTTAGTTTCAATAGTTTCTTTCCCGCGTCTGCCTCGCCTCCCTGTCTGATAGTTTGATTTTGTCCACCTGTCTCCTGTGTGTTCCTGCCCTTGTGTGTCAGATTACCCTTCCTCTTGTTCTCACCCAGCTGTTTCGCCGCGTTGTTTTGTAACTAGCCTCGTGTATCTAAGTTGCAGCCTTGTCACTGTTAGTCGTCGGATTATTGTTATGGTCACCCTAACGTCCTCGCTCCCTCGTCCACAGCGCACTCCGGTTCACCGATTGCCCTTCCCCGTAAGTTTAGCTTTGCGTTTTCTCGTTCCTTTTGTACTTTGCCCAGTTTTTGTCTGTTTTTGTTCCTGCCATCCTGCCATTTTTTTGTTCATTAAAACTGTTTTTGAGCACATCCCCTCCTGGCTTCCTTGCTGCTCGCACTCTCGGTCCATCCTCCCGCACACCCGCATTCTACTCGCCATGCCCCGACATGACATTATTTAACATTGCATTATCTTTATTAACATTATTGTATATTCATTAAATAACTAATATTACTTAGTTTGTTGAGAATTTGTTCTCAGGACTGGTTATCTGCACCAAGACTCCGGTGAGAGAGTACGCAAGTCATCACATTGAATTTCACATTTATTTTGGCTCATGTATGGTGTATCATGTAGTATCTGTTGAATAATAAATCAACAACAATGTTAAAGTCAGTCAACTAACATATAAACACTTGCCGAACTTTAATCTATGAATTTACTGTATTTATAGCTGACATTAGCGGGTTAGCAACAACTACTAACTATAAAGCGCAACCTCTACACAAACGAACACATAAACAGAATAAACACTCATCGCTTACTAAACATAGGCAGTAGCGTGCGTTATCAACATAAATGATAATAAACTATAAATACAGGGTGACCCAAAAAAAAAAACGGGCCCCAAGTCTAATTAGGCCCCTTTTCTTAGTGTTTTGTCCGAATGAAATGAAACTTTGGTCATAATTAATTATTATATTACAAACATCACATCAAAACACTAGGGTCTTTGGCCATTTTTTCTCCGTTCCACAAAATATGTTCTAGATGGCCTCCATTTAGCTCTGTGCATTTCTTGAGGCACAGGACGAAGTTGTCCAGACCATCTACACGTCACCCATGAGCAAGTTCTGGTTCCAGCAAGACGGAGCAAGTTCTCACACCTCAAACCTGTCCCGAGATTGGCTGAAAGAGAACTTCGGAGGCGGAGTAATCAGTCTCAAGACTGATTTTGAGTGGGCACCCCATAGCCCGGACCTAAGCCCCCCAGATTTTTTTTCTTTGGGGCTATCTTAAGGACAGAGTCTACGCAGGGAAACCCAGAACCATCACGGAACTCAAGAAAGCCATCAGAGAGGAGATGAGAGCCATTACCAATTCAGTCTGTAAGAACGTCATGGACAACTTAGTGCTGCGCCTCAAGAAATGCACGGAGCTAAATGGAGGCCATCTCGAACATATAATGTAGAACGGTGGAAAAAAGGCCAAAGACCCTGGTGTTTTGAATATAATAAACTAGTTATGACCAAAGTTTCATTTCATCATTTCATCGCGGAGATTTGGCTAGCCTTACGAGCACAATCACCGCATTGCTAACGACGAAGCTAGCGGAGCATAGGGCCGAACTTTTGGCGGAGATTGAAAACACCTATGTGAGGTACGAGGGTAAGATGAACGCTGTCCAAACGATCGCCGATGACCATAAGCAGCGCATCTCCAGTTTGGAATCGTCTGCGAATGTCGCCAGCACGGATCTCGCCAGTGTTCAGACCACGTTCAAAACCCTGTTCACTGAGAATGCTAAGGTAAAAGCGACGGTGGTGGACCTTGAAAGCCGAGGCCGCAGGAACAACATTCGGATACTGGGTCTCCCCGAGGACATCGAAAGTTTTACCAAAGCTACAGAGTTATTCTCAGAGCTGCTTTTAGAGGTGCTCGGTACCGACATTTTGGCATCGCCGCCGGAGTTGGACAGAACACATCGCACGCTGTCGGCCAAGCCTGGCCCTTACGATCGGCCGCGGTCTGTAATCGTGTGCTTTCACAACTTTCAAGCTTGGGGACGCGTGGTGCAAGGAGCCCGCAGGTTGAGGGGCAAGTTGAAATATAAAAACGTTCCAATACACATTGTGAAAGACAACCACCCCGCGATCCTGGAGCAGCGCTCCCCATACCGACATGGGTTCAAGCCCTCCCTAAGGTACCCAGCAAGGTTTTTCGTCGTGCTCGAAGATGGGAAGAGAAAACTCCTTCCTTCTGTCAAAGAAGCCACTGATTTTGCCGACTCGAGGAATTGTCAAGATTCGGGTTTGTCGATGGACCACTAATGCGACTTACGCTGCGGTCACTATGAGCACGCTGCTGCGTGCTGTCAATTTGACGATAATGGCAGGACGGTTAATGTTTTTGTTTCCTAATATAACCTAGTTAGTCATTATAAGCAGCCATAACACTTTAACAATGACAAATCTTAATTGCTCTCTCTTTTACTTCTTTTTTTTTAAGTTGTCAGCATTTTTGTCTGAGACCTAGTTTCTGTTGCTGGGCAAGGTTGACATTCGATTTTTTTTTAAATTTCGTCTTATACTGTAATTATTTACTTACTTTAATTGGTATTAAGTTGTGTGTCTTGTTTTTTTTTTTTTTTACTTATTTTACTTATTTTTATTATTATTGTTTATTAAACTATCATTATTCTCCATTCTGTTATGGACTTGTTCAATGTCTTGCTCAAGTCTGCCTACTTTTTAGTACCATTTATGCAAGTACTATTTTAGAGTTTTATTTATTGTTATGTTTTGTGGTAGTTTTTTTCTTCATTTCATTTTTTAATGTATTATTTTGACATTTGAGTTATGTATATGTTTATTATTTCATTTTTTATTGTATTTCCTTAGTCTGATTGTATTTGTTGTTTTTTGGGGGGTGAAATTGCTTGCCTTCAAGTTTTGCACTCAGGGAGCTGGAATCTGCGGTTTGCACCGGAAGTTCAACAGTTGATGTTGTTGACACCGTTGTGTATTATACGTGCAGTATTTGATATTGGGGAAGTTTTCTTGTGGCCAAGGGTGTTAATTGTTTGGAGTGGTTGGATGTGTGCGTTTGTGTTTTTTTCCCTTTTTTGTTTTATTTATTTATTATTATTTATATTTATTTCTTTTTCTTTCTTTCTATTTCTTTTTCAGTCGTCAGCATCATCCCTTTTTTTGTGCTCAGAATTCCGAACATGTCCATCAGAGTCATTCTAACCAGACCTCTCAATATAAGGCATGACCTCAGTCCAAAATGCACTTAGATTCGTTTTGTGGAATGTGAAGGGCATGGGGACTGCTACAAACCGGGGACGAGTAATGGCTGACTTGTGTCAACTTAAAGCTGATATAAGTGTTATCCAAGAGACTCATATGCTCAATAAGGGAGTTGACCGACTTAAAAAGAACTGGGTTGGGGAACCGTACCACTCCTCATTTAGTAGTAATGCACGGGGCATGGCAATAGTAATCAGAAAAGGCATTCCTATTTGTGGTTGATGAGTCTGTGACTGATGTAAATGGCAGCTATGTTATGATTTCTGGAACATTTCAAGGCACCCCTCTGTTGTTAGTCTGTGTAGATGGCCCTAACTGGGACCATGGCTCTTTCATGACATGTTTGCTGCTTTTCCAAACATTTAAAATCATAATATAATTATGGGGGGTGACTTTAATCTTGTCCAGGATCCGGTGCAGGATCGTCACTAAAGCTGTTCCAGTTACTCAGTCTGCGAAGACCTCACTCTCACTTTCTCAGCAATATGGCCTTATTAATCCTTGGAGACAGAAATTTTCTAAATCAAGAACTTTCTCCTTTTTTTCTCATGTTCATCACACGTATTCACGCATTGATTTTTTTCTGTTAGATCTCCGCTTGCTTTCAAGGTTTGCCTAAGTGAATTATCATAGTATAGCGGTGTCCGACCATGCGCCAACCTCCCTTGACCTGGTTTTGGTTGCCCGAATCTGCTCGCCTAATGTGTGGAGGTTTAATTCGGTGCTTCTGGCAGAAAACAGTTATAAACAATTTATACAGTCTCAGATTTCTTATACATGGATGTTAATGATACATCAGATGTAACCTGGGGCAGTGGTCCCCAACCCCCGGTCCGCGGACTGGTACAAGTCCGTGGATCAACTGGTACTTGGCCGCGTGGGCTGCACACGAAATAATGTTTTGGAGATGATTTAGTTTAATGGTACGCGTGCACCGAACGCGAACGAGGCGAACGAGCGGAGCGTTTTGTATTGTAGTCAATGGAGTTCGCGTGACTGGGCGTGAATGCACGTCGGGCGACGCGATGGACGCGAATGGAGCGACGCAAATGGCCGCGCGTGGTCACAGAAGCAGCTTTCGAGTGAAGTTATTTTTTATTTACTTTTTCCGCGTTTTGAGTCGCCACAGCCAATCAACTTCGGGAACATTCAACGGCTCACGCAGGGGGCAGGAATGAATCATGGTGGCCGCTTTGCGGTCACCGGGAGCGATCCAACACAGCCAGCTGAGCTTTAATACGAAACAGAGCCAAGCAAGAGCCCTCACCTGGTTTGTCGAAAGGAGGAAGCGAGAACTTGGGACAACTGGTATGTGCAGATTTTGCTTCACTTAACAGCTGTTGAACCGTAGTTACTGTGCAAAGCTAACAATAGCGCAGCATTGTCAGCACAATATTTAGCATGGTTGGGGACCACTGACCAGGGGCATTCTCTGGGAGGCATTTAAAGCCTATATTACAGGCCAACTTATTTCACATGTCTCCAATAGGAAAAAGGAATATTCAAACATTTCTGGTATTCTTAGGGACATTAAAAAGGTCGACGACCAGTATGCAACCAACCCCAATCCTTCTCTCTATAAACAGCGGGTTACTTTACAAATGGATTTTGCTCTAGCGTCTACTGCAAAGGTCAGGACGTTGCTTTTGAAGTCCAGACAACGTTTCTATGAATCTGGCGATAAAGCAGGGAAGCTGCTTTCACATCAGGCCAGGGCTGAGGCATCGGCCAGACTGATTTCAAAGATAAAGTCTGCTTTTGGGGTTACTTCAACTGATCCACGTGAGATAAATCATACCTTTGCAGGGTTGTACCGCTCTTTACACTTCAGATGCTCCATCCTCTCCTGATGTCATACTTGACAAAATTGAGTTTCCTCAAGTGGATGAGGCTAAGGCAGAAGTTCTGGGTGCCCCCATTACACTGGTCGAGGTTTGGAAGGTTATTGGCTCGCTCCAGAGTGGCAAGCCCCCTGGACCAGACGGCTTTACTGTTGAGTATTAAAAAGGCTTTTTCATCTTCGCTCTGTCCCATTATGAGAGACATGTATAATGAAGCTTTCGCCCTTGGACATATTCCGGTACCCTGTCGGAGGCCACCATTTCATTGCTTCTTTAGAAAGACAAAGACCCCTTGACTTGTAGCAGTTACAGGCCTATTTCTCTTTTGAATGTCGATTTTAAGATTCTTTAAAAGATTCTTGCCACTCGTCTGCAGGATTTCTTGCAGCCTATTATTGGTCAAGATCAGACTGGTTTTATGCCAGGTAGGAAGTCTTTCCTTACCAGACGCCTTTTTAACATCACTTCTGAGAGTTCCCTTTTGCCAGAGGTCATAGTATCATTGGATGTAGAGAAGGCCTTCGACAAAGTTGAGTGGGGCTTCTTGTATAGGGTGTAGGCCAAACCAGACGCCTTTTTAACATCACTTCTGAGAGTTCCCTTTTGCCAGAGGTCATAGTATCATTTGATGCAGAGAAGGCCTTCGACAGAGTTGAGTGGGGCTTCTTGTACAGGTTGTAGGCCAAATTTGGATTGGGCGGGGCTTTTCTGAACTGGGTTAAACTTCTCTACTCGCCGCCAGGAGCTTCAGTTGGGACTTGTTTTCTCCTTATTTCCCCTTACACCGCGGCATGAGGCAGGGTTGGCCATTGTCTCCTTTGTTGTTTATTTTGATTATAGAACCCTTGCCCTTTGGCTACGTTCGGAGGCAAACTTTCAAGGCATCACACGCGCCGGAACAGTCCATAAAGTCTCTCTGTATGCTGATGACCTTCTTCTTTTTGTCTCAGACCCGGTTTCCTCCATCCCCACAATTTTTAACATCTCAAATGAGTACGGCAGCGTGTCTGGTTATAAGATCAATTATCAGAGGAGTGAGCTGCTACCCATCAATAGTTCTGCCAAAGAAATTTCGCCTTCCGTGTCACCTTTTAGGTGGTCGAATACTGGTTCTATTTTGCCCTCCAGACCACCAGAGGCGGTGCTAAAAGCACGGAATAAGCCTTTGTGCAAGCGCAAGACGAGAAAGCATACCAACAAAAACGTCATGTATATGTCACTAGGGACATATATAAGGCAGCGTCCCCCCGTAGTCTGTCTCTCAGAACCTTCTCGCGCGTTGGTTTGCATGCCATACGAGTACCGCGCTTTTTGTGATTTCTTTATTTCCATTCGTCACTTGTAGCCCGTTGACTGTGTCAGTCGGGGTTGCGCGTTACTCCGCCCTCCGGTGGCTGCGACACTTGTGTTGGTTTATCCTTGTCTGGTTGGCACAATGTTTGCTGTGACTTGTTATTTGGGTATCCAGATCTCCTCCTCCCTTTCAAATGTATATACAGCAATTTCAGTCCTCTCAACGGCAATACTTAGGAGGCCTTTGGCCGCTGGTCAGTACTCCCCCTCTCACTTGTGGGTAGGATAAATCTGATTAAAATGGTAACTCTTCCCAAGTTTCTTTATTTGTTTCAGCACCTTCCCATATTTCTTAACAAGTCCTTCTTTGAAAAGTTGGACAAACTTATCTCAAATTTCCTATGGGCTGGTAAGCCGCCCAGAATTCGAAAATCAGTTCTGCAGTCTCCTAAGGACAGAGGCGGTTTTGCCTTGCCTTGCCAGTTTTTAGGTATTATTATTGGGCAGCTAACATACAGAAGCTTTTGTTTTGGATGAACGAGGGGCCGGACTCATTACCATGTTGGGTAGATTTGGAGAAAAGAGTCACCATTTTCGTTGCGTTCACTTTTGTGTTTGCAACTTCCACTTCCGCTGTCCCGCCTTGCAAATTGTCCCATAGTGTTGATTTCTGTGAAGATATGGACTCAATACAGGAAGCGGATCAGGCTCTCAGGACCCTCCATTCAGACAGTCAGTCTGTTTACAAAAACTGTTGTTTTCAACCTTCAAGAACTGATCCAGCGTACCAAGTTTGGTTTGACAATGGGATAAAATCAATTAATAAACTGTATGCAGAGAATGTGCTTTGCTCGTTTGAACAACTTGCCAGCGCATTTGCCCTCCCAAATCATCATCTCTTTCGTTTGTTTCAGGTCAGAAACTTCGTTAAAAATGTTTTCCTCATTTTCCAAATTGTCCCCCCCGATACTTTGTTGGACACCCTTCTTTCGGTGGACCCCGTAGCTAAGGGATGTGTCTCCGGTCTGTCCAAAACTATCCGGCTTTCATTCTCGTCATCTATAACAGCTATTAAGGGTGTGTGGTAGGATACTCTCAAGATCAAGCTAACTGAACAACAGTGGGATCTGGCTTTGTCTCTTGTCTATGCGTCCTCTTTAATGCAAGATAGTGTATAGGGTTCACTATACTAATGCCAGGCTGTCAAAAATTTATCCATCTGTAAAGACTATGTGCAGCAGATGCAACCTCTCCCCTGCAAATCATGTCTATATGTTCTGGTTATGCCCCAAACTGGCGCAATTTTGGACATCTATTTGATACGCTGAGTCGTGCCAATGGCTATGTTATTCCTCCAAATCCCCTATCCGCAATTTTTGGTATCTCCCCAGGTGCGGAATTGGCATCAAGTAGAGTTGTACAAGCCTAGGCTTTCTCGACTCTTTTGGGCCGCAGGTTAATCCTGATATATTGGTAGTCTCCCCAAACCCCTTCACATGCCAGTTGGGTGAGAGAGGTCCTCTATAATTTGAAGCTTGAGAAGCTGAGATGTCTATTTAATGGCTCTGTAAATATATTTCATGATACATGGGATTCTTTTTTGCAATATATTAGGCTTTTGGATATTCCTTTTGACCTGGAGGACAAATGATAAATGTACGTGTTTGTTTATTGTTTATTTTTTCGATTTTATTTTATTTAACTTTACTTTTATTTTCATTTTATTAGTACTAATTTTTGATTTATTTATTTTCTCATCTTTGTTGATGTGTGTGAATTTGTGTTATACTGTTTGGCCTTTGAGGTGGGATGAGGGTGGACTGGGTAACATACAGCTGTTCCCTTTGCATTGCTGCATGGTCAATGTATGCTGGGTTTTGTATGTTTGGAAAATGTTCAATAAATAGAGTTGGAAAAAAAAAAAAGCACCGTAGTGCATGTGTCTAGGCGTGCTTTGGTGTCTCGTTGCTGCCTTTGTTAAACAATTGAACTTTGCAAATCCAATGTAGCTCCAAACACCACATCGATCATTTGCAAACTAAAGGCATTCCCAGCAGAACTATTTGCCAGGGTTAGCACCCCTGTTAGCGCAATCAGCCAAAGCCAAGCTTGGTTGCCTAGTTGTTGAGCATTGCGCCGCCTTCCTGCAGTGAGCATCCACTCATGTCACGTTCAACGTGAGGCTTCTAGATGGCGCTCATATGACTCGATTGGCTATTACAGGTTTCTTTTAAGTATCTGGCCCGCTCATATATCCATTTGCGCTTGTGCAGAAGCCTGCAACTGTTGAAGTGAATAGCGCCTCCAGGAACAGGCAGATTACATACAGCCTGGCGACACAAGTTAGCTGAATTCTAAATGGCTAAAAACTCCAACTTAAAACTACAACATTAGAAGTAACGTAACCAACGGGCTATAATATGAAACGAAAAAAAAACAGAATATGAAGAATAATTGTATAAATAAAAAAATTCTAATACATGTATATATGTATGTGTGTGTATATATATATATATATATATATATATATATTTAACACTGGGTTAAATATATTTTAGCTATTTTCTCTGTTTTAAATTTCTAACATATTAAGAAAAACAGTAATTGCTGTAAATTCTATCTTTCTACTTCCCCAATACAATTACATTTAATAAACATTTCCATAATAGAAGTCACATGACACCATCCTTTTTATACACACCTCGGAACAGTGTTTCAAAAAAGACGTACCTCCTGGACTTCAGTACACACCAAAACACTGTTTAGATTTTGTCATTAATAACTCTTACCGAGTTGAATAAAATGTTTTTGTCATTTACCTGGGTGAGTCCAACAAAACATCAAAAGTCCAATTTGCCGTGTAGTCCAGCCAGCATGTTCAGTGCTGTACAAGTTGAAACCAAGATACTATGACTTCTGCTCTTCCCATAAATCAAAATATTTCCCTCTTCCATGAATCTGCGAGGACATGTCAGCGCGCCCAGCATATTAAAATTGGTTTGATCTGCCAAGAATGCAGTGCTTCTCAATTAAATTATATTTTGCCTAGCCACCCCCCGCTCGACGCACTGACTATAAATAAGATTATTATCCATATACTAATACTTATTTTCTATTAAGACCTAAACGTCTATCTTTTTTTAACATTAACAATAGAAAAAAGCAATGTAAAACAACTTTCAACAACTGTTAATTATTTTTTACAGCATTTATATGAATTAAAGCTTTGTCTAAAACAAACAAATAACAAAATAACCAGGTGCATCAAAGTGCCAGAAACTAACATTAAAAAAAAAAAAAAATCTTATTTTATTGCAATGACACATCAAATGACAAAAAAAAAAAAACTTTTCCCTGGGGTCATCCGCGCCCCCCCCTAGGGGACCCGCCCCACCACTGGGGCAAGAACTGCCCTTGAAGGTCCTGAAACCAGCAACGCTGTGGACGATGTGAACAGGGTCCCCAGGGCGTGGTTGACCCAGGAGAGCCAGGAGTCTACCCAGCAGTTTCAGTCTGACTGAGGGTGAGGGGGGGAGAAGGAGATGCGATCGATGGAGACGGAATCTCAGCCTCCAGCATTTTAAAAGGGAAGTGACACGCACACACATCACAGCAACAATCCACAAATATGACAGAACATAGATATTTACAAACACCAATTTTAAATGTTATTCAGAAGGTCTTACTTTTTTTTGTCAATTGTTTTGGACTCTTGGGAAAGGATATCACATTTTCACTCAGAAGCTTCACATTCTGTTGAAAATAAGTCCAATCTGCCTAACTGTCAAATGGCCGGCCATTTTATGTGTTCAGTTGGCACTGGGGGGATTCCAGCAAAGGACAGGCTCACAAAATAAGTAACAGTAATTGGCAATATAATTCATACCGCTTTAAAACATGGTTTTGTTTTTTGTTTAAGGTCTATCTCAGGGGTGGGCACATTTTTTGGCTCGGGGGCCACATTGACTTAAAATTTGACAGCCAGGCCTGGACAGCAACAAGCTACAATACATCTAAAAATGCATTGGTTAACAGTACATATCAAACATAAACTTAGTTAATGTATTATTGTATTAACATATACTTTTGATTTAGAAGAGTGTTGTTTATCATCCATTTTAGCCAGTGCATCAAAGTCATCAGGTAATCTTGTTGTGGCAATTCTCAGAACAGATCTGAGGTGTTCCTCACTCATAACACTTAAAGCCAATCTGTGTAATTCAGCTCTGGAAAATTGTCAGTATTTTCAAGTAGCTTCAAAAATGAAACAATGTCTTGTTTGAGCTCCCAGACATGTTGACATACTTTTCCTAAACTTAACCAGTGGACATTAGAATGGTACAGTAACTTCGTGTGATCAGCGTTAGTTTCTTTGAGAAAAAGAATCAATTGGTGATGGCGAAGTCCCCTCGCCCGATTCAAGTTAACAGGTTTTGCAACGTGGTCAACCTGCAACATGGTTTTACATAGTGCTTTCTTGTGAATTATGCAGTGTAGGAAAATTACCTTTTGAGCATCCCAACATTTTTCCTGTCAGATTTGAATATCCATCTGTGCTAACTTTGACGAGCCTACTCCATGGTAACTTGTGTCTCAGTTATGACCGTTGAGACGCTGTTAAATTAGTCTGTGTTTTTCCTTTCAGTGATTCCATATTCAAAAAGTCCTCCATTATCTCGAAATGAGCAGTGTCCTTCATATCAGTCAGTTTTTTGTCAGTGCCAAAAAATATATAATGTAAATGACATCGCTTTATTGTTTAGCTTGCTAATTAAGGCCTCGCCAATTACATCAATACGGCAAGTCCCTGACCTGCATGATAAATTATTTTTTTCAAATTTGTTCTTGCCCTCAGTACCCAAAATACTTGAGGTATCTACCTTGTACTCTTTAAGTAGCTCCTCTTCGAGGAAAGGCTTAATGGCTTTTGTCAGTGCTAGTGTACAGATACAGCTAGTGTACTGTCTGTACAGCCTGTTCAGTTTATGACTATCAACTATTTTGCAGTGTATAATATTACTGTATGCCAAATACTGTATATCATATAATGTCTCCTTGTTTTTCAGATTGATTGCAATGCTGTCAATGCAATGACAGATGCAGCTTGTTGATAATGTTGCATCAGCTCCTATGGCTGTTATTTATACCAAGCAAACACATCCACATCATGAAGAGGAGATATCAAAGGAGGATGGTGACAATGATGAAGAGTAAAGAACTGGGTACAAAGACTATGAGTCAAGGCTACAACTCCAAGTTCTACAACTCCAAACTTTCTAAGTCCTCAGAGAACAGCAGCTGCAATGGGTATGTAACAAATTTGGGAAAAATGTTGGTTATTCTTATGCCACCACTTTGGTCATCATTATTAACATGAAGCAAAATAAAGTTGCAGAGGGGGCCTAATGGTCTTAAATAATCATTGTCCTATTAACTGACACTTGAAGATGGAACAAGTGTTAAAGTGTGCAACTCTACACGTGGTCTCTGAAAGGACCATTAAATGGCTGAACCCTGTAGGACAAGAAGTGACTCTGTTTCTAACCCCACAAATAATCATTTCTGGAACCCAGAGCAGACTGAACACAACAAGTAATTATAAATAAAAAATAACAAAATAAAAAAGGAGCACAAACTAGTGAAGTAATGAAAAAATAAAAAAAGAGAATGTAAAGTACCAACCAAAATTAGTAGAAAGATGCAAAATTACAAAGTATCAACTAAAAGCACCTCTAACAAAAGTTTGAAGTGTACAGGAGTAACTATAATAAACCAAAACTAAGGAGGATGTGTCATGTTCAGTCAGGTTTTGTTGTTGTGGGGTTTTGTTTATGTTTATAAATTCAGGTTACTGTTCCCCTTCGTCTGCCTTTCCTCTTTATGTCTTGTTAATTTGATCTCATCAACCTGCCTGTTTACTTGTCTACAGCGTGTCCTATCATGTTTCCCTTCTTCTCGTTTCGTTCTGCTGTTGCGTGTTTCCTTAATTGTGCCTCGTGTATTTAAGCCTTCGTGTGTCTCAAGCTAGTTGTTGGGTCATTACCCTTGTCTATTGGTTATTGTCTGTGTCACGTTTATTGCTCCTGTTATTTTGCCTAGTTCCTAATTGTCCTTTGTATGTAAAGTTTCTCTGTTTTCCCTAGATTTCTGTTTTGCCTTTAATAGCTAGTTTATTTTCAAGACCTTGGTTGTCATTTTGTTTTCAGTATGCTTCCTTAGTGTCCTGATCCCTTTTTTCATATTAAACATTGTTTTGGAGTTCAACCTGTTTCCAGCTCACACCTGGGCCCAGCAGAAAGGACAGGATGCTGCCCCACTGTTCGCAAATGTCCTCAGCCTGTCGCTTTTCCCTGTTCCCCCCGTGTGAGTCAACAGTCTCCTTCCTATGCGTCACTCCCTTCCGTGTTTCCCGTTGATGCGTCCGAGCTCCCATATCCCTCTATTTTGCCACCTCATGTTTTCCACGGCTCTGATTTTTCCAAATAAGAATTTGACACTCTGTTAATCTGTCCGAGCACCCTCCTTTACTTAGTCACCCCCTACAATACACATTACACTCCGGTTACTTCCACCTAAAGGATTTTTCCACTTTTGTTACTTTTCACTCCCGTTTTGGTCCTGATTTTGTTTATCTGAGTCCCTTTTCTTTCCACAATTTTAATTTTGGCACAGAATTTCTTTATCCCAGCTCATGCCTTCCCGAATCGGAGGATGATTTGATTTTGACAGTTCCCCGGCCACTCACGGTCATTTTTCATCCCAACGTTTCAAATCTGACTCCAATTATTACTCCCAGTAAGTTTGGCCACATGCCCATATGACAAATGTTGGCAGCCGCGCTCGAGAAAAGGTCACGAACCTTGGACACGTCACCATCCTCTTGTCGATTCACACCCTTGTTCCGAATCACTCCCTCTGGAATCTGAACTCACGTCTTCGTGTCTTGCCATCCTCACCTTGCTTCGAGCCACTCCCTTCAACTGCACCTTTCCCCGTTCCTGCCGTCTCTCCTTCTTGCGGCCCCGGTGTTCTCCAACCCTCCAGGCGGCAGGCTGATGCGGCTCGTACCCGGGTTCCTTGTCCCCACAGCCAGGCATGCTGGAGGTCCCTGTCCCAGCTCCCCAACAACAGTGCATCCCCGTCCCAGCTCCCCGGCAACAGTACGTCGCTCACACCACAGCAGTCAGTGGGCCGCCAGTGGTCGCCTCTGTCCCAGGTCAGTCTCCTGAACTTACTGCTGTCTGTGAGATGTCCCCAGCGGCTGTTTCCAGTTGGCATCCAGCAGACACCTACTGGGTCTACGCCAGTCCGCATGCAGCCAACGCCACAAGGGTGTCCGCCAGTCGACGCTTTGTGACAACCAACACCAGAGCAGCCAGTCGACTGCCAATGGTCGCCTATGTCCCAGGTCAGTCTCTGAACTCACTGCTGTCTGTGCCCCCAGCGGCTGTTTCCATTTGGCATCCAGCAGACACCTACTGGGTCTACGCCAGTCCACATGCAGCCAACGCCACCCGTGTGTCCACCAGTTGGCGCCCATCCAACGTCACCCAGCCACTCAAACAACTTAGACTCGTACTCACAAGATATAACTACGATATGGGATATGAGAATTTAAGTGTTGCTTTTGACAGTTATCCTACTCCATAAATTAGGTCTTTTCGAGTTATAGTCAAAGAAGACATGAGGGTAGTTGATGTGAGAGAATAGGATGCAAGAGAGGTTTTTGAAGATGCAATATGGAGGCAATTGATGCACTATGGCAACCCCTGAAAGGAGGAGTTCAGTACTTCTGTTCGACTGAAAAATCTTTAAAAAATACTTCACCGATTATTAAAAAAAAAAAAAAAGACAAGACAAAGGCGTCGATGTGTTGTTTAGACCAGTGGTCCCCAACCCCCGGTCCGCGGACCGGTACCGGACCGCGGATCAACTGGTACCGGGCCACGTGGGCTGCACACGAAATAATGTTTTGGAGATGATTTAGTTTATGGTGCGCGTGCACCGAACGCGAACGAGGCGAACAAGCGGAGCGTTTTGTATTGTAGTCAATGGAGTTCGCGTGACTGGGCGCGAATGCACGTCGGGCGACGCGATGGACGCGAATGGAGCGACGCAAATGGCCGCGAGTGGTCACGAGAAGCAGCTTTCGAGTGAAGTTATTTTTTATTTACTTTTTCCGCGTTTTGAGTCGCCACAACCAATCAACTTCGGGAACATTCAACGGCTCACGCAGGGGGCAGGAATGAATCATGGCGGCCGCTTTGCGGTCACCGGGAGTGATCCAACACGGCCAGCTGAGCTTTCAATACGAAACAGAGCCAAGCAAGAGCCCTCACCTGGCTTGTCGAAAGGCGGAAGCGAGAACTTGGGACAATTGGTATGGACAGGGTTTGCTTCACTTAACAACTTTTGTACCCTAGTTACTGTGCTAAGCTAACGATAGCGCAACATTGTCAGCACAATATTTAGCACGGTCTCGGCCACTCGATTGCGACATTGAAACTTTTATTTTTTGGCAGGCGAGTATTGCTGCAAAGAATAAAGGTGCTGTCCGTGAAAATATTGGCTATGTCACATCCCAGAAAAGTGAAAGTTCTCAGCAATGCTCTTTTCTCCGGATCTACCGTGAAGTGCACAGCAAGCTCGCCCTCCTCCCCTCTCTTCTCGCGATTAAAAAGAAAGTGGACAAGTCCATACCATACCCCGTCCATACGTTTGTGATGTGTTTTTTTTTAATATTGCAATTTATATTGCGGTCCGCAATAAAAATCAATATAAATCTGAGGCGTAGTGACAAGGATGATGCCCCCCCCCCCCCCCCCCCCCCCCCCCACACACACACACACACACACACACACACACCCCACCCGGTCCGCAGTCTAAATTTAAGGCGTTGACCGGGCCGCGGTGATCAGAAGGTTGGGGACCACAGGTTTAGACGTTTTTTTTCTTCTGAATCCAAGCTGAGCAATGGTGATCCAGCCTGCAGTGGCTCATGCTGCATCAAGAGGGCGCTTTCTTCCCTTTCGTTCGCTTGAATCAAAACAAGATTGTCCTGAACTTTTGCTACTCGTTAGTAAGCAGCTAAAACACTTTTGGCAGCTGATTGAGGGAAAAGAAAACACTCAAGCAAGCGAGGAGTCGCTTTATACCTGTCTTTAGTCATGGAGTCTTGCGAAAAGTTGCTGACTTGTTTGAGTCGCTCTCGGTGTGTTTTTGTGCTTTAGTTGAAACTGGCGTTAGTGCAAGTTAGCTTAGCACCAAGCCGACTAGCAACAACAACAAAGGTTTCCTTCAACTCGGTTGAGCTTCATGAACGTTAACATTTATTGCTGGTAAGAGACTTGCCTATATTCAAACTGCGTGTCGTACTACTGTATGATAATATGTGTTTTGTGAAACTTTTTTTTTTTTAACGAGGAACATCTCTTTTGGGTTGTTTGGGGCAGAAAAGTACTATAAATAGTCGTTGCTTCTCCGCAGGTTTGTCTGACAGCAACGCAGGAAAATGTCAATTTTAGGCTTAAAAAAGAAACAGCCAAAGACCTTCAAAGTTAAAGTCACGACAATGGATGCTGAAATGGAGTTCAGTTGTGAGGTACGACATCACACACCCACTCATCTTAATTCAGTGCGTGGACTGAGTATTGTGCAAATTTGTTTGGTATTAATTTAGTGTTTTAACTGTCTTCGTTGTTGTTTGACAATTTTTTTCTCCTTATACAGTACTTTGCATGCAACGATCCACCCAACCATTTTCTATCCTGATTGTTTTAATTTGCGTTATAAATAAATATTGGTGAGCTATTTAAAACAGACTCGTGGACTACTCTTGTTGTCCTTAGGGTTTAACTAGTACCCGCCGGCACCATTTTTTGAAATTTTAATTTTTTAAGGGGTGGTGGGAGTGACAAAAATTCAAATCAACCACCCAAAAGGCATAATACTGGATCTTGTAAACCTCCCTCTCCCTTCTCTCTTTTTGACGTATGTAACCACGCGCCCCTTCCTTCTCTGCTCAACTTAGAAGGAGGGGGAAAAGTGTGTCTGGCTTTGTCATTAACTTTAAGAGGGGGTTAATTTAGTTTGCAGAAGTCTTCATCTCTACAAGAAGTAAACAAATTGCAGCAAGACTTGCCCTGCTTAGAAGTCCCATCCTAAAGAGAAGAAAAGTTAGTATAGTACCCACAAGGGTAATATGAGCCATAACTGAAGCATTCATTTTTTCAAGTGGTGGTAACTTGTCCAAGCAGGAATGGGCCAACTTTTTTTTTAGGCATAGATGAAGCACATGTCCGATTCATATCCTCATCATCATTGTGGTCATCATTGCGTTCATGTGGACAAAATTGAGGAAGTCCTACATCTTTTCTTCCCTTCCAGTTAATGAAAAGCTCATCTGCTCAAGTCAGACAGACTTTTAACTGGCTCTAAGACATTTCTGCTCTTCATGTAAAAGACACACAATGACATCTGCCATGAGCAACTTCTTCATAAACACATGGGCTGTTTCTTAATGTGCACCCTTATCTCCTAACGCCTCATTCACTACAGAGTCCCGCTCTATATGTACCACTGGAAAATAGTTCACCCATTGTGTTTGGTGATCTGGCAGCCAACTCACTACTTTGTCCTAATATCACGTGACCACTGCACTTCTCAAGACACACCACCATATAAAGATCTATGACTATTTATAGTGAATAAAAATATATTTTACTTTTGTATTTCTTCTGTTGTATTTAGCATTTCATCCATTTTCCTAGCTGGTTATTTTCACTAGAGTCATGGTTGTGCTAGAGCCTGTCCCAGTTGTCTTCAGGCAGTGGGCGGTGGACACCCTGATCTGGCTGCCAATTCACAGGACACTTATAAATAAACAACCATTCATGCTCACGAAAACATCTAAAGACAGTTTGGAGTGTCCAATGTACTTACCATGCATGTTTTCGGTATTATTGGAGAAAACCAGAGTGCCTGGAGAAAGCCCCCATGGGGAGAATAAACAAACTTCATTGTGTAATTTTGAGTGTGCAACATTTATCCTTCCTGCACATCCAGACACCCCTGCAAAATGATGGAAACCCTTAAAAGTACACTGTGTGCATAGCTTCGGATTCTCTCTGGATCCCACACATGCAGCTGTTCTTGTGCTTTTACCATTCAGGTGAAGTGGAAAGGCAAAGACCTGTTTGACCTGGTGTGTCGCACGGTGGGCTTGAGGGAGACTTGGTTCTTTGGCCTGCGTTACACCGTCAAGGACACATACGCGTGGCTCAAGCCTGACAAAAGAGTGAGTTCAGAAAAGGAACAAATGATGAGATTTGATGCTTGCCTGTCATCTTATTCAGTTCAAATAACTCTCCTCTCAGGTCCTGGATCAGGAGGTTCCAAAAGACTCACCCATCACATTTCACTTCCTGGCCAAATTTTTTGCTGAGAAAGTTGAAGAAGAACTTGTCCAGGAAATCACACAGCATCTCTTCTTCTTACAGGTTACTTTCTTAAAAACACAAATAAACAAAAAAAGTCAGTTAAATTTAATAGAGTTTTTGTGGTTTTTTTCTTCATTTGTTTGGCTATTTCTTACCTCCTGTTGGTCCTTTGGTTCAGGTGAAAAAACAGATCTTAGATGAGGAGATTTTTTGTTCTCCAGAAGCTTCTGTTCTTCTGGCCTCATATGCCGTCCAAGCCAAAGTAAAGCGATCGTGTCATTGCAACATGTGACCCCCTTAATCAACAACCGCAAGTGCAACTTTTTTTTTTTTTTGTCGTTCATTGTTCCAGTATGGCGACTACGACCCCAACTTCCACAAACCGGGCTTCCTGGCACACGATGAACTTCTACCCAAAACTGTAAGTGATACTAAAAGAAAATAATTGGAGTGTTGCCATTTTGATGTACAAATGTTGGAACTCAGCTGACATTTAATAAGTGCCGGTAGTTTCTTGTTATTGTGTAAATGCGTCCTTTCTTATAAAAATTAATGTGCTGCTTAAGTATGTTGTACTTGCTGTAAGCATTTCCTTTCTGTGGAACCAATCAAGTCTCATCTTGAATGGACTGTGTCTTTTTTTTTTCCATTTGATGGCAGGTGCTGATGCAGTACCAGATGACAGCAGACATGTGGGAGGAAAAGATCACCGCCTGGTACGCCGAGCACCGGGGCATTGCCAGGTAACACATGAGACACACAGGCACTCCTGCACCGGGTCGATTGTTACGGTGGTATCATCCTCGCAGGGATGAAGCTGAGATGGAATACCTGAAGATTGCGCAAGACCTGGAGATGTACGGCGTCAGCTACTTCGACATCACGGTAAGTGTGCTTGACATTGAACTGAATCTTTGCATAAGTGAGAGCATGTGGCTTCTACAATGCGTCTAACCTGAATGCTTCCCACAGCAAAATAAACGTGACACAGACTTGCTGCTGGGTGTGGATGCGCAGGGACTTCACATCTACAGCCCCAACAGCAAGCTCACCCCCAACAGGTCCTTTCCCTGGAGTGGCATTCGCAACATCTCCTACAGCGAGAAAGAGGCGAGCACGGCAAATGGATGTCAACGGCCAAGTAGGGCTGTGCTATATTTGAAAAACAGGAAATACTCAAATTTATATTTAATTTATCTCAAGAAATTATTTATTTTGGTTTTTATTCTGTAACTTTTTCACATTGCAAAACAATGTACTTTTAAGAGTGCATCTGATCAGGCCAAGGTGAGATAAAACCATGCAATCGCATATACCATTGAAACATATGGCATGCTAGTATTGCGTGACAATTTTTTTTTCAGTATATTGAGCTACCTTACAACCCAGCCGTTCCGTTTTCTTCCTCTTGTTTTTCTTTTTGTGAATGCTCTGACCTTCGTCATTGCAGTTTACCATCAAGCCTCTTGACAAGAAGAAAGACGTCTTTAAGTTCTACTCGTCTCAGCTGCGCGTCAACAAGCTGGTGAGTGAGGTGAGGGCGGGTGTTTGCTCATTGAAGACCGTGGGGCACTTGATGTGCTCTTGCATCTACAGATCCTGCAGCTGTGCATAGGCAACCACGATCTGTTCATGCGAAGGAGGAAGGTAGACTCCATCGAGGTGCAGCAGATGAAGGCGCAGGCCAAAGAGGAGAAGGCCCGCAAGAAGGTGGCAATGTGGTTTATCGCACTCTCACTGGCTGGTGCACTGATGGCTGGTGGCACTCGCTCTACCTCCAGATGGAGCGACAAATCCTGGCACGAGAGAAGCAGATGCGGGAGGAAGCAGAGCGGGCCAAGGAGGAGATGGAACGAAGACTTTTCCAGTTGCAGGATGAGGCACGCCTGGCAAATGAGGCGCTGGTGAGCTTTTTACACCTAATACTAAAAACACTTAAACTGGCTTCAATTTATCCAGCAACTTAAAATCCTCTAAAGCAAGGGTAGGGAACTTCGGTTCTCAAGAGCTATATCTTGCCTGTTTTTGATGTCTCCCTGCAAGCTATGTGGAAGCCTGTTCACTCATGGTGGGTATTGTGGCTTGAAAGAGTATTGCAATGTGCTCCAGTACAGCAAAGGCATATTGCAATATGTATTGTGATAAATTGAAATATAGAGCAATGTTTTTAAAATAAATATCTGTCACATATATATTAACAACCTCTGGAAAAAAAAATAGAATGGGGAAGGGCCGCCACAAGGGGAGGCACGGATGCCTTCATTGTCACTATACAAGTATAGACAAAAAGCTAAAAGCCACTGTGCCTGTCTGTGGCGCCATTGTCTACATGCAGTGTTGCCTCATTTTTCATGGTTAATGGGGACCGGAAAATTGCCGTGATAAGTGAACTCTTTGAACAGACCCCCAGGCATTGTATATATATAAATAAAGTGTTAGAAGTGTGTTCATTAAAACCTGGCCTACCTTTCTTTCTCATGCCAAGTGACCTCCTAACCGTAGTACAGAGGCCAAACAGGCATGTGTCTGTCTTTGGACACCAATTTTCTTTTCTTTTACAACACAGCACAGTAAGATTGAGAGTTCTTCATATACAGTAAGTGGATCAGAGCTGTCATGATCACAGCAAGTGTGACGTCACACACATCTACTACAGCTAAGTTTGAAAGTAAACAAGCAGCTTTAGCGACCATTGATGAGCAAAATTCATATGTACATATATACAGCAGCTGAATTACTTTGTGAACACATCATTTGTATCACTAAATATACTGTATTATTTGAGCTGCATTCTTTGCATGACTTGATTAATTTGATTGGTCCCAATTGATTGGTGACAATTTCATGTCAATAGCACCTTTTGGAATTAGTGATATAAATGATGACATATTCAATACCTTATTCAGCCGCTGTACATATAAAAGGAAAAAGGAAAGTGGTTGAACACGCATCCATACGTGGTGCATGACCACCCTAAGGTGGGTGTGCTCAGCCATGCTGATCATCACCTGCAAGAAACAGAGATGCAAAAATAGAAATAGTGGTTATTGTAGTAGCCAGTGAGAAAGAGAGAATGAGGATGGGTTTGGGTCTCCTCCTACTGAGTCCATAGATAGATAAATTGAGCGCTTTTCATGACACTCAAAGATACTTTACATAGGACATTACAAACGCACACACCAGTGGTGGTAAACTACATTGTGTAGTCATAGCTGCCCTGGGGCAGACTGACAGAGGCGAGGCTGCCCTATTGCACCTTTTGCCCCTCCGACCACTGGAGGTAATGTGGGTGAGGTGTCCCAAGAACACAACTACACGTGAGTCTGTCAGAGCAGGATTTGAACAGCTGACCCTTCGGTTACTGGACGAGCCCCTCTATTGCCTGATCCAGGGCCACCCCGACAGAATAACTCCAGGAGGGGTAGAAAAACACAAAGGTCAACATTCTTGAAAATGTTAATGAATCAGACACCTGTTGATCAATTTTGGCCAAAAAGCAGGTTGTACGACAACCACAGAAACATATGATACCGAAATGAAAGTCAAGCTGATATGCATTTTTTATGTTCTAAAACCAAGGCGAGCAAATCTTTTTGATTCCTGGCTAGGGGTTAGGGTTACTTTCATGGTTTGAAGACATATTAATATATCAATATACAATCAACTCATCATCCAATTGCTTACATATGATGATTTTCAATGTATTGCCTAACAATTAAATAAGAGAACTTTGACATCTCTCCACTCCAAAATGCCCTCAAACATGTGATGTAGCACCACTGCTTCATCTCCACATTTAACTGGATCATATGTGATCTTTCCCTTCAGTTGCGCTCTGAGGAGACTGCTGACCTTCTGGCAGAAAAAGCGCAAATCGCTGAGGAGGAAGCCAAGCTGCTGGCTCACAAGGCGGCTGAGGCCGAGCAGGAGCGGCAGAGATTAGAAGTCAGCGCTATGAAGACCAAAGAGGAGAAGAGGCTGATGGAGCAGAAGATGAGGGAGGCTGAGCAGCTGGCGGTCAAACTGGTGGAGCAGTCGGAAAGAAGGTACCTGCGCTTCTCTGCCCTGGCTTTGCTCCTTGGCTTCATCACGATGCTTGTGCTTGCAGACTGAAGGAGGCGGACCATCTGAAGCAGGACCTCACCGAGGCCAAAGATGCTGAAAGGAGGGCCAAGCAGAAACTGCTGGAGATCACCAAGACCACCTATCCGGTACAGTTGTGACACAGAAGCACGCAATTAGCCTTGCTGCACCTTTTTTCAGCTGTAGTCAGTCCAGCGCATAGTGAACCAACTTTGGTGAAGGCCAGCCACACCAGCAAACAAAAAATGCCACAACCACTATATAGTGCAACCACGTTTTCTGGGATTAATCCCTTTCAAAATGTCTATGACTCAAACCAAATAAGAAAACTTTGAGCAATCGTTTCCTCATGTCACAATTCATACATTGCACACGAGATATGACCGAAAGCTGATACAGATTATCGGTAGTCATGGTAACCGATATTTAAAGCCAATATCTATTTCAAGGAATCAAGGAATACTTACTGCTGTAAAAAATTGTACTAATACTGTTATTGTTATTGATCATTTCAACTGTAGAGCAGCAATATCATGTTCCTCTACAAGAAACTTGTCAAGATGGCTTCAGAATACACTTCCATCATCTCATAAAATTTTCTGATGCTCGAGATCTCTCAACTCAGAAAATGGCAGAGTAAAATAACTGTGAATAGTAAAAAATGTGTCGTAATAATAATAATAACTTCATTTACTAACGCACATTGTGATGGACTGCAGTTAGTTTCTGCAACTTCAGTGTCATTAAACACGTGCACAAAAGCTTATATGAAGATGTCTCTCCCCTCAACGTGCTTAGTACTGCTTTGACTTACTAACTTAATTTTACTCAACTTCTGTCAAAGTGGTCAATTGGTGTTGAAAGAAAAAATGTCTTTTAAAGTGAAAATGCAGGCGATGACATCGCAAGTAAGCAACTAACTAGCTCAGGGGTCGGCAACCCAAAATGTTGAAAGAGCCATATTGGACCAAAAAAAAAAAAAAAAAAAAAACGTCTGGAGCCACAAAAAAATAAAAGCCTTATAATGAAGGCAACACATGCTGTATGTATCTATAATAGCTATATTAGCCTACTATCAAAATGATTAACTACGAATACATAATGAGGCTTCATGATTAAATGTTTATTTTTCCTGCAGTGCATCCTGACACACCACATGACTACTCTGTTGTGCGATGCGGCCTCAAGTTTAACTAAACTAGAATATTAATGAATTATGTTTCATTGCTTTTATTAAATTAAATAGAGCGGATTTTAGAAGATTTTATTCATGAGGATTTGAAAAAAACAAAATGGGACGTGCATAAGGTGGCCCTTATCTGGGCAATAGAGTGCAATAAAACGTAGCCTGTATCTATAAAAATAAAACATCAGCCACATACCTGCATAAACGCGCAGTCTGTTCAATAGGCAGTGGGCGGTGGACAATATCAATATCTGAATTAATGTCCTTGATTTGTTGATCGGTGTTGCCTGCCATTTTAATCGTTCTTTCCTTCACTGTCTTGGCGGAGAGAGGCGTGTCTTTTTTTTTGTATTATCCCGGTTGTTTAGTATCCCGGTTTTTGTATGAAGTCCTTAAATTGGTGTTCTGATATGTTGATGAATGACTCCATGTAGTCACCAACTGTAAACGGTTTGCCACGTTTTATTATCTCCCGGGTTGCAACGAAACTTGCAGCAGTCGTGGAGTTTGGAGATGCAATCCACTTCTTAAATATATTTTTGCGCTCCTCTAATTTCTGCAAAAGTAATGCAATCGCACTTTTTCTCTCATTGCCGACTGGGTACTCGGCTGTAAATGTAGAACGCCTTCCCTGAAAATGTCGTTCCACATTGCTATTTTTGTTATTTGACAACCTCTCACTACAGAGCAAACATTCAGGTAATCCTTCTGCATTGGCAACGAATGCAAATGATTCGGTCCGAGGAATGTTGAATCGTCTGTTCTCCTAAGTTATTTTTCTCTTTTTCCCTTTGGGATCCATGGCTCATGGCCGCCGGTTTGTTTACAATGGCCACTTGCCTAGCATCCTGCCCTGCTAACAGAAACGCGTGACTCAGGCTATGATGTAATTCTTCGTTGACAGAAATGTTGAAATGTAATATTTATTTTACACATTTTTACAGCATTGGAAAATGTTAAGAATGTTTTTGTCATGTTTGTCCCCCTACAGAAACCACATTAAAACGAAAAAAATATTTTTCTTCCCCATCTTTTTCCATTTTCAATCATTTTTGAAAAAGCTCCAGGGAGCCACTAGGACCTCGCTAAAGAGCCGCCTGCGGCTCGAGAGCCGCGGGTTGCCGACCCCTTAACTAGATGGTGTTAGCCTGCATGGGATTCAAGACAAAGCAAGCAACTTTATATCAATTGTGGCTTAAATACACAAAGTAATTCAATTCGCTTTTCATGGTTAAAAGTTTGGTAAAGTTGTACTCTCTTTAAACTTACATTTGAACTTCGAAACATGTTATCTCTCCATTGAGTTCTGATGTAATTAAGCCACACAAGAGTCTGGCTGCCTGTGTGGACAGCAATGGAAAAAAAATAAATGACTTTCACTACTGATTGCATCTGGGTTTTGCAAGGCTAGCCAATCAGATGCTGCTATGGGCGGTACTGTTGTTGGAGCCAGTATCCAGACACATGCAGATAAGGCTCCATAAGGAGTTTATCGGCCGTAAGATTAATAAAAAGGCAGATGCTGATATGCATAAATTTGCCAAATATCACCCCCGATAATCGGCCCCATCGATAATTGGTCAATCCTTATTGGACACCGCACCATATTAATGGAAAATAATGAATTACATAGAACGGCTGAAGCTTATAATACAGACAACATGTTTGACTCGATATAAATGACAAAAGAAATGGCTCAATAAGGCGCTGAAGGAAGTATGGTTGTGTCTTCAACTCACTCACTGTGATGTGAAACATGGTCCTCATAATGCAAGCAGGCACGTACTCCGTTTATTTTATTTTTTTTTTAAGTGTTGCAGCTTCTAAAGGAGTTCTTTCTCATGTCACTGAAGTGCTATGTATTCAGTTGATAGCGGCTTATTCAGCACCTCCTCCTCCTGCCATTCTTGTGCCCACCTCGGCACCCGCCACGCCTCCGGAAACTGAGCGTGCCTACGAAGCCACATCCTCACGTCTGGACTTTAAGGACTCAGACATGAAGAGGCTTTCCATGGAAATCGAGCGAGAGAGGTTTTACATATGCGCAGCGCTCCTCTTGCTTCATCTTGTGTCTTTGACACTGTGTGTTTAGTGTATGTATGTGTGTGTGTGTGTGTGTATATATATATATATATATATATATATATATATATATATATATATATATATATATATATATATATACTGTGCATATGTATATATAATATGTGCATATGTATGCGTGTGCGTGTGTTAGGCTGGAGTACATGGAGAAGAGCAAACATCTTCAAGACCAATTGAAGGAGCTCAAGTCTGAGATTGAGTCCCTGAAGCTGGAGGACCAGCAGCAGCATCTTCATCATCCTCATCTTCCTCATCAGGCGCCATCAGCCATGTATGCTCTCCATGATGCCAGGGCTTACATCCCGGAACCGCTGTACATTCCTCATGCCAATGTAAGCGCCCAAAGATGCACTTCATTATCGCAGAATGCATTTGAGTTCCCACCTTTCCTAGTCTGGAAAAGTGGGCTAAATGTAGACCATTAGGGATATGATGAGATCATCCTTAAAACGCCACGAGATTTCTCATCCCTGCAGAGCACGAGCATTTTTATTTTTGGTGAGGGTTGTTGTGCAAAAGTGCAATGGAATACTCATCAGAATGCATTGCATGATGGTAAACCAGGCCGGCAAACGTTGTGAGAGGGCTAGCTAATCAAATCAAGTGAATCACTGAAGTCTCAAAGGGCTTCACAGGTGAAAAAAAGTCATACAGAGACTTCTTTTCATCATAAATACATTACAGCATCCCTTGAACAAAGCTCCCGGAAGGGAAAAGAAAAACTCAAAAACCCCAACTGTGGAAAATAAGAAACCTTCAGAAGAGACCACGGGTGGAAGGAGCCCCTTTCCAGGCTCAACAGGTTGAAGTGGATGCTGAGTGTTTAAAAAAAAAAAAAAAAAGGGTTTTTTTTCAACTACAGCTGAAAATTTTCCTAATAGTTTTTTAAAAAAAATCATACAGCCCTTGTTAGTTACGATGCGTGCCCTTTTGTTTGTTGTTGTTTTTGTTTTTTTTTGTCTTTTTGCAATGTTTATATATGCAAATATTTTAAGATTCCTCTCTTCAATTGGAAAACCAGAATAACACCACAGGAGACGGGAGTTGAAAATAATTGGAGCATCCTGTGTTTTTCCATAGGGCTGCAGACATTAAGACTGGGTATCATAAAAAAAAAAAAAAGAAAAGTAAAAAAATATATATATAATTAGATTTTGTTGTTGTTGTTTTTTGTTAAATTTTAGCGTGGTGAAAAACATATACCACAGAAGACCGAATAACAGATTTAATCGTTATAATGATTGACCAATTTTATTTACTTCAATACTCTCCCCATGAAGAAGTGATGTCAAAGCCACATTCAACCCTTTGGAGCTTGTTAAAAATATAGTACACATTTTATTTTTCTTTCAAAAAATATCACTGCTTTTGAAGTGTTATAACAAAACCATTTATGAATATATTTTTACTTTCAACCACTCTAAATGTTCAGTGGCATCAGACCTATCCACACACTTTAAAAAAAAAATAGCAGAATTTTGCTAATAGCAAAACTAATGTTATATGTATGTGTACATATATATATATATATATATATATATATATATATATATATATATATATATATATATATATATATATATATATATATATATATATATATATATATTTATATTTGCGGATCATTTCATATGACATCGTTAGAAAATATGTCAATTAGTCATAGCAACGGAATTTATGTTTCATGCATGTTTATTTAGTTTATGCATGCCCAGTTTTTGACAAGTGTAATTAATTTATCACTACAACGACACATCACCATGTTGGTCACCACAAAGGCACTTATGAATATTTTTTTATTTTTTATTTTCATCTCAAAATATTTAGTGTCATCAGACATACCTATACATATCTAGATTAAAAAAAAGAGAGAGAGAAAAACCATAGCCTTGACGGGCAATAATAGCAGAATTATGCTATTAGCAAAAGTAAGTAGTAGTAAGTAGTATGTTGTATGTGCATGTATACATAGATAAGTAAATAAAATACATTTGAAAAAATTAAAATAAACATTTTAGAAGCCCTGCAGTCTAGTGTATGAGCTGAAAATATCCACATTAAATAACTTTCATTTTTAATCATTCATTCATCATCATCCATCCCTCCATCCATTTTCTAGAGCCGCTTATCCTCACAAGGGTCACAGGGTTGCTGGTGCCGATCCCAGCTGGCTTTGGTCAGTAAGTGGGTGACACCCTGAACTAGTTGCCAGCCAATTGCAGGGCACACAGAGATGAACGCACCTAATCAGATCAATAGTATGTCCAATACACCTGCCATGCATGTTTTTGGAGTGTGGGAGGAAGCTGGAGAGATGCCCTGAGCCGCCCCATTTTCAATCAATGGACCAATAATAGCTGATGCTGACACAGCAAGCCTTAGGCAGTTTATTTATTTATTTATTTTATCATCCCTGCCCATTGGTCACTAGGCAGAATTTTGTAAAGGCCTGCCCTCTTAGCTGCAGACTGCAGTTGCATACAAAGTTTTTATTGGACGCTTGAAAACACCCATATCCTTTAGGATTCATATTCAAACAATGGACGAATCATTGCTGCTTAAGCTTCAATCACCAGGCACTTTTTGTCAGCATACTGACATGTCACATCACACACCCAGTCTTTAATGTCATCTTCTAAAAGTGCTAAAGTGAGTGGAGAGCAAACAGCAGACACGGTCTCAAGCAACACTTTTGCAGACATTGAGGCCCCCCTTTTCAAGACAGACTAACAGGGACACGTAAGCACACATTGGCACCAATGCTCAAACACATAATACAGTATTTCAAATAATAGCACGAACTGGCAAAAAAAATAATACTACCTTCAAGCACCAATGCAAAAACACACATATGTATTTTACTCTTGCAATCCATATTGTGTTTATTGAACAATATACTCCCGCTGTGCAGCAAGTGTTTGCAACACTAACTAGGCTTTGACGCCACGTACTGGATTAGTCCTGTTAATGTTTCAACACGTCAAGTTTTTCGACTGACAGTCGAGGGCCCATTTAAGGGATTCATACAGAAATGCATGATAAAACAAAAGTTTTACAGCGCTGTATATGGAAATTGGCTATTTATGATAGGCATTATAATCCATACAACATCATTATTTTTGCTAGTCCATAAAAGGCATATACGTTTTGTTTTTTGTTTTCTTTTTCAATTAAATATATGTGGATAGGTCTGGTGCCACTGAAAATTTAGAATGGTTGAAAGTAAAAATATATTCATAAATGGTTTTGTTATGACACTTCACACTTTTTTTTAATGACACTGAATTGGCCATTGAATGTGACTTCAGGGCAATGGTGTGTTGTTTGTATCGAGTCACAACTTATGACTTCTGCCGTAACAGGTTATGGTATAAACGCAGCGGTTGTTGCAACATAGTTTCTGGTATCAACTTCAAAATAAAAGCTTTGGCGACAAAAAAAAAGGTGATTAAGAAAAAAAATAATGTCAAGTTAAAGTATTTAATCTTGGTATTCCAGATCAATTTGCATTTATTATTTATGTATTTTTTTCCCTCAGAATTGAACATTTCTCAGTTGGTCAGAAATGGTTCAAGTTTGAAAAAGAATGGACATATTTGCACTTCAAACTTTTTTTCAGATTGATAAGTTGTAACCTGTATAAACCCCTGTAAAAAGTAAACATTTGCTGAAAGTTGATTTAAATGGCTCTTTTTATTTTATGAATGTTAAAAAAAGATAAATTTTTAGGTGTACTTATAGGTATACTTTTACAATTTTCAAAAATAATGATCTTATTTGTAGTCTCCTATATAATAACTTTGTAGTGGGGAGGCATAAAATGTCTTCTCTTTCCTAGGGTGGGCTTTGCAAAATGTAATTGAGAAACAGTGCTATAATTTAACCATTGTAGATATATTAACCTTTTCATATCTGTTACAACATCAATTCTCCCAAAAAATTGAATAGGCAATTGAACAGGGCGTTTGTTTGTTTTGTTTTGTTTTTTTAATTAATTTTTAAAGAGACATTCGCAAGTGCAGCTGCTATGATTGTGTGTGAGCAAAGAATACTGTACCACGTTGGGCAACACTCAATTCATATTGTTGCCTTCAAATTGTTCACACTGTCCTCTGTTTTTCTGGCACAGAGAAACTCAGCCTACGTGTCTCAGATGGCTTTCTTTGAGGAGGTGTGAGCAGGATAAGAGTCGGCGCTTTGCCTTGCCTTACTCTCGCCAACGTTTGGAAGACTAAACACTTTTGGGATTTTCTTCATTTGTGCAAACAGGTGCCTTTTTATATTTGCATTTGATTGGAATTTTCACAACACAGATGACACATTTCAACTCCACAGTCCTGCTCCACTGCGCTTTTGTCTCCTCTTATTCTCCTCTGGACTTGTGCTCAGTCAGGTTCCATTCATTGCGTAATTGTTCACGCTGATGATTTTTGGCATTGATTGACAGGTGCCAATTTGTTCATCTTTACTTGACATCACGCGTTAGCAACCTTGACACGTCTGACACGTCGTTTTTTGTTTTTCATTTTTCTATCTTGGTATTTATGTTGGATTTCATCACCTCCATGGTCTTTTGCTGTTTTTATTTGATGACACAAACACAAACTTTTGAATGACTGATTTTTTTTTTTTAACAATGTTTATTTATAAAAACATTTTCAATATAACCTCCTCAATGGAGGAGAACAAAAGAAAACCAACAAACAGCAAGAACAAAAAGAAGCCTGTTACATGATGTGCTATGGTCCATCTAGATGCATTTTTTTTCCCGAATGTCACCCATTTCCCCAATTCTTCTGAAAAAAAAAATTCCTTCAGTCTCAGTCTATATGTAAGGCCGTCCATGTCCAGTATATCATCCACGATTGATAGCCACTGTTTACAGGATGGTGATTCAGTCTCAAGCCAATTTTTTTGTAATAGCCTTTTTTTTCCGGCCACCAGGAGTACATTGACAAAATATTGATCGTCTTTATGCACAGCCGCTTCCAAACATCCCAAATACGAAACCAAACACGTCTTAGGAACCACATATTCCAAACCATCACCAAAAGCTGAGTGAATGGTCCCCCAAAAGGGTCGTATATAAATATATTCCCAAAACATATGAGCGTGGTCGGGGTCAATAAAGTGTATTTTCATAGCCTCTAGCATACCTGTCGAGTCATCGTCTGTTTACTTTCAATCTTAGGTGTCATAAAATAACATATTAAATTTTTTCTATTGAATTCTTTCCATTTTGGAGATTTTAATGAGGAATTGTGTATGTGACACGTCTTGCCACATTCCCTTGGGTCAACCCACCCAGCTCTCTTTCCCATTTAGTTTTTACATACATTGTTGAACTCGCTTGGGAGTTCATCAAACATTGGTACAAGACTGATACAACTTTCAAGACAGTATTATCATAAACTCTTGTAAGCAGTTTTATCATAGTGTGTATGTCATCTTCACGTGTCTTCATATGTTTGACATAATAGTCCGTCATTTGTAAATACCTAAAAAAAAAAAAAAAAATCACTGTTGAAATTGTACGTGTCCTTCCCCCCAATTGCTCCCCCCTTGTCTTTAATTGTCACGTGGCATATCTAATTCCTGTATGTTTACCTTCCCATATCAATTGTAATATATATATACAGAATCCCACAAGTCCCATTGGTCCTTTGGAATATTTACAGGCAAAGTAAGGGATAGAAAGAGTAGACATGGCAAGATATTCATTTTTACCACATGTATCCTGTCACATAAACCCATTGGATTGACGTCACCTTTCTGTGTCATCCTTCATGATTATGTCAAACTGCCCATAGTTAGACTCATATAATTGGTCTTTTGTTATAGTCACTCACAAGTACTTGATAGATTTAGCCTCCCACTTAATTTGCTGTTTCTTTAGTTACTGGGTCGGTGCACAATTAAACACAATGACCTGTGTTTTAGGGGGAAAAAAAAAAAAAAATATATATATATATATATATATATATATATATATATTTTTTTTTTTTTTTTTTTTTTTAAGTATCATAATATTGTTCGCGTAAAGACTACAGTAATTATAGGTTTTCGGTTATTTAAATCTACCTCTTCAAGAGCAATTTCATGTCTTATCTCAGCCAGTGGTTCAATTTACAAAGCAAACAGTCTGGGACTTAGACAACAACCCTGTCTGGTTCCTCTTTCCAATTTGAATCTAAGGGCCGTTAACTTTTACTCTAGCTGTTGGTTTGTGGTCCAGTGGAACCCCGCTATACGAAATTAATCTTTTCCAGGGTTGGGATCGTAAGGTGAAATCGTCGTATGGCGGGCAATAGAAACTCATAGCAAATGCATATAAAACCCCAGGTGAAAACATCAAAATTGTATATATATGAAAATTTAGTAACAAAATAGTATAGTAAGTGCTATTTAATTATAACATACATACATACATACAATTATGTAACATCATAAATAAAAAATATATAAAATATAAAAAAATATATAAAGGAAAAATGAAATTTACAGCCATAATCCCTAGCGAGGGCAGCCTAACCTAGCCTGTTTCATATTTCTTGATTATCTCCAGCTTCGTTTCCATACTAATACTAATCATCTTCTTACTTCTCCCTTTAACATCACTAGCAATCTTGGGACCCATAGCTAACCATCTTAGTGATGTGTTGCAGCGCAGGCAGTTTGACGCAACCAGAAAATAACAGCAATTACCTAAAAACGCCTGAAGAGGGAGGCAAAACAACATAAGCACAGCCAACCCACAGTTAATGACAGTTATTGATGCCAAAAAGTGGGAAAAATGCCGTAAAGAGGGGACGACAAAAACTTAGTATTCCATTTTGTAACGTGAAAAAAACCATAAGCCAGGGACGCCGTAATCGGGGTCCACTGTATAATGTACTAATGCATTGAATGGATTCATCAAATCAATTTTTTTCCAATGTTAGGTATAGAAATTCCCAGTTCACACTATCAAATGCTTTTTCAGCATCTAAGCTGATCAAAGCTTTTGGAATTTTGTCTAAGTATTTTATACTCTATGTATTGTTCTTCTAATACTATTGTGCGTTTGTTTACTTCTTACGAACCCATACTGGTCTTCATCTATCAATTCTGGTATAAATGTCTGGAGTTTATTTGATAAAATTTAGATTCACATTTTATAGTCTACATTCAGTACTGATATAGGTCTGTAATTCGGGCAATATTCCTTGTTTTTCAGTGGTTCAAATCCAGTTAAAGGTGGTACAAAGTAGAGGTGTCAATTCTTCAGTAATAGTCTTATACTACTGTATGTTGGAAATTCATCACTTCCCGGTGCTCTGTTAGGTTTAAGTTTTCCAATGACCTTCCCGAATTTCCTTTTTTGCTGTTTTATTCTCATTTTGTGTTGTGCCTACAGTAGGTAAATCCAGCGGCTCGAGAAAAGCCTTCATCAGTTTGGTCTGAGGGAGATGTCTGGGAATAGAGATCCCATATAGAGGTCTCTGAAAATATCTTCAGTTTCTTTTGATTCATATTTAAGTTTATTTGTTTTTAGATCACCTGTCTTATTGATAGTATTTTCATTTTTCCTTTCGTCCGCATCTTGCCAATAATTTCATTGCGTTAGGGTCCGATTCGTAATAAGTTTGTTTCAAATATTTTGCTTTAGGTTCTATTTTGTTTTGAAGCAGATCATTAATGTCCTTTTTAATTTCAAATACCCGTTGTTTGACTAAGGGTCTCCTTTATGTCCGCTTGTGTTTCTGTTCTAAGCATTGCAGTTATGCAAAATGATTTTTGTATTGCTTTACTTTCTGTTTTTAAGATTACTCGTGATTGCCATTAATTTTCCCCTTAAAACTGCTTTTAAAAGCCTCCCACAATATGGCTGAGTCTGTATCCCCATGGTTATTTTTTTCTCAGTACCGGTATGTCCTTATGGCCATTTTAATTTGTTCAGTGACTACTTTATTGCTTAATATCCTACATTCAACCTTTATGCTGTATGTCTTTTTTTTACATTTCAAGCATATCTCAAGGTAGAGTGCACTAGGATCAGACACATCTTCCATCTCAATCTTTTGAATAAAAAAAAAAAAACAATTTTTGAATAAGTGGTATCTTTTGCTGAATATGATTAAAATCTATTTGCAATGGATTCAGATCTCTCCACACATCACAAAGCCCATATTTTGTACCATGTATTCTTCATAAGTTTTGTGATAGACTTCTTATTTCTCTTAAAGGGACAATCTGTAAGATTTAGACCGTCTTTCATTAAAAAGGAATAAAGTCAATGATAAGAAATGTCAAAAACTTGCAAATAAATGTGTTCTTAACGACCAACAGTATGTTTTAAATATAAAAGTAGTTTTTAAATTAGGTATTAAATTATATTACATGGGGAGTGGCACTCCCCTTGAGACTGCCATGTCTGCTATAGCTACGGACAATGGAAAACGCAGCATCTTGTGTTGTCTGTGATGAAAAACGGTCTACATCTTACACATTGTCCCTTTAAAACTAGTGATATCCAAGTTATAATCCATGACAACGTTGAGATCACCTCCACATATGCATATCCCTTCTTTTTCGAGTGCCATGATATCCAACAATGACTTGAAAAAAACAGTATTACTCTCTGGAGGTACATATATATTTATTAGAGTTATTATTTGGTCAATCTTCCCTTTCACAATAATGTCTTTAATTTCCTGATGGAAGTCAAATTTGACCATATTAGATATCAATATCGCTATTCTGCTTTTGCAAGGATTATTGTGTGAACTATAATATGTGTTTTGAAATCCAAACTGTTTAGTTTCTGCTTTTGATAAATGGGTTTTCTGTGTAAAGTTTATGTGTGTCTTTTTTTTTTCTTGAGGTGGGTTTCCCAAGCCATTGACATTCACCGAATGTATTTTAACTTTTTTGGTAACCATAAACCTTCGCAATACTGTCCATCATAAATTCCCCAACAGGCTTCTTGGTAATTCAACATAAACGAACTTGTTGGACCAAAAAATAAAATAAAATAAAATTATATATATATATATATATATATATATATATATATATATATATATATATATATATGTTACGGGGGTGCGAGGCTGGGAGGAAGACTGGCGTGGTTGCAGAGGTAGAGGACCCAAAAGCAGGAGGGCGTCGAGACAGGGACTTCATGTAATCCATATTTATTGGAACGGAACGAGAACAAAAGCGAAGAAAACAGGATGGCAAAAACTCTAACTAAGGGCGCAGGCAGGCTGGCAAAACAGAAAACAAACACTACGAGCAGCCTGGCAGGAAAACACGGGGCTAACGGACAACGGGAGAGACACGACTGTACGAAAATGCGACAATGATCCGACACAGCCTGTAACAAAAACCTCCTGCTGTCCGTAGCTATAACAGACATGGCGACCTCCGGAGGAGTGCCACCCCTCATGTAATATAATTTAATAACTAGACCTATGATTATATTTAAAACATTGTTAGTCGTTAAGAACACATTTATTTTGAAGTCTGTGAAATTTATATTAATTTAATTTATTCATTTTTAATGAAAAACGGTCTAAATATTACACAGTGTCACTTTGAAAGTAACCTAGTACTTAGGACTTGAGAACGAGAGGGACCGTTTCCCATTAAGAATGACATTGATACAATTCCATTTGACAACGAATGGGACTGTTTCCCATTATTATTTAATCATGAAAAAAAATTCTGCAATGTGGAATGTTGGGAGTGATAACACGCTCACAAGGCAGTGAGGCCACCGTGTGATTTGGCTCGTTTCAACGGTTGCGTCGTGTTGACAGACGCACTTCCTCATAAACACAGTTTGGCGCGTTCTTGCTGTGTTGACACAGTTCATGACACGGGCACGTGGTTGTCCCAACACTACCCAAGAGTGCCTGCAATTTTAGAGGAAGCACAGCACAGGTACGCAGGTCCCCGGGAACGACACACAAATGGAACTGGACGTTTGGCGTTTGATTATACCTATTATAATCTGGAACAAATTGCAGCGACATTCGGAGTCTCTAACAGGACAGCGAGCAGACTCATGACGCAAGCCGGTTTGAGGTAAATGTACTACATTCATGAGTTGTCATCTTATTCAGTGATCTCATCCACTTTTAGTGCCACATTTATTCTTTATTGGTAATGTATTTTGTGAAGAAAGATCTGTATTCAACGATGAGCAACTGGACTGCATTGTAAGTGAAGTCCACAGAAGCCATCCGAACTCCGGCTACAAGTTAATATGTGGCCATCTGGATACGAGAGGTGTGCGTGTTCCAAGTGAGTAAAACAAGATGAGCAATATCTCAATTGGTTTGAAGAAAAAACACATTTGGTTGTATATTTTTGCTAAACCATGAATATTTTACTCCTCAGCACCAACAGGCACACTTTAGGAACACAATAAAATAATAAAAATATTTTCTTTATCATGACGAAATGAGTTGTGTGTAAAGCAGGCACTGAGATTTTTCCCCTCAGCACTATATAATCACAAAATTTATGCAGAATTCTGAACAAGAGCATTTTGGACATTAATGGACCTCTTATATAATATCAAACACAAGTCACAGCCAAATTTTGTCAAAACCATACTAAGTATTGCTTCATTGAAATCAATGAAGATAAGCTGATTTCACGCATCCAGCGTTTTATTTGCAATCTCCCTGAAGTTTAAGTTAGCAACTTCTTTAGTTTTTTTCATGCATTGAATAAACGTTTATTTTGAGGGCTTTGGCTTTGCTGCTCCGAAACTGTTCTACACACTCAACTGTGTATTTGTTATGTATAACAAGAATATTGCTTCAAAAAAACGATACCTTAAAAAAATCCCAGAGAGGTAAATTTGATTTTCCTGCCCTCAGTCTCAAGGCTTCAAGTTTTTACGAGTCAATTCAGAGGAAGTTCATATGAGATATCTCAGGTTGCGTGTCTCAAGATGAGAGTATTCTGTTCCAGGCCCAAATATTTTGTGGCACATAGATGGGAACTATAAACTAATCAGGTCAGTGATAGTATTCGGTAATCGGTAATTCTGTAATCAGGAGGAACTTCCGGCGCCGTCGCGAGTGGTAGCCTTTCCAGCAGCTCCGTGTTATTTTGTGTTACTTTTCGTTCTTTTAGCGATTTACTTTATCTCACTTGGACTACCTTCATTCTATGGATATGGACTTTAACGCACAGAAACGCGTTTACACGAGAAAGCAACTCCTTGCCCTGAAAAAGTCCCGTGCCGGTGAGATCCCACATTTACCTGACGAGGTAAGGAGACCTTATCGTGGCTGCAGAGCTGGAGCCAAGCTAAAGGCTAAGCGGCTAGCGGCGAAGTGGCGATACAAGCCTTCTGTCCCGTCTGTGATCATGGGAAATGTGAACTCACTACCAAACAAGACCGACGAACTGGCTGCGCTGGTGAAAAATATCAGAGCCTACAGGGAGTGCAGTTTGCTGTGCTTTACTGAAACGTGGCTCACGGCTAGCATCCCGGACGCCAACGTGGAGCTAACCGGCTTCAGCACAGTGAGGGCAGACAGAGACACAAAAGCCTGCGGGAAACGGAAAGGAGGCGGACTCGCTATGTACGTGAATACAAGATGGTGTAATCCCGGGCATATAAATACAAAGATTTCCACCTGCTGCAGGGACATCGAACTTTTGGCCGTAAGTTTGCGTCCCTATTACTTGCCTAGAGAGTTCGGAACCGCCATTGTGGTCATTGTTTACATCCCACCGCGCGCCAACGCGGACGTAGCGTGTGACGTCATCCACTCCGCTGTGGCTAAACTACAAACACAGCACCCCGAGGCCATTCTGTTAATCACTGGGGACTTCAATCATGTGACTCTGGACAAAACATTACCTGCCTTCTTCCAGTATGTGGACTGTAACACCAGGGGAAATAGGACCATTGACCTGCTGTATGCAAACATTAAGGATGCATACAGTGCTACTCCACTGCCTGCACTGGGGAAAGCAGACCATAACCTCATTCTGCTTCAGCCCCACTACAAACCAAAAGTGAGGAGGCTACCAGCAACCACACGTTCATTCAGGAAGTGGTCTACTGAGGCAGAGCAGGCTCTGAGAGACTGCTTTGAATCTACAGACTGGGATGTACTGCAGGGGTCACATGGGGGAGACATTGAGGAGGTGGCAAACTGCACTACAGACTACATCAACTTCTGCATGGACACTGTTGTTCCTGTAAGAACTGTTCGCGGTTATGCTAACAATAAGCCCTGGATCACTAGCGACATCAAAGGCCTTCTGAACCAGAAGAAGAGGGCCTTTAAAGACGGTGATCAGCAGGAGCTAAAGCGGGTGCAGAGGGAGCTCAGAGTCCAGCTCCGGGAGGCGAAGGAGCAGTACAGGAGGAAATTGGAGCGGAAGCTGCAGAACAACAGCATAAAGGAGGTGTGGGATGGAATGAAGACTATCACCGGCTGCAGCACAAAGCGGGGTGCTGCCATGGAAGGAGATAGGGGGAGAGTCAACCAGCTGAATAACTTTTTCAACAGGTTTGACCACCCCCACTCGTTCCCACCCCGGAGTACTGCAGCTTCCCTCCTAGCTCACCCTCCCCCCCTAGACACCAGCACAGAGGAGGACATCTCCCCCCCACCCAAGATCACTGCAGCCCAGGTGTGTGGAGAGCTGAGGAGGCTGCGACCCAACAAGGCAGCAGGTCCAGATGGAGTATCCCCGCGACTGCTGAAGGCTTGTGCGTTGGAGCTGGGAGACCCTCTACAGCGCATCTTCAACCTGAGCCTGCAACGGGGGAGGGTCCCCCAGCTGTGGAAGACATCCTGCATTATCCCAGTCCCAAAGAAACCACGACCGGAGGAGCTCAACGACTTCAGGCCGGTCGCCCTGACATCACACGTGATGAAGACCATGGAGCGGTTGCTGCTACACCACCTGAGGCCACAGGTCCGCCATGCCACTGACCCCCTGCAGTTTGCCTACCAGGAGAAGGTAGGAGTGGAGGACGCTATAATCTATATGCTACACCGATCCCTCTCTCACCTGGACAGTGGCAGTGGTGCAGTGAGGATTACTTTTTTGGACTTCTCCAGCGCCTTCAACACCATACAGCCTCTGCTGCTCAGTGGTAAACTGACAGAGATGGGAGTAGGCTCACACCTTGTGGCATGGATTACGGACTACCTGACAGGCAGACCCCAGTACGTGAGACTGGGGGGCTGTACGTCCGACACTGTTGTCAGCAGCACAGGAGCGCCACAGGGGACCGTGCTGTCTCCTGTCCTGTTCACCCTGTATACGTCAGACTTCCAGTACAACTCTGAGTCCTGCCACGTGCAGAAGTTTGCAGATGACACTGCTATCGTGGGATGTATCAGGAGTGGGCAGGAGGGGGAGTACAGGAAACTGATCCAGGACTTTGTCTCATGGAGCGACGCTAACCATCTGCACCTGAACACCACCAAGACCAGGGAGATGGTGGTGGACTTCAGGAGGCCTAAACCCCATCCGGAACCAGTAACCATCAAAGGAGAATGTGTAGAGTTTGTCCAGACCTACAAATACCTGGGTGTGCAGCTGGACAATAAACTGGATTGGACTACCAACACAGAAGCTCTGTGCAGGAAAGGACAGAGCCGACTGTACTTCCTCAGAAGGCTGGCGTCCTTCAACATCTGCAAAAAGCTCCTGCAGATGTTCTACCAGACTGTTGTGGCGAGCGCCCTCCTCTACGCAGTAGTGTGCTGGGGGAGGCAGCACTAAGAAGAAGGACGCCTCGCGTCTGGATAAACTGGTGAGGAAGGCGGGCTCGGTTGTGGGCACAGAGCTGGACAGTCTGACAACTGTGGCTGAGCGACGAGCACTAAACAAGCTGCTATCAATCATGGACAATCCAACACATCCACTACACAGCATCATCTACAGACAGAGGAGCTGCTTCAGTGACAGATTGCTGTCACTGTCCTGCTCCACGGACAGGCTGAGGAGATCATTCCTCCCCCATGCCATGAGGCTCTTCAACTCCACCCGGGGCAGTAAAAGCTCACATTAAACTCTAAACCTCATACTCTGCACTGCACTATTCACTTTATACAAGCACCTTAATTATACTTGCACTAGACTCCAACGATTCACACTATTCTGTTTACACTGTTAACAAGCACCTTAAGTATACTTCTGTACTGGACTTATGTGTATCTTTGTGTATTTTATTTCTCATATTTTATATCTCGACTTGAGGATACTGCTGGAAATGTGAATTTCCCTACGGGGATGAATAAAGTATCTATCTATCTATCTATCTATTTATCTATCTGCACACAGTCTACTCGACTGTGGTTGGTAGTAAGAGCTTGTACAGTCTTAAAAAGTTTAATCGCTGCTATTAATCAGTAACGGCTACCTTCAAGAGTCCAATCTGATAAAGGTGGAGAGAATGCAGATGTGGCAGAGTTCATGATCAGGAGCAGAAGGTATTGCAAGGAAGGCAGAAGTCCATAACCAGCGGTAAATACTAGGGGTGTAAATCTTTTATCACGAAAACGATCCGATTCAAATCTCGATTCACAGGCTACGATCCAATTCAGGGACGATTCATTAAGACAAGTAAACGATTCGGTACGATTCGATTCAATACAAATTAACGACATTGTCAATGGGACTCATACACATGTAATTTCACTTTTTGTTTATTTAGTGTCCAAGAAATAATACACCAGGCCTACTCAACATGAATGTAACCCTTATAATGTACTGAAATGCAAAACTGGCAGGTTTGCAAAACTTTCTGCTAATACACTGAGCTGAGGTTAGATATAAAAAAATTAATTTGTTATTTGACAAAACAGTTGCCAATTAAAGGCAAAAAAATAACTTCAAACTTCAGGTGTGACTGTCATTGAAGATTCTGGTTTGTAAGACGTGATTCCTCATTTCCCAGGCTGGGGAAATATGGTGAGCCGTAATCGTCACATAGGCCCTACGAGTTGGTTGCACACGAAGTCCACGCATCCGTGGTGATTGCTACCTTCTCTGCTTGGGAAAGTTCTTGTTTAACTTCATCCTTTAACTTCTTGTACATTTCAGGGACACACTTCTCAGAAAAATGCTGTCGGGATGGTATCTTGTACCGTGGCTTGAGTGTTTTCATCATCTCTCGAAAGCCGTTACTTTCAACGAAACTATACAGCCGTAAATCTTTGCCAATGAATCGAGTGATAGTTGCCTTGGATCTTGTTGAGTTGTGACATAATTGAGGCTGGAAAAACTCTTGGATTTTTTTTTTTGTTTGTTTGTCTGGTGCGCTGTTTCTGTGCTCTTTGGGTTCGCTGTGCTAGCCGCACTAGCATCCTGCTCACCAGCATCTGACTATCCGTGTTATCTCACCAGGTGGGTGCTCAGATTTGTTGTGCTCCCTGTGTATTTGATGGTGGCTCTGCAGAGTTTGCAAATTGCTTGGCTTTTGTCGAGCTTTCCATTTTCCTTTAAAAATCCAAACGATATCCATTCTTTGGATTTCAGATGAGGAGCGCTGTATATTTGGTCCGCATCATTCGTCATATTACTGCACACTCTACGCAGCCGACGTCACGGGTTAAACGTCAACACTGAAATCTCGTAAGAGTTTATACTATGCTTAGCCAAAGAGCAGAGCATAACAACGGCAGTCAGGAAACCGTTTTGCGGCCATAAATCCAGGCCATCGGATCGCTCTTAGTGTATTTTAACCGATTCACTCGGATCTCATACGTTATAGATCAATAACCGATTCGAATCGGTTTATCTTTACACCACTAGTAAATACATATTTGGATCACAAGATCACCAGGTGAGTGTATTTCTTTAAAATGTCACACAAATTGACACACTGCCAATTTTATTCTAAGCTCAGAATTGAAAGGATGTGGAGAGATGTTTATGAACATTTCCTGGACCTCTTCTATCAGATTTTCACTTCACTTGAAGCTCAGGGAACACAATCCAGACAACGAAGTTCATCTTTTTGCACTGCACCAGATCTTCCGTTCACAAATTCAACCTGAACTCTTTCCAATATTATTGGAACTGTCTTGGCCTTAGAACCGAAAGTAACCAATCACCACAGCAACTCCGGAGACGATTCAAAGGGCAAGGCTCATTGGCGAATCCTTTTGAGGTTAAAGAAAGACACGTACCTTTTTGATTCGAAATTATGAGAGGGGAATAAATCTGAGAGTGGTGACAGAGGTTGATACTTTCACCTATCACACACAGGAAGCAGCACCTCAGTGAAGCTGTTAGGTTATGTCATTTTAAGAGGTCTAAATGGCACTGTTAGTATAAAGAAAGGGGTTTAAAAATGTAAAGTCAGCATGATGTACCTAGTGGAAGTAAAACACAACAACTAGTTCAAGGACCAAAGTTCAAGCTTCCATTGTCAAAATAAGTTTCAAGCCTATATTGAACGAGTTTTGCTGCTGTCGCTGTTTTAGCCTTAGCTGGAGAGACGAACGATATTTTTCTTTTTCTATTTTTCTATTTTTACCACCACCCGTCGGACCTTTGTTCGTTGTTGTTTTTTCTTCTTTTTCCTTCATTTTTGAGGACTGCTTCCATTCTTCGATAGCTAGTGATTCGCCGTTTCTCTGAACAGCCCCTAGCTTCGTTCGTCCTCGTGCAGCTCTGCTAGCGTAAGTATGTCGTTAGGCTGTACTAAGGTAAGCATCGCTCCGTGCACCTCCACCTCATCTGTCACTTGCGACACCTGCGTTATTCTTTTGGAGAGGCTTTCTCTCCTAGAGGGCCGTGTCCGTCAGCTAGAGCAGAGTAGTCTGATAATCGTAGATCAAACGGACACATCTGATAATGACAATGCGGGCCGTAGCCCTCCCGCAATGCCGCTAGCGTCGGCTAGTGCGGGACGTAGCCTACCCGCTAGTCCGGCTAGCATTAGCCCTAAGAAGCCTGCTAGCCGCGGTGAGCCTGTTCGGACGCATAATCGTTTTAGCCCCCTCGCTAGGCAAACTCCTCCTCAGTCTACTGGCTCCCGCACTTTAGTTATAAGGGACTCCATCACCCGTAACATCATGCTTAAAAAGCCAGCCACCGTAATGTGTATCCCTGGGGCCAGAGCACCCGACATTGAAGCTAACCTTAGGGAGCTGACACGCAAGAGGGCTAGACACCAGTCTAGTGCAAACAACACTAGCTACTCGGACATAGTGATACACGTCGGCTCCAACGATACTAGGATGAGGCAGTCTGAGATTACAAAGAAGAACATAGCTAGGACTTGTAATCTCGCTAGAAAGATGAGTCTGCATCGAGTTATTGTCTCTGGCCCTCTGCCTGCGAGAGGCAATGATGAGAGGTTTAGCAGATTATTCTCGCTTAAGCGGTGGATGGCTAGTTTCTGTAGAGAGCAGGGTTTCCAGTTTGTAGATAATTGGCCCTCTTTCTGGGGCCGGCCCGACCTGCTGAGGATGGATGGCCTTCACCCTAACTGGGAAGGCGCCATCACTCTTTCTAGAAACATAGATTACTGTTTGAGCCTTCCGTGACTTCCCACATTAGAGCATGTCGGGTCGCAGGCGAGTAGCGAGCCTGCTAGAACGGGTGTGGAGTCGTTAAGGCTAGAGTTAACCGGCGCTAGGCTGGACTGTTACAACACACATAGCATATTTAGTCTAGGTCACTGCAATCCACACACTGTTTCAATACCTAATGCTGAATGCCGTAATGATAAGATTTCTGCTGAGGTGGTGTTGATTAAGGAAAATAGCCCTGCCTCTTTAATCAGTAAGACTAGTGACAAAGTGCCTAGGCGGAATATTAATATCAATATGCGCGCTGTAGTCGTCAACAATCGAATTCCTACTTTACTAACATTGCGACGAGGTTTTAATTACTCAAAATACAGAGCAAGCCCCAGCCATAAAAATCTTGTTGGTATTAGTACTACCAACACGACTCAGAATAGTCCAGGAAAAATTTCCCAGTTTAAATTCGGCTTCATAAATATTAGGTCACTCCCTTCAAAAGCCCTTCTTGTAGATGATCTTATTACAGATCAAAATCTTAATGTGCTTGGTCTCTGTGAAACCTGGCTAAAACCAAATGAATTCTTACCATTAAATGAGGCCTCACCCGTAAATTTTGTGGGCTCACATGTTGCCCGTCCTTGTAAAAAAAAAAGGGGGGGGGGGTGTCGCCCTAATTTCTGAATCTGATTTTAGGCTTAGCATGAGCACGAGTCACACTTTCAAGACATTTGAGGCTCTCGTTATGCGATCGAGCTCCTCACCACCATTCTATGTGGTAGTTATTTACCGTCCTCCCGGTCCATACTCTGGATTCTTGGATGAATTCCCTGAACTTATGGCTGACTTAATAACTCACACAGATAATATATTAATTATGGGTGACTTCAATATTCATATGAACTCCCCATTGGAGCCACTTACTGTAGCTTTTCAAGCAATAATCGATGCATTTGGTTTTACACAAATAATAGAAGCAGCAACACACCGGAATGGTAATATCTTAGACTTAGTGCTAACCCATGGCCTAACTGCCTCAAACGTCACAATTCTGCCGCATACTAACGTTATGTCTGATCATTATCTTATAACATTTGAAGTCCTAGCTCAGTGTGGTCTTGTTGTCCACAACCAAGGCTTTAAGAGCCGTGATATTAATTCTTCAACCACTGCTGCACTTTCTGAATTACTGCCCCCCGCAACAGCTGCCTTTCCGTCTTTCACTGGTTCAGTCGATAAGCTCGCGAATGATTTTAATTCGGTTCTTTTAAATTCCCTAAACTCTATTGCGCCGCTGAAACTTAAAACTCGTTCGAAGCGGCACACTCCGTGGTTTACGGAGGAAACGCGTACGTGTAAATTGTTAAGTAGACAACTTGAGCATAAATGGCGAACAACTAAACTCAAGGTTTTCCGTCAGGCCTGGTGCGATAGCTTGCTGAAATATAAAGAGGCTCTTAGGTTAGCAAAAACAAATTACTTTTCCAAAATGATTAGTCTTAATAAAAACAACCCCAAATATTTATTTGAGACGGTAGCGCAGCTAACACAGCAGCAGCAGGTTAATCATAGTTCCCTCCATTCAGCACACGATTTCATGCAATTCTTTACTCAGCGGATTCAGCTAACAAGGGGAGAAATAAAAAAGGCAGCGCCGCTTACCCCCTCGACTGTGATTGTTGATGCTAGTTCGGACAATGAGGTTCATGAAAGTCTGGTTACCCTGTCCCAGTTTGATTTAGTATCCCTGGAGTGTCTTACACAACTGGTTAATGCAGCAAAGCCGACGTCCTGCATGCTCGACCCGCTTCCAGGCAAACTCGTTAAAGATTTATTCCCGGTCTTAGGGTCATCTGTCTTGAATATTATCAACCTGTCACTCTCCTCTGGCATTGTACCTGAAGCTTTTAAGACGGCCGTCATTAAACCATTACTTAAGAAACCTCACCTAGATCCTGAAGATCTCTCTAACTATAGGCCAGTGTCACACCTTCCCTTTATCGCCAAAATTCTTGAGAAAGTTGTAACACAACAGCTTAGCGATTTTATGATAGACAACAATAGATTTGAACTCCTTCAGTCAGGTTTTAGGGCCAACCACTCAACTGAGACAGCCCTAGTAAAAGTGACGAATGATGTTCTCTTAGCCTTGGATTCCAACATCATCAACTCATCAATATTATTACTGCTTTATCTTAGTGCCCCATTTGACACTATTGATCATCATATTCTTATAGAACGTCTTAGATCATGTGTTGGTATCTCGGGATCAGCACTTTCTTGGTTCAGATCTTACATCCTGGGAAGGACGCATAGTGTCTCTTATGGCGATGCGATCTCTGAATCTTTCTCCGTCTCATGTGGTGTCCCGCAGGGGTCAGTACTTGGTCCCTTACTGTTCAAGATCTACATGATTCCTCTCGGCGATATTATACGTAAACATGCTATTAGTTTTCATTGCTATGCTGATGATACCCCACTTTATATGCCCTTAGAAATAACGGATCCGTGCAAGTGCAGTACACTGGAGGCTTGCCTTGCCGAGATTAAACAATGGATGTCTTCCAATTTTCTGCTTCTCAACCCTAATAAAACTGAGATGTTATTTATTGGCCCTGCTCCTCATCAGCACTTGCTTAAGAATACCACGCTGAACCTAGAAAACTGTATTATTTCCCAAAGTAGTTCTGCAAAAAATCTCAGCGTGATATTTGACTCAACTCTCTCCTTTCGAACACATATTAATAACATGACAAGAACGGCGTTTTTTCACCTCCGCAATATAGCTAAAATTCGCCCTATTCTTTCTCTTAGCGATGCAGAAACATTAATTCATGCATTTGTTACGTCGCGCCTAGACTATTGCAACATTTTGTTTTCTGGACTTCCCATGTCCTACATTAAAAGCCTGCAGTGTGTACAGAATGCAGCAGCGAGACTATTGACAAGGACGAGAAAGTTTGATCATATTACTCATATTACTTTGATCATATTCTAGCTGACCTGCATTGGCTTCCAATACACGTGAGATGTGATTTTAAGGTGCTTTTAATTACTTATAAAATTTTACACGGTTTAGCTCCTTCCTATCTCGTCGACGTAGTATCACCATATGTTCCGTCCGGACAACTTCGATCACAAAATGCCGGTTTGCTATCGACCCCACGGGCTAAAGAGAAGTCTGCGGGATCAAGGGCATTTTCCATTTGCGCGCCAGTACTATGGAATGCCCTACCTATGGAGGTTCGCGCAGCCACCTCAGTAGAAATCTTTAAATCCCGACTAAAAACACATTTATATTCAAAAGCATTTAGTTAATTGAGCCTGTCTGCAGCTTTCTTCATTTTTCTTTTTTCCTGCCCCCCTCTTCCGGCTGGGAGAGGGGGCTAGCTAGATGGTGAGGGTTGACTTGACCGCCTCCATTGGGTCCTGCGCTGGTCGACCATCACGGGTTAGGAGTTTGGCCGTCTGCGGTCCACCTGGCTGGAATGTGGGATGGTTCCTGCCCAATGGCTTTGCCTGCTGTCAAGACATCACTGCACTATATAGCACAATATGTTTTCTGTAATTAGGGCCCGAGCAGCTACCGCTGCGAGAGCCCTCTTGTTTTTCTCCGGATTATTAGGGCCCGAGCAGCTACCGCTGCGAGAGCCCTCTTGTTTTTCACCGGATTATTATTATTATTAGGGCCCGAGCAGCTACCGCTGCGAGAGCCCTCTTGTTTTTCTCCGGATTATTATTATTAGGGCCCGAGCAGCTACCGCTGCGAGAGCCCTCTTGTTTTTCTCCGGATTATTAGGGCCCGAGCAGCTACCGCTGCGAGAGCCCTCTTGTTTTTCTCCAGATTATTATTATTATTATATATTATTAGGGCCCGAGCAGCTACCGCTGCGAGAGCCCTCTTGTTTTTCTCCGGATTATTATTATTATTAGGGCCCGAGCAGCTACCGCTGCGAGAGCCCTCTTGTTTTTCACCGGATTATTATTATTATTAGGGCCCGAGCAGCTACCGCTGCGAGAGCCCTCTTGTTTTTCTCCGGATTATTATTATTAGGGCCCGAGCAGCTACCGCTGCGAGAGCCCTCTTGTTTTTCTCCGGATTATTATTATTATTATTATTATTATTATTATTATTATTTACTGTGCAGCGCTTTTCCATTTTTGAGGGCCTAAACATGCACGAGAAGTCACCAAAATTTTCACATTTGTCCGGCCCGGTGAAAAATTGGATATTTTTTTGTTTCCAAAAAAAATGCAAAAAAAATGGCTCTGCAGCGCCACCTAAGGTCGAAAAAGTGCACCTGGTCCCGGCCCGTTTGACCTAGAGCTACGAAAATTTTTAGGCATATGTAGGACCTAGAGAGCTACAAAAAAGTCAGCGTGAGCCATGTGCTCAGATGTACAGAAAAAGAGTTATGAATTTTTGAATGTGCATTTTTGGCCCATTTTTGCACGTTTACAGGTCCCAAACTGCTCCTTGTTTCTCCTAAATGCTTTACTCAATCGCCTTCAAATTTGCTGTGGTCCATATTCACACATAGGGGCACAAGTGGGCAAAATTTGGTGCAGATCCGCTGACATATATGATAGGGGCGTGGCTTCAAATTATGTGTTCAATTTTTCCTTCGCCAAGAGGGACAAAAACCTTAATAACTTTGATGTACTAGCTTAAAAAATTCTAAAACTTCATAGACACATGGAAACTTATGTCTTTAACAACTTTAAAAAAGTTTTTTTAAATACCTACTAGCGCCGCCTAGTGGTTGATTAAAATATGAGTGGAAAATAGCCTCTCACTCCCGGCCCGTTTGACCTAGAGCTCCAAAAATTTGTAGCCTTATGTAGGACCTCGAGCCCTACAAAAAAGTCAGCGCGAGCCATATGCTCAGATGTACAGAAAGAGAGTTATGAATTTTTGAATGTGCACTTTTGGCCCATTTTTGCTCATTTGCAGGTCCCGAACTGCTCCTTTTTTCTCCCAAACGCTTGACCCGATCGACTTCAAATTTGCTGTGATGTTTTATCTGACTGTGAGGCACAATTGTTCAATTTTTTGTGATGATCCGCCATCAAATATGTTGGGGGCGGGGCTTTATATTATGCCTTTGATGATTACTTTGCCACATGTGAAACAAACCTTTATAACTCAGCTTTACAAGCTTAGAAAAATCTGAAACTTCACAGACACATGGAGACTCAAGCCCTTAACACAAGTGTTTAAAAAAATCTTCAATTGCTTATAAGGCCATCTAGTGGCAAACAAAAATGTCAGTCTGATGTCTCGCCAAAACGAACAAAGTTGCTGTGTTTGGTCCCAGATGGTCTTATCTTTTCTAAACTTCATATATTTGATGGGTTTCCAATGCAAATTACACCTATCAACGTATTTTTTGTTATAGTGCGAGCGCCACCTAGTGGCAGCCAAAAATATAGCATTTTTTAAACGTTTTTATGTGTTTAGCTGAGCCCTTTGAAGTAATATCGCTGAAATTAAGTCTGAAAAGCCTCTAGACAGCCTTGCTGACCACCAATTTTTACGAAGTTTCGATAATGGGCGTGGCCTCTATGACCATTTGCATTCCGAAACTTTGTCTGTCCAGTAAAAGTTTCTGTAATTTGACCCAGATGATCTGATCTTCTCACAATTTCTCACATTGGATGAAAATATTCTCCTGAACATATCGACAAAAATATATTCCAGTTCAAAGCTAGCGCCACCTAGTGGCTGCAAAAAATGTCATTAGTCGAAAGATTACAGTCAATCCTGTTTGGTTTGACCTACAGCTATGAAACTTTGTAGGCAAATGAAGGACTGCAAGACCTCCAAAAAAGTCAATAGAAGTGATGTGCTAGGATGTACAGAAAAATTGTTATGAATTTTTTAATGTGCAGTTTTGTCCCATTCTTAGACATTAGCTGGTCTCAAACTAGTGCCTTTTTCTCTTAAACGATTCACCCCATTACCTTCAACTTTGGCATGAATCATTATACAACTGAGGGGCACACATAGGCCAAACATCGTGAAGATCTCTTGACATAAAAGATGGGGGCGGAGCTTCAAATTATGTTTAATACTTCCTTCGCCAAGAGTGACAAAAATCTTAATAACTCAGCTATGACAGCTTCAAACCATCTGAAACTTTCCTGGGACTTTAAACGTCATGCAATAATACAGCTATGTGATAAACTTTCAAATCATTTACAGTGCCACCCAGTGGCGGAAAAAAATCTCATTTTTTATACTTTTATGTACTGTGAAATGCCTGTTTGACTAAATTAACTCAAAAATGGTCAGAAAAGCTATGACACATGGAACATTAAGGTTCTCAACTTTTATGACTTTTCAATAAAGGGCGTGGCCTCTATGCCAACTCAAAATCCGATGTCTCGCCAAAACGGTAAAAGTTGCTGTAATTGGACCTAGATGATCTGATATTTTTAAAACTTCGTATATGGGATGGGAGTCCAATGTGAAACACACCTACAAGCCTATTTTTTATCATAGTACGAGCGCCACCTAGTGCCAGCAAAAAATATAGCAAATCCTTAATGTTTTTATGTACTCTGCTGAGCCCCTTGAAGTGATATCCCTTAAATGTTTTCTGAAAAGCCAGTGGCCATGCCTTATGCCCTCCACAAATATGTACAATGTTTCCACAGTGGGTGTGGCCTATATGGCATTGAAAGTCACAAAACTGTAACAATAAAAGCTGCAGTAACTCCACCCACATTGTCCCACCTTGTCTCAATTTTACATATTTTGTAAGAGTCCTGCACTGAAGTCATCTACAACTACTTTTTCATCATTCATAGTCCTTGTTCATACCCCGACCTGTTCATACCCCAACGTACACAGGTCTGCGAGGGCCCTTTATAGCTGCTTGCAGCTCTAGTTTATATTGTTTCTGTGTCTGGTACATGCAGCATCCACTTCAACCTGTGGGCCTGGAAGGGGGCTCCTCCCACCTGTGGTCCCTTTGACAGGGGGATGCTGTTGTGTACCTTATACTGAAAAGATGTCTCTGTACGACCTCTTTTCATCTGTGAAGCCCTTTGAGACTTTGGTGATTTAGGGCTATATAAATAAAATTTGATTGATTGATTGAACAGAGTACCATTAGGAGGAGTAAAAAAACATCAAACAACTGGTTCGAGAAGCATCTTGAAGCTTTCTTTTCACATCACTGCTAAATACCTTAACTGTCACCACTTTTAAGTTCAAAATTGATCATATTCTTCGCCCTTTCAGGTTCATGAAGACTATGGAATTGACTGGAATGGTCCTCCTGCTCTATGTGGAGGGACTGTGTTAGTCCCAGAGATTGACCTGAGCCGTGAGCTCTCCAATGAAGAAGTTGCCAGTTTGCCTGCTCCGGAAACGTGTGTGACTGAGGCCCTCAGATCATATTTAGAGACTGTGCAGGTTTTAACAAGAATCTTAGCTTAATGATGTTCAACCCGTTCTTTTATTTGGCAGTATGGAACGTGTGAATTGAAACTTGGGGGAGAAATGCTTTTCTATCAAGAAAAAAAGTAAGCATTTGAAGCTACCTTTTGACAGCTGCAGTACTGCCAGAAATTGAACTTAAAATACAGTGGTTTATGACCTCCCTGCCTTTTTCACCTTACGGTGTGGACCGCGACATTTTTGTCCCCTCTTTATGCCATTTCTTTCGGCTTTTGACACATCAGGACTCATACGTCTATACAAGTGTCACTGCTTACGTCACTATTAGGGTTGTCCCGATACCGATACTCATATCAGTAGTCGCTCCGATACTTGCTTATTTTATGTACTCGTACTCGCCACCGCACCCGATACTACTACGTCATCAACAGACTGCCGTACTATGTGCGACGCGCATTGGATTCAGAGCGGAAGTTTTGGGGGTGGGCAGCCAAAAAGGTGGGCACGAAGTGTGTGTTTGTCTAATACCGCGTCAGATGGAGCCCGACAACACGCGTCATTTACGCTCAACGCGAGTCGTTTTGTGAGTGCGAGTTTTAAATGCTCGTTAGCTTAGCACAGTAACTATGGTTCAACAGCCCAGCTGTTAAAAAAGGAAGCAAATGCTGCACATATAGCAGTTGTCCCAAGTTCCCCCTTCCGCCATTCATTAAGTCAGGTCAGTGCTCTTGCTTGGCTGTGTTTTTGTATTGAAAGCTCAGCTGGCAGTGTTGGCTAGCTCCGGGTGACCGCAAAGCAGCCGCCATGATTCATTCCTGTCCCGTGTGTCCCGTTGAACGTTCCCGAAGCCAATTGGCTGTCGCTACGCCAAACGCGACAAAAGTATTTTGAGATGTATGTTTATGTTATACAGTTTGTGCACAATGTTTGCCTCAGGGATAGTGGAGTAGAAGTAGAAGTATTGGCATTTGGAAATATGTTGAAGTTGTGAAAGTAAATTGTCGAAGCAGTGCCATGTTTCTTCAGGAAACATTATTTAAAATAAATAAATAAAAATTGTAATTTTAAAGCCGTTGTTATGGTATTATTAAGTACTCGTATCAGTACTCGGTATCGGCAAGTACTTAAATGCCAGTACAGTCGGCCCCCGGTTTACGAACACCCTCATTTACGAACATTTCGACTTACGAGCGTGGTCCGCGGAGTTTTTTGTCCCCCACTTACGCACAGACCATTCGCCTTACGAGCAATCTGACATGCCAGCCATTGTATTTGTTCATATATTTTCGCCTTGCCACGTCATCAAAATCAATAGTTAAATGTTGTCACATCAACGAAGAACGATATTGCTCTTACAATGTCACAGTCACTGTCTCAGTCACGGTGTCAGTCACGGTCTCACTCACGGAGATGCTATTGGCCGGCGTCACGTCAATCACAGAAATGCCGATATGCTATTGGCCGAACGCCTTTATCTAGCTTGATGGCACAGCTGGTCGGGACGGAAGGAAGGAGAGAAAATGAGTGAAAAATGGAAGGAAGGAATGTTGTGAAGACTTTGCAAACTTTATCTGTTAGACATGGCTTCTAAAATTGTAAGTGGCGGTAAAGGAAGAAGTAAGAGGATGATGACAATAGAAACCAAGCAGGAGATAATAAAAGAATACGAAGGAGGCGCGTGCATAGTTAACCTTGCTCGTGAGTATGGACGGAACCGCTCGGCAATCTTCTAAGGGCAAGACTTTCCTTGCCGGGGGACGGACCTCGATCGACAACAAAATTGAGAGGCTTCTTCTATTATGGATTAAAGAGAAGGAAATCGCTGGTGATATGTTCTAGTTTTGAGAAAAGTTCCCGTTTAAGAAAATAAATCAATAAATTCTGCGGGTTGGTCTCTGCTCCCCTCCGCCTCCACCCAGCTCAAGTCACGTCGCCCCAAAGGTAAATGTCATTTTTCCTTTGTATATTTATGTTATTTAATTTAACTGTACAGTAGATTATGTTACTCATTTTTAATATGTGTATAAAGTCGTGATGTTTTTACCTAAGGTTTTTGCACGCGTTGCAAGCATTCACGAATTAACATAGGTTTGGATTGCCCGTCATACGAGCAGTTCGAGTTACGAGCGTAGCCGCTGAACGGATTAAGTTCGTAACACGGGGGCCCACTGTACTTGTACTCGTACTCGGTAGGCAAAAAATTGGTATCGGGACATCCCTAGTCACTATAATTCTGGTCTGCTATTGGTCGGCGTCACGGTCAATATGGCGGCATGCTGAAGACTGGATTTCGTATGCTTAAAATAACAAATGTATTGTGCATTTTACTGCCTAATTCAAACTTGAATGGGTTAGCCATGAAGCCCAAGATTGCTAGTGATGTTAAAGAGAGAAGAAAGAAGATGATTTATCTGGAAACAAAGCTGTAGACAAGAAATACGAAGAAGGCTAAGATAGCCTAGTCTAAGCGAGGCTACCCTCACTAGGGAGTGTGGCCGTAACAAGCTAATGGCAACCCTAACTCAAATGTAAATAAATCCTATAATTTTTTAATGTTGTAATTTAATTGTATACATGTATATTATATAGACGTAGCAGTACTATTTTGATACCAATTTTTAATATGTATATTCAATTTTGATGTTTTTACCTGGGGTTTTACACGCATTAGCTATTTAACATAGGTTTGGATTGCCCGCCATACGGCAAATTTGATCCCAACCACTGAACGTATTAATCTCATAAACTGGGGGCCCAGTGTATCTTTAATCTTAATCTTTAAACATACATAAACTAACACTCAGAGGAGATGATACAAACCTGTTTAAAGATGCACAATAAAACAGATGCCAAAAACTGCATGGTACTGTGTATAGTTTCACAGATACAGAATGTGTGTCACATAAACCTCCTAAAGGGTGCATTCAATATTTGATGGCAATTTTTAAACAAGTCCAAATCCAGTTTGGAAAGTATTAATGGCAGCCAGAAGTGCTTGCTCAAAGTCCATGTGCATGCTGAAATGAGGAGGCAGCTTTAGTGTTTCATAGCATGTAGATGAGGTAGTGAAAGTTTCCTTCAGAAACCTCAACTTTTAAATGAGCAGGAAGCATGTCCCAGCCTACCCAGAATGTCCACAGCTTTGCAAGTGTCTGATAAAGCTATAAGTTAAAATGGATTTTAGTTTACATTTAATTAAACTTCAATAAAACAATACCTATCAATGAGACATAGAATATTTTAATAGAGAAAAAACAAACGTCATAACATTTTCAATGATCAACCTCAGAAAGCCAGTGATACGACAGTCACAGTCTATATCAGAGGTGTCCAAACTTTTTGCAAAGGGGGCCAGATTTGGTGTGTTAAAAATGTAGGGAGGGCGACCTTGGCTGGCGTTCTTTACATATAACAGCAATTAATTTAAATACATTTCAGTGAGCCGTTTTGTGTTTCACATTTGCTTTTTTATTTTAATTTCAGCTATCTTAAGCATGTGTTTTGGTTAATTTGAAACGTGCATATCAAAATTGAATTGACATTAAATATTGAAATTGAATATTCACTTAACTTCACTTTATTTATAACACTTAACTTTTTTGTAACAGTTGAACAGAAGTAATTGTACTCTTGGGTGCAAATTACATTTGAAACCATGGCAGTTTAATATTTATAAAAATTTTAAACACAATAACAGAGAAATGAACAAGTAATCGTCATATCAACAAGTGCAGGGCTCATTTAAAATATGAAATTAGTAACTATAAATGTTGATTGGATTTTTAAATGGTTATTATTCTGGAGTGGAAACTCTAAGGAATAAGAAAAAACGTTTTCAGACTTATCGTAAATGAAAAATGACTTGTCCGCATGAGTGTGATGGGTGAAACTGAGATCTGGAGTGCAGGACAAAGGCCAGGTGTGGCTCTATGGCAGTAGCATGGATGCGCAGGATGTCTTGTGAGAGTCCGATAGCCGTGTCCTCACACGGCTCCTATTTAAGTTCATAACTGAAAATGTCTTCTCACACATATACGTCCCGAACAAGCTTAGCATTTTCTTACCAAATGCTCGAATCTCTCGGAACTTGTCATTTTCCAGCTGTCGGTAATAGTTGTAAAATATTGCTGCTGTGAGATTAAACTAGCTTCAAGATGTTTCAGTTTCTCGCTGCGTTCATTACCTGTGATCTCGCCATATACGTCAGCATGTTTTGTTTGGTAATGTCGCTTCACATTGAACTCTTTAAAAACAGCCACTGTCTCTTTACAAATGAAGCAGACACAGTTGTTCCGTAGTTCAGTGAAGAAATAGTCCAATTTCCACTCATTCTTGAACCGTCGGCCCTCGTAGTCAACTTTCCTCCTTTTGTTAATTAACGCCATTTTAGAAAGTTAGGGGCTCACACAATTAAATTACTCATATACTACTTTGCTGTTCCTAATTGAGCCTAGAGATGGTAGCAATTAGCACACGCACGTAACAGCGCTGCTGCCCAATGTATTCATTTTCCATGCGGGCCAGACGTTATTGATTTTATGACGGAGGCTGTGGGCTGGATGGAAACTGACCACTGGCCACATTTGGCCTCCGGGCCGGAGTTTGGACATGCCTGCTCTATATCAATATTTTCATGTTTTTTTTTTTTCCAGGAGGATCTTTAGCAGTCACAATCAAAGTTATTATAGATAAAGAACGTATTGTCATGTTTGGTCAGTGGGGAAAAAATATCAATACATGTACATTTCTCAAGTCAAAAATACAACTACCGCATTTTTCGGAATATAAGCCGCGACTTTTTCATCATGATTTGAACCTGCGGCTTATCGTCCTGTTCAGCTTGTCTGCTGGTTTTTCCCACCGGTCAAGCAAATGTGTGTTCAAGGAGTCAGTTTTTGGAATAACTATGAAATAGAACTTAAAAGATGTGAATCAATTGCTGTGCTCAAAAAGAGTTTTAAAATATTAAAAATATAAAAAGAAATATCGAACTTGAATAAGATCTTGCATAAAACTTTGTGATGTGTAAATTTGATATACGGTATACAGTATATATGATTGTATTTATAAATTTATAAATAAGGCCAAATGTGCAGAGCTGGCTGCTGAGTGCCAGAAGGCAGGCTGGAGGGCTACTGTCTGCCCAGTGGAGGTCGGATGCCATGGCTTCATGGGGTCATCAACCACATGCCTTCTGAGGGATATGGGACTCACCGAAAGTAGAATTAAAAAGGCAACTAAGGACTTGGCAGAGGAGGCTGAGAAAGGGAGCTTTTGGCTCTGGCTCAGGAGGAATGACAAAACTTGGGGGGAAAACACCCAACCCTAGACAACAGCCACAGGGGACAACATCCATCACCTGCAGGGGGTGGCAGGGAGACGTCCGCGTTCCTGCTCCAGAATTAAAGGAGCGAAACGTCAGTGAATGGTGGTTTCTGGCTGATGACCCTGCAGCTGACCAATGGGCACTAGGGGAGGTGTGACAGGCAGCGATGCTTCGCAGGAATCAACATCTTCCTGTACAATTCTATACTATAATTTTATGGTTAATATGATTTCATTTTCAATGCAGTTCAGTGGTTAATACCGGTAATTAGGGCATTTTATGGTGCCTGGTTTTTGTTCCAAACACAGGATCCTACCAAGATTTAGACAATCAAAGATGGAGTTTAGACATTACTGTTGTCAGTACCGCAGCACTCCCTCTCCACCAGCAACATTGCCTAAAATAAAATACTGATAATACGGTGGAAAAAATGAGTCTAACTGATATATGGGTAATTTAATGACAAGCAAAAATGTACCCAATACTTTGTTGGCTGTAATTACAGAATATCAGCAACTAATTCAGATAACAGTTTGGTTATTACATTTTCTTAGTAATAATCAACGACTACTTTTTTGGTCTTGTAGCCCCATTCAAAAATTCAATGTTACTTAAATAGACTTTAAGCAAATCTGATCTGTTTGATCGTGATCGACTGATAGTTGCCATCTGATGCAAAAATCTGTGATCAGCTGTGCTTGTAATGTCCTAATATTCTGAGCGTTCAATAACATGATTGATCAGTTTTGCAAATTATATGTCGTAGGAATGTTGTGCAGTAGCAACATTACCCCTTTTACGTGCACTAGTGCGACTACTCATTTTCTAGTTATAGGAATAGTTGTTTGCAAATTTACATTGTGCTATAAATCATTGAATTATAATACAGTAATTTAATGACTGTAAATTGTTGCATCAATCATTACTGTTCCAAGTTGTTTTTGTTTGGCCTGACTGAAATTCCACTTTATGTCAAGCTACTTCTTGAATGCTTTCTACTGATTTTTCTTTTCTTTTTTTTGGTGGCATCCCTGGTAGTTTTGACCACAGCATTTTTTTTTTTCATTGGTGGCATCCCTGGTAGTTTTGACCACAGCAAAGAATGTTAAACCATGCCAAACATGCTATATTTAATAACTACTATATAAATATTTTCATTAATAATTTAAGGGATTTACCATACAAGTATATGCAGTGAATAAACAAATTACAGTATTTTTCAGACTATAAGCCACTACTTTTTCCTCATGATTTGAGCCCTGCAGCTTATAGTCCAGTGCGGCTTATCTGTTTATGTTGTTTGGGGTTTTTTTGCTAGCCACCAGCAAGCAAATGTGTGTATCTGTTCGAGGTTTCAATTTATGGAACAACTATGAAATAGAACTAAAAAGATGGTAATCAATGGCTGTGCTCAAAGAGTTTTAGATCATTTTAAAAAAAATGCATAAGTTGAATAAAAGAATGTATACAATTTTGGGTACATTTTTGACGTGTAAATTTTATATACCATACACAGTATATATGACTTTATTTCTGTAATTATGATTGTATATATGAATTATGTACAATGTGTTTTTATGTTTACTAAAGTAATCCATCAAACAAAAGGAAATAAAAAAAAAGATGCTATTGAAGTATTGATTTTGAAGAGCTATTTAACTAATATTATTCTGTTAGTGTAGAAAATATCCATCCATCCATTTTCTTTAAATATGTTAGGACTAATCTGTCAGAGAAATCTCAGAAAAGAAGACTAGGACAAGCCTAGCTGCTTAAACAGCAAAAAGAGTAACTCAGACCAGCCAAGATTGACTTTTCTATGCCGGGCATAGGGAAAAAGCTTGGGCAAATGTAACTCGTGGGTCTTCCAACGCTAGTTTTCACTGCCCAGCCGTCCCCCCCTGGCTTTTATTGAGCAAAAGCATAGCAGATTACAAGACACAACAAAAGAGCCAGCCGGGCGCCACCGGCAGCTGGGCCAAGGTCCCGGCTCACACTTTCGTGCGTCAACAGCTCTATCTAAGGACAGGGTTAAGATGAACTAGGATTGCATAAATGGGTAACAATGAACTAAGCACATAATGATAACAACCTAATATATGATTCCCTTCACATAATCATGCAGGCATGTTCAGTCTGTTAAAGAGAGGGTGCTGCTGTTGGCAGACAATTACAGACAAATTAAATAACAAAAAAATATATATAAACTTATATATAATATATATAATATATATAAACTTCCATGGGCATAAGACTCGGAAATGGTAATGTGTGAAGCCATGCGAGCCGGCTTGACCACATGACTGCTTCAGGAAGTGGTTTGATGGGGTATTGCAAATATAACATGGCCACAAGTATGAGAATTCCTCATTTGAGAACATTTTCATTTGCTTTCAGTTAGTTAAGGTAAAAAAAAAAAAAAAAAAAAAAAAAAAAAAAATATATATATATATATATATATATATATATATATATATATATATATAATATATATATATATATATATATATATATATATATATATATACACGTGTATACAGGAATGCCCATTCCTGCTGCTGTTTATAGAATGTGAGAAGTTCCCATTCCCTGTCTTCATCAGTCCCTTACATCCATTCTCAGTGGTTTCCCAAATGCATGTTCCCATAGCAGACTGTCTTTGTTAACCTTGGCAACTTGAGCTGGTTCCTTAATAAGCTCCGATTCTAGAAAAAAAACATTAAAATGAAAAAGTCATAGATTACAGTGAGTCTGCAAGTTACACAAAACAGGTATCAGGTATCATTTTCCATAAATATGATACATCTTCAATCATAAAATTCCAAGTTAGAAAAGGAAGACATTCCCTCTTAAAACAGATGGGTTGAAAATACCTTATGGACAAAGAAAAAAAGGCCAACTCAATATTTGGGCCAATTTGATCAAATTCACGGGTTTAATTAAGCAACAGGCTTTCTTGCGCCAGCCTGATATAAACCCTTCGCGGTGGACTGTGAACTCAGCCTAAACAAAAGGCACACTTTATGACAAGGGGACTATGAACTCAGCCAAAACAAAAAGCACAACTTAAAAGCAGAAAACACAACAAGCTGGAGTCATATAATAATTTATTATATGATTGACATGGGTCAACCCTTGGGTGGGGGATTTGGTAACTTCATACACTGACCTGAAAATGTTAATTTTTGCTCCCCAAGTCCGGCAATAAGGTGTGCTTTAAGGGTCCTTTCTGGAACTTTATCTTCCCGGTGGTCAGACCAACAGCACACTGTGTGTGTGTAACTTGTTCGGCCGATTTAAAACGCTGGTCTTCTCGCCCTGTTTACTCTATTCGTTCAAGCAGAATTATATGGCGCATAGAGTCCTTGGCACCTCGGCTGCAACAGAGAAACATGTCGCACCTTCATTTTCAATTGACGGGTTTCTGCTAGCGAACTAAAAGCATTTGGCCAAATCACCATGCGTTATGCTCGCATTGTTATAGTCATAATGGAACTATCAAAATCTTATTTTTGAAACAAATTCCAACGTGGAAGCACAATTGATATTTAGCTTACCTTGGACGGGTGTTCTTGAGGGAGTAACAGGTGTCTGCTGCTGCGACTGAGCCGCGCCATGGGAGGCTGAGGTTTACTGAGCGCTTCGATTAAATTTGCTTTAAGCAACTCCGGGCAACTTTTTGCCATTTTGCACTTCCCAAAACAACGGGACAAGCACGTGCAAAAGATTGATTCAGTCATGAAAATTTTCTTGCTCGTTGTAAATAACCATTACGGCCATGGTTTCCTCTTAGAACTTGATGCGTGAAAGGCATCTTGCGGTTTGTATCGGAGACTTTTATTTTTCCTTTGCACTTCTGGTTTTTTATATATCAAAGGTAGCTTGATTGTCTGTTGGCATGGAGCTTTGACGGGACTTTTGTTTGAACGGTAGCCAGCAAGTCCCTCCGAAGAGGCAAAAGTTGTGTTTCATTTCCTGTTTTAAATTTCACTTCATGTGCGTTTGATTACAATCGGAACAATGTTTTGAGTGTATGTTTGTACATGTTTGAACATTGATTTCAGCTCTTACGGTGATGGTGATGGTGATGAAGGTGAAGGTGACGGTGATCCAGGTGCATGCATTTACGGTGAAAGTGACAATGATGGCAATGTCGCTCATCAATAAAAGATCAAATCACCAGTAAAGCGTCAATCTTGATCGGGGGGGGGGGGTCTACACTCATCTTTGACTAATTTTAATTGGGGATGACTACCAATCTTTGAGCATTTTCCACCTCCCACCGGGCGTATGATGACGTTGAAGTTGAAAAAAAAATCTGGGAAAGAATCGGTATAACAAGCGATCATCTATACCAGTTTTGTTGTTGTTGTTGTTTTTTAATAAGGTTTTGTTGATATTCCTTGACAGACAGGCTTGTTTTTATTTAGTCCATAGGTGTCAAACTCCAGTCCTCGAGGGCCGCTATCCTGCATGTTTTCCGGTTTTCTTTCCCCAACACACCTGATTCAAATGATTAGCTCATTAGCAAGCTCTGCAGGAGCTTCAAAATGATCCCAATCATTTGAATCAGGTGTTTTTGAGGGAAAGGTTTTGAAAACATGTAGGATACTGGCCCTCGAGGACTGGAGTTCGACACCTGTGATTTAGTCAATAGTGCCATCCAGCGTATCAGAGTATGTTCACCCTCTGAGTCAATCTTGTTTTCTGAAATTGATTTGTCTTGGCTTGAAGAGCAGGGTAACCAATCAGGTGTTAGGGCTCACCCATCAAGCGTTGACGAGTGAGGTTGATGGTAGACAGACAGCGTACTATCAACAGCGGCCAGAGGTGACGCCAAAAACAAAGACTAAGCCAAACAAGTCACAAATCTCTGTTAGAAGAAACTAAATCGATTTCAAAACACCCAAATTATTTCACGGATGCCCTGCAGTCATGCCACAGACCCCACTTTGAGACCCACTGGTTTAGACCATCCAATGTGGTCCAAATTTTGTCAAAAAAGTCAGAAATTAAGTTGTGCTTAGCAAATTGAAGGAGGTGCAAATATGTTGAGCTCCAAATTTCTGAAAGAATTTTCGGATTTAGAGAAGAGACAGTATTTCCCACTTTTTGTACCAAAGAATTGAAGATAAGAATTGCAGGAATGAGATATATCAATACCAAAATTAATGAGTATTTTTTAAAGTTCAGTCTGTTTGCCAGTATGATTTCTTACTGTTGATTTGTGTTTGTTGATTCATACATGTGATTATACATTTGTCACCTATTTAGAATGTGTTACAGTTTATTTACACATATATCTCATATCTCTTATGTTGTGTTAGTAATGATTGTTGAGGTCATTTCCGAGGGCAGTCAACAGCACTGTTTCGAAACAGCAACATGTCCAACGCCCAGAGCCACTCAAGGACCCCTCTGGAAGAAAATCTTGTGTTCTAGGAAATGTTAGCAGTTGTTGACCTGTTTGATTTACTGAGATAGTTGCTGCATATTATTTTGTGCCACATTCACATGCGCTTATCTTTCCAAACACAGTCACACAGGTCGAAACAACCGTGCATTTCATACTTTTAGGTTCTGGCCACACACACACCCCTGTGCACATTTGCCCTTTAGGGCCGGAACCTTCATGTAACTTAGGGACCTCTAAGATAATAAAGGAAGCAGATGAGAGGGACGGGCCTCAGAGCACGGCAGAACTGCAGCCTTTGTGGTCCTGAATCGTTCTCCTCATGCATGAGCTGAAATATGCCTTCTCTCTTTCTTTGTGAGCCATTGGTTTTTACAAATGTCTACTCAGTAAACCTGACCGTTTTAGTTTTAGTTTTCAACAATATAGTTACAGGTGACCTTTGCTATTTGGGGGCTATTTGAAGCAGAGCAAAAATCTCCACATAATTAACACATTGTTTTTACATAGATAGCATGATTTTGACTTGCTGGCCCTCTTGAGAATAGATTTTCCCCCATGCGGCCCCTGAGCCAAAATGATGTTTTTAAATATATATTTTTATATGAAACAACCAAACACACACACACACACACACACGCACACACACACGCACACACACACACACACACACACACACACATACATTAAAAAAAACATGCAGGACATGGATCTATTGGTTTTTCACAAGGAGCCACAAATGAAATGCAATCATAACAATAACCATAATACAGTTAAAAGTGACAATGTCCCTGGGCAAAAAAAAAAAAGAAATGGAAAAATAAGTGAATGAAAAATGACACACACACAACCAACTACATCAATGGCACACTCACAAAAAAAACTAAGTTAGATCCAGTTGAGCCTTCTCAAATTGTGGTACGTGAAAGCAGACATAATTACATATCTGTAGGTACCCGAAAAAGTGTTTGTTCGGCAGTCCGAATTTCTCCTGCAATTGCTGAAACGACATAAAGGTCCCCTCCAAGTACAAGTGTTTCAATTTACTGATTCCCAATTCTCTCCATAAATTGAAGGTGCCATCGGCACCAGAGGGACAGACAAACAGGTTGCATGAAATAGGCGTGCATAATTACAAGGTTCTGAGCTTGAAGTATTTTCCTTTTTGTTTCCAAATCCGTATTGTGCTCTGGATTACTGGGCTGTTGTTATAGTAAGTGGCTGTCAGAATGGTGGGAGAGAGTATCACTGCCCCCATGGAGTATGGGGTGGCATTGCTCCCTCTCCAGCTTCAGGCCTGGAGAGGATGCTGTCTCATTCAGCAGGAGAGCTAAAGTACATAAATTTGAAGCCAAACAGTAATGGGGTAGTGCCAGGCCGCCAACAGATTTGCGCTTGCAAAGATGTTCTTTTTTTATTCTGTGCGACTTGAAGTTCCACATGAACAACATGACAATAGCTATTTATAATGACTATGTATAAATATTGCTGGAGAAAGACCATGCCTATGGTGTTCGCCCTTATTAGCAACGATAGTGGCAATGTCCTCCAGAATTGAAAATTGCTTCTCAATCTCTCTATGTGAGAGAGAAAGTTTGCATTCGCAAAGGCGCTATATTTCCTTGTCACTATGATGCCTAAATACGTTATCTCATCCAACGCCACAGGACAGTTGCAAGCGACATCCAGATATCCAATTTTATGGGGAATAGTTCACTCTTACACCTATTAATTCTATAACCTGCAATGGTTCCAAATGTATCAATGATCGACAAAATTGCGGGTATACAGATGTTTGAGGCTTTGTTACGTATAACAAAATGTCATCAGCATAAAGTGATATAATATTCCTAGTCAAGACTGTGTTCTAACCATGAATATCTGGATGTGTGCGGATTGTTTCTGCCAAAGGCTTCAAACAAGTGCAACAGTAGTGGGCTAAGAACAGGTCCATGTTTGGTTCCCCTGCATAGTTTAAACTAAGCAGACATTGTTTGGTTTGTCAGAATTCTTGCTTAGGGGATTTTATACAAAAAGTCTTACCCAAGAAATGAAAGCTTGTCCTAACTGAAATTTCTGCAAAAGACCAAAAATATATGGCCATTCCACCTGGTCGAATTCCTATTCTGCATCTTAACTGAGTACAGTGGGCCCCCGGTTTGCAAGATTAAGCCGCTCCACGGTTGGATCGTAACGCGAAATCGCCATATGGCGGGCAATCCAAACCTATGTGAATTAGCTAATGCATGTGAAACCCCAAGTAAAAACATAAAAATTGTTTAGACATATTAAAACTTGGTATCAAAATAGTATAGTGAATGCTACTTATATATAATATACATGCATACAATTAAATAATATCATAAATAAAAAATATTTAAAGGATTTATTTACCTTTGAGTGACACTTGTTATGACCATATCCCTTAGTAAGGGTAGAATAGCAGACCACCATCTTCGTGACCTCATCACGCGGACCAATAGTAGACCAGTATCTTAGGGAGTCGGGACGTGGATCAATAGCATACCAGCATTGTCGTGACTCGTTGCAGCGGAGGCAGTTTGATGGAAAATAACAGCAAAAAATAAGAGCAATTACCTAAAAATGCCTCAAGAAGGAGGCAAAACACAATCAACCCCACTGGTAATGACAGTTGTTGATGTTAATCGTAAAGCGGTGGTATAATTGTCTTAAAGAGGGGACGAAAAAACTCACAAAACGCTGCTTCTTGTATTGTTCGCTTCAAGTTTGCCTTTTTTGGTGACATTTCCTTCGTAAAACTTGGCGCTTGCTAGTCAAAATAACATCACCAAACGCTATTTTGTCAAAATATTATCTCACTGTGACTATTTCTGTATGTGAGAGCCACATACGCACACGTCCTCACCTGCTGCTGCTGGCTGCTCTAAAAACCACATCATCCTTCTCACTACTTATGTAATATCAACAGCGGCCAGAGGCAGCACCAGAAAAACAAAGATCAAGCACAAACTATGAACTGTTAAGCTAAATCATTTCCAAAACATTATTTCGGTTGCAGTCCACGCAGCCCGGTACCAGTTGATCCACGGACCGGTGGTTGGGGACCGCTGGTTTAGAGTGTTCAACCCACCTGCCATGCATGTTTTTGGAGTGTGGGAGGAAGCCAGGGTAGCTGGACAGAGCCAACGTGGGCTTGGGGAGAACAAGCAAACTCCACGCAGGAAGGCCAGTGCCAGCTGGATTTGAACTCGGGACTGAACTGTGAGAAGGAAGTGCTAACCACGCTACCTCTGAGCCGTCTTGCATATTTATCACTTTCAAATCAAATTTAATATCACACTGAAATACAAAAAGATATATAAAATGTACTGGGTAGTTTCTAAATCATAATATTATTTACCTTTTCTGATCCTCTGTGAAAAAATAATTGGACCGTGAACCTAATAGCAAGTTGTGTCACCTTTTTCAGCAATAACTGAAATCAAACGTTTGTGCTGGCTGTTGATGAGGCCTTCATACACCTGTGAAAAAATTTTGAACTACTCTTTTTTGCATTGTTGTTCCTGCCATATTTGAGGGTTTGGAGCATGATTTTCCTGTTTAAGCTTACACCACAGCATCTCCATTGAATTGAAATGTGGACTCTGACTTGGCCACTCCAAAACCTTAATTTAGTTCTTTTCGAACAATTCTGAGGTGGACTTTCTGATATGTTTGATGGTTGTCCTCTGCATGATCCAATCATGCTTGAGTTTGAGGGCACACACTGATGGTTGGAAGTTCTCCTTTAGGAACTTTTATTTCATTTTTCCATCAATCACAGCAAGTTGTTCTGGTCTTGTCGATTACCGGCACATCAAATACGGCGACGGGCCGCTTCCCGTTTGATACCAAGTATTAGAAATACTAGTGGTACAATTACTACACATCCTCTGGAAATTAATGCTGCTTTCAAATCATATTACTCCACATTATACAAAGCTGACTTTCCTATAGACAATACTAATATGATTGACTTTCTTCAAAATCTTTCTAATCCTGTGATTGATTCTAATGTTGCCAAACATTTGGACTCCCCTCTATCTATTGAGGAAGTATACAATTCAATTAAAGCTATGCAATCTCACATAGCCCCTGGCCCTGACGGGTTCTCAATTGAAATTTTTTTTAAACATTTATTGAAAAACTGGCACCACTACTCCTATCCGTTTTCAACGAATCTTTGGAATGTGGTTGTTTACCACCAACTCTGGCACAAGCCACTATAGCGCTCCTTGTTAAAAAGGATAAAGATCCGACCTGCTGTGGTTCTTACAGACCATTATCTCTGCTTAATGCTGATGTGAAAGTGTTGGCTAAAGTAATCGCATCTCGGTTGGAGAACGTGCTCCCTTCTATTATATCTGAAGAGCAAAATGGGTTTTTAATGGGACGTCAACTGTTTTGTAATACCCGTACACTTTTTAATATAATATACTCCAAGTATTCAGCTGAACTTCCTGAGATTGTAATTTCATTAGATGCGGAAAAAGCCTTTGATAGGGTGGAGTGGGAGTACCTCTTTGCAGTTTTGAAGAAATTTGGTTTCGGTGATAAATTTATTTCTTGGATTCGCCTTCTTTACGCATCCCCTAAAGCTAGTGTCCACACAAATTATACTTATTCTGATTATTTTGCCCTGAGTCACGGATGTCGCCAAAGCTGTCCTTTGTCACCTTTACTCTTTGCTGTCGCCATTGAGCCTTTATGTATTACATTAAGGTCATCCCCTTTATTTAGAGGAATCTTCCGAAATGGGACGGAATACAAATTATCGTTATATGCTGATGATTTGTTACTGTATGTAACTGATTCTGCAATTTCTATCCCTGCCGTTTTATGTATTTTGGAGAACTTCGGTTCGTTTTCAGGTTACAGATTGAATTTGGAGAAAGTGAATGTTTTCCCATTAACACTGCAGCATGTAGCCGACACCGGACTGACTTACATTTTCATTTCAGTTTGTCTGGGTTTAAGTACCTAGGTATAAACGTTACCGGTTCGATATCTAACCTTGTGTCGGCTAACTTCACTCCTCTTATCTCGAAGATTACTTCGGATATTCAAAGTTGGGGTAACCTCCCCCTTTCATTAATCGGCAGGATCAATGTAGTCAAGACCAAAATGTCTTTTTTTATTTCAGTCAATTCCTCTTTTTCGACCAAAACACTTTTTTGATTCTCTGGATAGGATAATTTCTTCTTTTATTTGGGCTGGGAAGCCACCTAGGATTCGTGAATCTTTATTACAGAGATGTAGACTTAGTGGTGGACTCGCATTACCCAGTTTTCAATCTTACTATTGGGCTGCTCACATTCATAAACTTTGCTTCTGGTTACAATCTCCTGGAACCTCCTGGTGTAAATTAGAGTTATCGTCTTATAGGGGATCCTTTATAGCTTCCTTAGTTTATTTTTCTTTGCCTACAAAACTCTCACTATACACTGATAACCAAGTGGTTCTCAATACACTAAAGGTCTGGTATCAATTTAGACGACACTTTAAATTCGTAGCTATGTCCTCTTTGGGTCTTTTAAACAACAATCACCTATTTCCTTCATCACTTTTGGACTCAGCATTCTCAGGGTGGTAGGACAAGGGTATCAAACAATTCAAACACTTATTTGTAGATGGTGTCTTTGATAGTTTTGCCAACTTGTCATCCAGGTATATGGACTCTCTGTTTCTTATATGTTTCGCTATTTTCAAATTTGTAATTTTGTTTCTAAGTTTTTCCCTAATTTTCCCTCTGTACACCCAGAGCAATCCTGGGAATGTTTGCTTTCACGTTCTCCTCATCGGAGAGGGATGATTTCGAATATCTATGACTCCATTTTGGCGTTAAATAGTCAAGTGACAGAATTAAGGATGCATGGGAAAGGGAATTGGGAATTCAATTAACTGAAGAGGCCTGGGAACGTTCTGTAGGTGGGATAAAGTCTACCACTTCGTGTGCTCGTCTTGGACTCATTCAATTTAAAGTTCTACACAGGGTCCATTTTTCCAAGGCAAGACTCTCTGAAATATATTCAGAGGTGGAAGACACATGTGATAAGTGCCATGGCTCTCCCTGTCACCTTAGCCTTATGTTTTTTCTTTGCCCTGAGCTGAAGAGCTTTTGGACTGGCTATTTTTTCCATTATGTCGACTGTTCTTGGAGTAAATGTGCAGGCTTGCCCGCTGATTACCATTTTTGGGATTCCTGATGCGTCACTTGCACTAAGTTCCATATAAAACGATATTATTGCATATACTGTACATCCTTACTAGCAAGACGGTCCTTATTGTTGCATTGGAAGTCTGCTAAATATCCTTCCATTTCCCAGTGGCTTAGGGACACCATGTTTCTCTTAAAACTGGAGAAAATTAAGTATACATTGAGAGGATGTACGGACAAGTTTTTTCACAAATGGCAACCCTTCATTTCTTATTTTACAGATTTAGAGGTACTACCCAACTGAGTGTGTCTGTTGTTGCACTCTAGAATGCATTAGTAACCAGTTTTATTTTTTGTCATGACGGGCCGTGGGGGGCGGGAAGGGGGGGTGGGGTGGTGTTTAGGTAGTTGGCTTGTTTTGTCTTTTTTTTGTTTTCTTGTTTTGTTTTGTTCCTGTATTCACATATATGTAAAATGTTAATTGTAATTCTATTACTGGAATTGTATTATGTTCTTGTTCAATAAAAAGATTAAAAGAAAGTTGTCCAGGTCTTGAGGAATCAAAGCAACACCAGACCATCACACTGCCACCACCATGCTTTACTGCTGGCATCATATGATCCTATTATGAAATGCCTTTGACATTTTACGCTAGATGCAATGGGCTTCATACCTTCCAAAAACTTCCACTTTTGACATCATTCCACAGAATGCTTCTCTAAAACTCTTGAGGATCATCAACTTGCTTTTGGCAAATGTGAAACCAGTCTTTATGTTCTTTTGTGACGGCAGTGGTTTTTACCTGAGAACCCTTCCACGGATCCCATTTTTGGAGAACGTCTTTCTTATAGGTGACTTCTGAGCACTGACCTTAACTGGGACCGGCAAGGCTTGCAGTTCTTTGGATTTTTTCTTGGTTCTTTTGTGACATCTTGGATAAGATGTTGCTGCTCACTTGGAGTAATCTGTTGGTCGACCACTCCTGGGAAGAGTTGCCATTGTTCCTAGTTTTCTCCATTTCCTCCATACTGATAGATTTTTTTTGTTCTTATTTCTTATGGCATTTCTTCGTATCAATGTGTGACACAGTACCTTAATTATTCAGATTCTGTAGCCTACTTCACTTTATCTAATAGGTTGGGACAGACAGAGCCTGAACTAGCGGACCCTTTCAACAACATTTCCATTTGACGATGCAGGTTTGTTGTGTTTATGAAAGTCCAAGAGCAGTTAATTAGTCTTTATGGTGTTTAATGTGAGGTAGTTCTCTCGACTCAACGCTAAAAAGTCACTTTGAGACTTTCTACTGAACCACCATTGAGAGTGTCCTAGTGTATTGCATAGTATGTGCATGATACGCAGAGTGCACTGCAGCCAACAGACAGTGAGGCATATGATGATCAACACTGCCCAGAAAATCGCAGGATGCTGTCTGCCCTCCCTGGACGACACCGTCAGCTCTCACTACCTCAGTAGAGTTAGGAACATTGACAGCGGTACAACTCATCCTTGTCATCAGGTTTTCAAAATGTTGCCCTCTGGTCGGTGCTACAGTACTGGACAAACTTATTCAGGGCCATTTTTTCCGCCGCCAGACTTATTAATGCTCTGAACAACAACAAAGCAAGAACACACTGAAAATATCAACGACTGTTCTGATGTGAATCAATGATTTCTATTCTATTATATTTGTTCCATTTATGGCCCATGTTTTCAATATTTGGTATGCCCCAATCATTAATATACCCTGATTTCATTGTATACCTGCCGTACAATGATAATAAATCTATTCTATTTTATTAAGATGATTTCTTCATTCAACAAATGTGGGAATCAGATTTGTGGTTGGCCACATTTGCTTTGTGAAGTTGGGTCAAATAGGCTTGTATTTTTCTCCCCTTGGTAAATAAAATCATCATTTAGGAATGCATCTTATATACAGTATCATTTGGTTATCTTATTGAGGTAAGCTGGTTTGATCAAATTAAACCTTTGCAAGTGATAAATATGCACAAAACAGAAATCAGGAAAGGGGCAAACACTTTTTCACAGCACTCTATCACAACATAGATGGACATGAAGTGCAAAGGTTGGCTATTTTTCTCAAAAAATACAGTCACCCCAAAAGAACATCTTGGGATGATCCTTTTTTGAGTTATTTATTCTGAAAGAAAGCTCCTTCCAACTGCCGTTGATTGCTGCTGAAACATCAACCATGTGATGACCTCCTTTCTCACATCTCGGGTATGGGGGCTGCAGAACAGTAATGGAAACTAGGTTGGAAAGGGGTTGGGGGGTACATGTGGGGAGTAGCAGTTGGATGAGGAAGCGAGAAGGGGTTGAGGGTGTAGGAGAGAAAGGACACTAAAGAGGAGGTGTCGAAAATTAATGGTGTTGTGAAAGGAGTGAGTTTGAAATGCGAAGAAGAGGAAAGACTTGTTTTGCGTTCTCATTCTTTTCTGCTTCCATGACTCACAAAGCTGCCGCGTAGCCATGGCAACAGCTCACATTTATATTCTTGTCACTTACCTAGCCCACGTGTGGCGACACGATGTGAACAAAGGGGAGACAAACACATGCGTTGGTACGCACACACGCTTGGTCTTCCTGTCCCGCTAGATGTGAAGGGACTTAAGACTTTTGTGTCCTTGATGTGTCCTTAGGTGTCGCGCCTTTCCCCCTTCATGCGCGCCTATATGCACATAAATTGACTTTGGTCTTATTGGCACTTGTGATGGCTCAGCATGGATTCACCTCTGTGCATGTGCGTGTACGTAAATGGAATGGTAAATAGACTTTCACCTATATAGCGCCTTTCTACCTTGGGTACTCAAAGCGCTTTACACTTACTAGTCATTTACCTCCTGATGATGCAGCATCAGGCGCAATTGTGGGTTCAGTGTCTTGCTCAAGGACACTTTGACATAGTCTTGATGGTTGGGGGATCAAACCCACAGCTTCTCAGCTGGGAAACGACCACTCTACCACCGAGCCATGCCGTTGTGTGTGCGGAGTGTGTGAAAGTAGCAACAGGACGCGAGTGGCATGAATGAGTTGATAAAGCAGGGAGTGAGTTATGTGAAAGGAGGAGAGCAAGTTGAAATGGAGTGGGGGGGGGGGGGGGGGAGTTGGAGGTCAGACGAGCAAGAAGCTGGAGGGGAGACGGATGTGAGCCAAAATGGGCCACGACAATCTTCAAAGATGAAACGATGATGATGGAAGTAAATAGTGAGGGAGCAGTAAAAAGAGATTATGTTGATCAAAACAAAGCAAAAGTGCAATATTATGACTGACCACTGCTGCAGGGCTGATCTTGTGCAATATTTTTTTTTTTCTCCTGCCTATTGTCAAGGAGATCAAATTATATAGAGGTATTATTGTCTTTTTTGTATCCTGAGGAAATGGACCTGCCAGGTCAACAGGATCAGCAAAGGGTCAGTTGGTGAAATAAGAAGTTCGAAATCAATATTAACAAGAAGAAGCAATCAGATGCTTGGGGCAAGGGAGATTAAATTGACTTATTTGGATGAGCCTTTGTCATGATTGTTCTCTGGAGAAACTTTTCAACTCTGAATTGATGCAAAAAAAAAAAAAAATCCTTTCAAGCTGGCCAAGCATGAGAGAAACTAGACAATCTTGTTGGCCAGCAAGCAGTATGGATTTATCACTTGAAAAAAAATAGTTTTCAATTTCAACTCATTGACTGCATGTGTGCATTGCTTTGATCTCAGATCATTTGTCATCATTGATCATGACTTGATTGTTTTTTCCCCCTCTCTTTGTGCTGGCGTTGCTTTCTGGTTGATGTGAAAGTTGGGAAAGAAGGTTTACAGTGCACTTAGCAGGCCACTAGTCGCTGATGTCAGCTCAGTGGCGTTTCTGTCCATTCTTCTGATGTCATCTGGAGATACATCATGAGTCCAGTTGAAAGTACAACGAAAGCCACCATGCTCTTCCGATTTGCTTCTGATAGCTGAAACAAGGATGCATCACTTGGTGGTAAACTATCCCAAGATCTGATGAGACAGGGCAACAACATGTAGGTCGCTATCCTCGTTGTCACCGTGAGGTCATCCATGAAGACTCTAATAGGAGATTGACTTACTCCTGACTTGGTCAGGGGACCTCTACATTCTGGTTCAGCTGCCTTGACAAACATGTTCATTGCCAGCGGAAGAGGATCACTTAGATTGTGAACCTGGTGATTACAGTGAACCCTCCCAAATCGTGGTAGATAGGTCTGGAACCGGCCACGATAGCCGAAAATCCGCGAAGTAGCGCCCCCAACTTTTCACATTAAAATAAATAAATAAATAAATAAAATATATATTTAAATATTTATTTTTTTAATGTGAAAAGTCTTCATACTATACATATTATTTAAGACAAATATTACTGCAGTACGCATATTTATTTAAATTTTGAATGATTAAACCTTATACACTGTACAGTAAGTGAACCGTTCCCCCTTTCCTTTGAAGTCTTACGCAGCTACAGTCATATTAGCAGCGGTCCGAATTAAAATCTAATCTGTACCTTATCAAAGATTATTACAATGGAGAGTTTACATTTGAAATACCATTTTATTATAAAAGTAGTCTAGGTAAGACATTTCCAATGGTCTGGCAAACTTCTGCTCCTTACTGTATTTCTCACTGCCCGACTGTGTGTGTGTGTGTGTGTGTGTGTGTGTGTGTGTGGGTGTGTGTGTGTGTGTGTGTGTGTGTGTGTGTGTGCTTTTTGCTGTGGGTGCACTTCATGACTGACACAAATGTCCCTGTTGGGGGGGGGGGGGGGGGGGGGGGATTAAAACTCCACAGGGGCGTAATGTGTAACTCAAGAAACGCACCCCAGCACACATTGTGAACACACAGGCAAGAGGCAGAGACAGAGAAGTAGACACCGTTGGGAATGTCTTACCTAGATTTCTTTTAGAAAAAAAATGGTATTTCAAATGTAAACTCTCCATTGTAATCAACTTTGATCATGTACAGATTACACTTTAATTCAACATCTGGTTCACTACTAATATGCTGCGCGAGACTTCAAAGGAGAGGGGTTCACTATGCCGACTGCCGGAAAAGTAACAATCTAGAATGCTAAAGCACCTTCATACATAATGAAAAAAAAAATTCCGAAGTCATGTACCCACATAATGGAAAAAAAAATCCGCAGTATAGCGAATCCGCGTAATGGAAAAAAAATCTGCGATGTGATAAATCCGCGATAGTGGAACCGAGAAGTAGCGAGGGTTCACTGTATTCCTACTTCCAGTTGGTGCCAGTCCGATGTCAGCTCACCAGAGGAGACTCTCTAACTGAACTTGCTGTCATTATCCAGGATGTGGTTTATCACCTTCTGGGGGATGTGATGTCTTTCCAGTGCAGCTTCCAACAGCTTGTGGGGTATCGAGCCAGAGGCGTTGGTGAGGTCTAGCCACAGCACCACCAAATCCCCTTTGTCCTCTCTTGCTTCCCTGATAAGTTGTGTTACCATGCCTGTGTGTGCCAGGCAACCAGGAACTCCCAGTAGCCTATTCCTCCCTTCTGCACTGACATGTCAATGTAATTATTGCTCAATAGGAAGTTGGAGAGTCTCTTGGCAACAATGCTGAAGATGGTTACGCTCGCAACATATACTGCAGCAAGGAGATTAGGCGAAACTGGTTGATGATCTTCTCTTTCTTTGGGGTGTACACTCCCTCTGCATACCTCCATGACTTGATGATCTGCCCTCTCCTCCAGATCACCTTCAGAGCCCTCCAAAGCCTATGTCTCAGCTTTGGGTAATTCTTGTAGACCTTATATCGGACTCCGCTTGGGCCTGGTGCTGAACTTGCCCGTGCTCTCTGCACCACTTCCTCCACTTCACTAAGGCAGGGAACCTTTTGGTTGAATTCTAATATAGGCTCTGGTGGTATACTGTCAGTGATCCGTACCCAGCAGATGCTCTCTGATAGATCACTGCACGTGGCCTTGAGGTGGTTGTTGATGGCATCCTTGGAGCTGGTGAGGCGGCCAGGCCTCTTTTAGCCAAGAAGCTGCTTGGCCAACTTGAAGGGGTTGGCCAGAAAAGCTGTTCTCTTCCTTGCTCTCTCTTTCTGCCCCCTCCTGTGAAACTCTTCCCTCTGCAGAGTCATGAGTTGTTTCCTTAATATTGCTCTATGATCCGCCAGGCCAGCTCTCTCCACTTCCCAAACTGTCCTGTATTGCCTCTTCAGCAGCTTGAGCTCTTCTCTAAGCCTCTGGATTCTGAGACCTGAGGAGACTCTCTGTATGTTGTTGAGAGATGCTGTTTCCTGGGGGCTTAAAAACTGTTGGCTGGGTTGAAGACGTCATTCGGAGGCTCTGGGCACCATGGGTTGCCTGTGTATGACCAGACTTGACTTCTGTGCGTTGTATCATCGTTGCCACTGACAAAAATTTCTTTGTGCCCTAGTGTATCTTTAAAACCCTTTGATTCTTGCAAATCTTACCGCAGATGTATTAAACTGTCGTCGTCATAATTCCGTTGTCCTTTGTCGTTGTTCTTAAATCCGTCCTGTTGTGGTGCTTATCCTCCTCCCCTCCTCTCGGAAGACATGGCTTGGGCTGCCAGCCCTCCCCGCCCCGGGGTGCCGTCTCTCCGGTCATCCTCTGTCTCTCCAGATGCCACCACCCTTTTCATGGTCGTCATCCAGTCTGTTCCTGGGTGTCACTGGTGCTCCCAGAGGTTTCAGTTAACAATACATCTCCTGCACAGACTTGGACACAACTATACTGTGACTTCACAGCCAGCAATACTGTTATTTTACAGTACATTACAGGGAATTTACAACGTTTTGCACTACTTTTCGCACTACTTTTACATTGTGTTTACAGTGAAAATGCACTAATATACAATAGTTTACTGTGATTTTACAATGTATACTGTGAAAGTCATGCTAACATTTTCCAATAATTTACTGTGAAAGTAATGGAATTGGTGAATTTACATTTATTTTACATGATACCCTCAACAACACACAACTCAGCCAAATTACATTTTTATTCAATAATATACATTATTCAACATAAAATCCACACAGTCGAACTTCCTTGTCAAATTTTCCAAAGCCATCTTAAACTGCAGAGAAAGTGCAGGAACTTGCCATTTATTTGTTTCAAAATAAAAATAAATAGACTAGCCAAGATTGACTTTTTTCAGCCTAGGCAAAGGAAAAACCCTAGGCTTACATACTCATGTGTTGCCAATAGGATTCATCGTCGCTCAAGCGGCTCTGCCTGCTTTTTATTCATTCAGCAAAGCATTGCACATTATAAGACATAACAAAAAGAGCCCGTCGGGCGCCACCAACAGCTGGGCCAAGGTCCCAGCTCACACTTTCCTGCATCAACAGCTTTATCTAAGGACTGGGACGAGATGATCTAGGACTGCATAGATGGATAGCAATGCACACTATTCTAGACAAGAAATAAGCAAATAATGATAAAAACGTAATATATGATTCTCTTCACACTAACCAATTCAAGTTTGAATCAAGCACTAAAATGCACTATAAATATGTTTTTGTAAGCACTCACAGGAGAACAAATCTTTAACGTTGGAACGAGTGACACCAACCAATAGCAGACCAGCATCTTAGTGTTTCCGCAACGCCGACCAATACTAGACCAGCGTCTTACGGAGTCATGAGGCTGACCAGTAACAGACCAGCATTGTATTGATGTAATCAGTGACGCGTGTATAGACATATGAGTGCGAAGAGACTCGCAGAGTCACGCGTGCAAACTTACCGCCACTCTTGAGGTATCGTAAGGCAAAAAAATGGCATAAAGAGGGACAAAAAAACGGTGCAGTCTTCATCGTAAGGTGAAAAAAATGTAAGGCAGAGACGTTGTAAATCGGGGTCCACTGTACTAGCAATTGTTCATGGGGCTAAGTGTGTGTAAGTGTGTGTACTTGTGTCAGTCAAAAAACTCAAAATTGTCGATGACTTAATATCTACTTCATATCAGCACACACTTGCCGCTAGGAAGTTGGCCGTGATGCGGACAACAAAAACATCACAACCAGCACCACCATCTGCCTTTATTCAATGGCTTTGGCAGAGGCCATTTGTAGTGAACAGTCTGTTGCGGTGTTCTAATGTTCTCCTTGCTTGCTGCTGCTTCCTGAAGTGCACACACGTACACACTCATACGTACGTACACACTCATACGTACGCACACTGTGGAAACAGCAGGAACAAATGTGAATGTAGTGTGTTGCATTTTTCATGAGGGTCTGCAGAGTCAAAGCTCACAGGATTCGTCACAACTTTTACTTACAACTTGACGCCATTTTTTGTCTTTTACACTTGTTAGAATAATTGTAAATATAGTGATTATACATCTGCTACAAAATATAAATATTTGCAATAAAGAAATGCTTTGCTGTGTGAATGATTTTGGTATAGGATTATAGTGGTATAGGATTATAGTGACTATAAATCTGCTACAAAATATAGCTGCTTGCTAAGAAGAAAAGGTATGCTGTGAGAATGAGTGTGAGAAAAACTGTCTTGGTATTGTTTTGTTTCAAGCAGAAGGAAGGCCGCTCAAGCCTGTCAGTTGGAGCGCTCCCGCAGCTGTGACTCTTATCGATGTCTCGCTATGCATAATTTTTTATTGAAATGTCTTGCTACCTATAAATTTTATCATACATATATTGGTTTCTCACCCACATGCTCACACATAGAAGGACAAGTACACAAGGTTCCGGACATAGACTTGCATTTTTCCCTGCCCCTTGAGGGCCGGGACCTTCATGAAGTTAGGGATCTCTGTATCTAATAAAAGTGAGAGGGGTCGGAGAGACTGGCAGAGCATAGTAGAATTGTCCTTGGCCAGTTCCTCTTCGCTCTTTCCTCTTGCCTTGTTGTCCTTTTGTGAACATTTTCTTACAAATGTCTGACAAATGAACCTGACAAAACTCCATTTAACTCTGTGTGTGTGCGTGTGTGCGTGCGTCCGTGTGTGTGTGCGTGCGTGTGTGTGTGCGGTGTGTGTGTGTGTGTGTGTGTGTGTGTGTGTGGTGGGAGTGGGGGGAGCACTGCCTTTGTTGTGGGTTTTTGGCTTTTGTTGCTGTGGGGTTATGTTTACGTTTCTTGTTCATGTCATTGCTCCCCTCGCGTCTGCCTTTCTGTCTGTGTTCTCGCGAGTTTGATTTCATCCATCTGTCCTTGTCAACCTGCCCCTGAGTGTTGACCTATCAGCTTCCTCTGCCAATTGTTTGCTGGCCAGCTGTCTTGTGTTGTCTTGTTAGTTGTGTGGGTATTTAGTCTCCAGTTTCATTTCAATTCTTGTTGGGTCATTGTCTTTTCCTCGCTCTATTTCTGTCATTCCGTCCGAAGTACATCATCTTCCCTGAGTAGCCTCAACCATCCTGTCTCCATTCCCTGTTGCCTCCCATGAGTTCATTTCCGTTTCGAGGTTTTTGTTGTAAGTTTGCATTATTTTTTGTTTCTGTTTGATCTTGCCTTAGTTTTTATTAAATCTTCATTGTTATGTGCCACATCCTCTCAGTTCCTGCATGTTTTGGTTCCACTTTTCACAGGCAAGTCACTGCCATGTCACACAGATGTGACAGAATGACCCAACCAACAGTGGATCGAGCAGCAAGCTCAAGCCGGTGGACAAGACGCCACCCACACCCTCAGCCTCCCAGCCAAACCTGTTCCCCACATGTAAGCCCTCTTTATCTGTTGCTCTCATCCGAGCCCGTCTCTACCCCTGTCCTGTACCCGTCCTTCAGGCTTCCTTCTTATGCGTCCTCTATCTCTATTCCTGTCTTTCCGAGCTCCCTTATCCCACTATCTTGCCACCCCACATTTTTCATAATTCTGATTTCTCCGACCTTGAAGACTATTCACTATTCTGAATTTCTTTACTCCAGCCCTTGTTCGTCCGAGTCGAATTGTGATGATTTTGATTTTGATTTAGACAGTTCTATTTACCGTGACTGTGAACCTTACCGTGGTACCCATTTAGCCTTCTGTTCCTCCAGGGGCAGCCAGTGGGGGAGCCACAGTTAAGAACATTTTTCATTGTCTCATGTAACTGTCTTGGCACACCCAAATCCCAAGTCACTACCTCCTGTAGGAGTCCCACATGTAGGAGTCCCACATGTCACATTGTCTTCTTCACCCTGTCTCGGGTCACACCCTCCATGCACACCTTGCCCCGTTCCGTTCATTTTCTCTCCTTGTTTCTCCGGTGTCCCCCAACCTTTCAGGCGGCAGGTTAATACGATTAGTGTCCCTGTCCTGACTCCCAAGCTAGGCAGGCTGGAGGTCCCTGTCCCAACTTCCTCGAAACAGTGAGTCTCCGTTCCAGTTCCCCAGCAACAGTGCGTCCCCCATCCTGGCTCCTCGGCAACTGAGCATCCCCATCCCAGCTCCCTGGTGACTGAGCGTTCCCGTCCCAGCTCATGGGTGACTGAGCTTCCCTGTCCCTGCGCCTTGGTGAAAGAGTGTCCCCATCCCTGCGCCCCGGTGATTGGACATTCCGGATCCTGCCCCCCAGCAGCCAGATGTCACACAAACTGCACCTCGGCGCCAGACCACTGTGCTCCCAGCTAGTTGGCACCCACCTTCCAGTCCCCTGTCCCGGTGAGGCAGACTTCTCCCAAGCCCCCAGTCCGCTCATCGCACATGTCTCCCGAGTCCCCAGTCCGGTCATGGTGCATGTCTCCTGAGTCCCCTGTCCAAGCGCAGTACATGTCTCCTGAGTTCCCAGTCCAAGCGCGGCACACAGCTTCCAAGTCCCTCGTCCAGGTGCGGCGCACGCCTCCCGAGTTCATAGTCATGATGCTGCCGCTTTTCTCCGGGTTTCTAGTTGCCACGCTGCAGTTGTCATCCAAGCCAGAGGCTGAGCCGGTGCAGTCGCCCTACGAGCCACAGGCTGAGCCACTGGGGTCGCCCTCCGAACCACAGGCCGAACCGCAATAATCGCTCTATGAGCCATAGGCTGACTGTTGCAGTCGCCCTCAGGCCACAGGGCGGTCTGTCACCCTCCGGGCCACAGGCAGATCCACTGCAACCGTCCTCTGGGCCACAGGCCACAGGCCAAGCCACTGCAACCATCCTCATAGTCCCAAGCAAAGCCGCTCCAGCAGACTTCCGAGTCGCCAGCCATGGCGCTGCAGCTGGAGTCTCCCAAGTCCCAAGTCGGGCCGCTGCAGCCACAGTCTCCTGAGTCCCAAGTCGTGCCACTGGAGCCACAGTCTCCCAAGTTGGGCCGCTGCAGTCTCCCGAATCCCAAGATGGGCCGTTGCAGCTGACGCCAGAACCGGCAGCTGTTCACCAACGTTTGCCCCTGTTTAAGGTCAGCCTCCTAAACTCACAGCTGTCTGTGACATGCCCCCGGTGGCTGTTCCCAGTCGGCATCCAGCCGACCCCTGTCGAGTCTCGGCCCACGAGCGACCAGCCGACGCCTCTTGGGTCTCCGCCAGTCAGCGACCATCCTCCTGCTTCTTTGTTCAGGCAAAACCGAGGAAAAGTTGTAACTGCTTCCTGGTGTCAGGCACTGGCCAGGAGGTAACCGCTGAGACCTTAGAAGGATCCATGCAAATGTGGTCCTGGGATATGATGTACCCCAGAAAGGAAACAGAAGTGGAGTGAAACTCACATGTTTCAGCTTTGACATTTAGTGAGTTTTCCAGCAGGCGTTGTAGGATGAACTGGACATGCTGCACGTGCTCCGAGTTCGGGAGAACACTAAGATGTCATCCAGATATGCAAAGACACATTGGTCCAACGTGTCTTGCAGGACATCATTAATGAGGGCTTGGAACACTGCGGGAGCATTTGTAAGTCCGAAGGGCATTAACAGATATTCGTAATGCCCCACGGGAGTGTTAAATGCCGTTTCGAAGTCGTTCTCTGACGCGAATCAAATGGTATGTCCAGCTTAGTGAAGTGAGAAGCCCACTGGAGAAGCTTTGAAGCCTGAGGTGATGAGTGGGAGAGGGTTCCTAATGGTAATGCTGTTTAAGCCCTGATAGTCAATGCAAGGACAAAGCATGTGGTCATTCTTGGTCACAATAAAGAATCCAGCCCCCGCGGGAGAGGACAAAGGGCGAATGTTTCCTGCCTTTCAAGAATCATTTATGTATCTCTCCACGAAGGAGCTAAACCACAGGTGTCAAACTCAAGGCCCGGGGGCCAGATCCAGCCCGCTACATCATTTAATGTGGCCAGCCAAATGCTAATGACGACTTCAAGTTCCTAGCTAATTTACCAAATTTGTCAAAATTTTAAAGGTAAAATAAAAATAAACATTACAAAATAAATAAAATCTAAAAATTAAAAACATTAAAATATATAATTTACAATAAAAAAACATACAGAAAAAAATGATTTAAAAAAAAAATCACACAAAAAAAAAAACATGGACCACCACCACAACTACCCGCACCCACAACCAATAGTTTTTCTCTGGCCTCTGATTTGATAAATGTTCAAAGATCATATTATACTGAAAATTTCTAACTTCTTTGTCATAATGGCCCTTCCTTAGAAACTATAGCCACAATGCGGCTCACGATAAAAATGAGTTTGACACCCCTGAGCTAAACCATGTAAAATTTTATAAGTAATTAACAACACCTTAAAATCACATCTCATGTGTATTGGAAGCCAATGCAGGTCAGTTAGAATCGGAGTAATATGTTCGAACTTTCTCGTCCTTGTCAATAGTCTCGCTGCTGCCTTCTGTACAGACTGCAGGCTTTTGACGCAGGACATGGGAAGCCCAGAAAACAAAACGTTACAATAGTCTAGGCGTGACATAACAAATGCATGAATTAATGTTTCAGCATCGCTTGAAGAATAGGGCGAATTTTAGCTATTTTGGGAAGGTGAAAAAACGCCGTTCTTGTCGTGTTATTAATATGTGTCCGAAAAGAGAGAGTTGAGTGAAATATCACGCCAATGTGTTTTGCAAAATTACTTTGGGAAAAAGTACAGTTATCCAGGTTCAACGTGGTATTCTTAATCAAGTTCTGATGATGAGCAGGGCCAATAATTAACATCTCTGTTTTATTAGAGTTAAGAAGCAGAAAATTGGAAGACAACCAATCTGGACAAGGCAGGCCTCCAGTTTACAGCACTTACCCGGATCTGTTATTTCTAAAGGCATGTACAGTTGGGTATCATCAGCATAGCAATGAAAACTAATAGCATAGTATTATGGTATAATATCTCCAAGAGGAATCATGTAGATGTTGAACAGCAAAGGACCAAGTACTGACCCCTGCGGGACAACACATGATTTAAGACGTTCTATAAGAATATGATGCTCAATAGTGTCAAATGGCACTAAGGCCAAGCAATAATAATATTAATGAGATGTTGGAATCCATGGCTAAGAGAAGATCATTCGTTACTTTTACAAGGGCTGTCTCAGTTGAGTGGTTGGCCCTTATTAGCTGAATCCGCTCAGTAAAGAATCGCATGAAATCGTGTGCTGAATAGAGGGAACTATGATTAACCTGCTGCTGTTGCGTTAGCTTTGCTCCCGTATCAAATAAATATTTTGGGTTGTTTTTATTAAGACCAATCATTTTGGAAAAGTAATTTGTTTTTGCTAACCTAAGAGCCTCTTTATATTTCAGCAAGCTATCGCACCAGGCCTGACGGAAAACCTTGAGTTTAGTTGTTTGCCATTTACGCTCAAGTTGTCTACTTAACAATTTAAACATACGCATGTCATCCGTACACCACGGTGTGTGCCGCTTCGGACGAGTTTTAAGTTTCAACGGCGCTATAGGGTTTAGGGAATTTAAAAGAACCTTATTGAAATCTTATCGACTGAACCAATGAAAGACGGAAAGGCAGCTGTTGCGAAAGGCAGTAGTTCAGAAAGTGCAGCAGTGGTTGATGAGTTAATATCACAGCTCTTAAAGCCTTGGTTGTGGTCAATAAGACCACACTAAGCTATGACTTCGAATGTTATAAGATAATGATCAGACATAGCGTTAGTATACGGCAAAATTGTGACATTTGAGGCAGTTAGGCCACAGGTTAACATTAAATCTAAGATATTACCATTCCGGTGTGTCGCTGCTTCTATTATTTGTGTAAAACCAAATGCATCGATTATTGCTTGAAATGCTACAGTAAGTGGCTCCAATGGGGAGTTAATATGAATATTGAAGTCACCAGTAATTAAAAGATTATCTGCAATGAGATATTAAATCAGCCATAAATTCAGGGAATTCATCTAAGAATCTAGAGTATCGACCAGGAGGACGGTAAATAACTACCACATAGAATGGTGGTGAGGAACTCGATCGCATAACAAGAGCCTCAAATGTCTTGAACGTGTGATTAGTGCTTGTGCTAAATTTAAGATCAGATTCTCAAATTAGGGTGACACCTCCCCCTTTTTTACAAGGACGGGCATTGTGTGGGCCCACAAAGATTGGGGGTGGGGCCTCATTTAATGATAAAAATTCATTTGGTTTTAACCAGGTTTCACAAAGACCAAGCACTTTAAGATTGTGATCTGTAATAAAATCATTTACAAGAAGGGCTTTTTGGGGGGGAGTGACCTAATATTTATGAAGCCGAATTTGAACTGGGAATTTTTTCTTGTACTATTCTTAGTCTTCATGTTGGTAGAACTAATACTAACAAGATTTTGATGGCTGGGGCTTGGTTTGTATTTTGAGAAATTAAAACCTCATCGCAGTGTTAGTAATGTAGGAATTCGATTGTTGATGGTTACAGCGCAGATATTAATATTAATATTCTGCCTAGGTACTAGTATGCCACTAATCCGACCGTTTAAGAAGGCACGGCTACTTTCCTTAATCAACACCACCTCAGCAGAAATCTTATCACTAGGGGATAAGATTGCAGTGATTTAGACTAAGTATGCTATTGTTACGGGTGGGGACTGGGACGTAACACTATGTGTGTTTTAGCAGTCCAGCCTAGCGCCAGTTAACTCTAGCCTTAACGACTCCACACCCGCTCTAGCAGGCTCGCGACTCGCCTGCAACCTGACATGCTCTAATGTGAGAAGTCATGGAAGGCTCAAACAGTAATCTATGTTTCTAGAAAGAGTGATGGCGCCTTCACAGTTAGGGTGAAGGCCATCCATCTTTAGCAGGTTGGGCCGGCCTCAGAAAGAGGGCCAATTATCTACAAACCGAAAACCCTGCTCTCTACAAACTAGCCATCCACCGGTTAAACTAGAATAATCTGCTAAACCTCTCATCATTGCCTCTCGCAGGCAGAGGGCCAGAGACAATAACTCGATGCCGACTCATCTTTCTAGCGAGATTACAAGTCCTAGCTATGTTCTTCTTTGTAATCTCAGCCTGCCTCATTCTAGTATTGTTGGATCTGACATGTATCACTATGGCCGAGTAACTAGTGTTGTTTGCACTAAGCTGGTGCCTTAGTGTAAATCTGATTAAAATAAATAACCAAGTGCATCAAAAGTGTCCGGAAAAAAAATTATGCCAATAAATAAAAAATAGGTCCTAGAAGAGCTTTTTCCCTGTGGTCATCTGTGCCCCCACCACCACCACCACCACCACCACCACACACACACACACACTGTTTGAGAAGGAATGGCCAAAGGTATGTCCATTTCTGACCACAGATGTAAGGTTGGGCTTGTCATTGTTGTAGTGGGCACGGCAGAACTTCTTCGTAGCCTACCGAGTGCACGGGCTGACTACATCATACCAGTAGTCACAAATATCATGCTAACGCTCATACAAGCACGGGTTGCGTGTGTTGGTGAAAAATGCAGAAATCTTTTCCTCTCTCTCTCTCCCTCCCACTCTCATTTTCTCTCGGTCTCAAGCTCTATCCCCCCCACCCCCCTTCTCGACTGCTCCCTCTCAGGCATCCCCAATCAACACACCGTTGAGTGTGCATGGAATGTCTCACTCTGTCTTTGTGTCTCAGAGTGTGGAGCTGGTGTTTCCTGGCATCTGGTAAACGGATGGAACATTTGCCTTGATGCCTCCCCTCCCAGTAAGATGTACGCAGACGCGGGCACGACCCAGAAAGCTGGGGGGGGGGTTCCACTGATGAATTAATTGAGTGATTGTCATCACAAGGGCGGCGCTAGCGAATGAGTGGACACGGTTGTGCTTTAGACCCGTCGCCAGCCAGGGAACGGCACGCCCAGCGTGGGAACTGGCTGAAGGGAGCCGGCTGACTCCACACGCCGCAGGTAAGCTGCATGAAGCGCGCACCCACACTCATCCTCTCTGTGTGCGTCTGCACCTGTTGTGAGGCAAGCGCCCTTTATGGACCCATGATCCTCATCAACTTGATCATCATCAGAGAAATAGGCTTCATCATCTTGAAGAGTTTGAATGTGTGCAACATTTTGATGAGCACATGCAGTGTGCATGGGAACATATTTTAGTTGTGTGTGCATGTGTCCTAGGTCCACCCTTCAAATTCAAAACATCCACATATATTGAACGGGTGTCAAACTGAGGTCCCCACAAGCAGCAATTGCCCAAAAAAGTTGTCTGATTTCAAATAACTGTAAGTTGTCCAATGAAAGCTGACACATGATATTGATTGAACATTGTTTCAAGTTCTCTTAAGTACTTTACTTTACATTACAGGTCATTCAGGAAAATGTATTTGATTTTTCTTTTTCTTGTTTTTGTCTGCTCATTTTCATGCATGTAGTTAAACAAGAAGCTGAAAAAAGAGACGTTAATCTAGGTTTTGGAGAAGGACAGTAGAGACAAGGCCGGCTTTAAAAATTTGTTTAAACATACCTCAGTTCAAACATTTGGGAAGTGAAAAAAAATTGGCTGCTTTTATGTCATGTATAAACATGGTCAGGTTAAATAGTAAGGGAAGTATGCAAAGCTTTTGTAGATTCTGGTGGGTCACATCAGTGTCACGCCGCCCTTAAAACAGACAAAGCAGCAGAATATTGCAAAAAAAAAAAAAAATTCAATGACATGCAACCAAAATGTCTAATTCATATCTTTGCATTTTGGGTAAGGAGACACTTCGATGTACAGCTCTTTTGATGTTAAAGTGCTAGTTTCGTTTTCTGAGCCAGATGTTGAGCTACATCTATGTTTTTGTGGATAGGTAAACAAAAAAGGAGAAAAAGTTCAAGTAAAGGTGATTTGTTGAAACAATAATCAAATGGACTTATGTTTGTAATTGTATATTTTGTATTAAGACGGTCCAATTTAACAAATGTATAAAGAAGTGAAGATCTAAAAGGTCAACCCGATAGTAGTGTACTTTAGCTGTAATAAATCAGGTTATGCGTGTTGTTGCCTTGAATGTGACATCATCTCTTGTGTCACCCAAACGCCAAAGGAAAAGTGTGTGCTGAGCCATTGCAAGCAATGGGACATCTCATTCACTCTAATGTTTTGTTTGACTCAAACTTGTTTTAACATTAGTGCCAAAGTGTTGTGAGTCGTCGCTGGGGAACCGTTACGGAGTGGCTGGCATTCAATGAAAAGTGTGTGCGTGTGCATGCCATTGTTTTTTGCTACATGATGGGATGGTGTGTAGACCAAATCATGAGTTTTACAGTTTTTGTGGAGTCTCTTTTTATGGAGTCTCTTGGATTTGTGTGGACCTTTTTAGTGACCCCACAAGTTCAGAGCTCTTTTGAGTCTTTAGCTTGCCTTTAGAGAATAGGTTTGAAAGTGCTTCTGAATTATATTTTGCCAAGCCCCCTAAGAAAGAGAAATCTTTTCGTCCCCCCCAACTCGGCACGCTGACTGTAAATAAGATTATTATCTATAAAAATTGTAGAAGTAAAATACCTCAACCTGTATTCTTTTTAACAAAAGAAAAAAGCAATAGAAATCAACTTTCAACAACTTTTAATAATTTTTTACAGTGTTTACATGGGTTACAGATTAGTCTAAAGCAAAACAAACAAACCAAATGCATCTAAATGCCTGAAACTAAAAAAAAAGAAGATGTTTTGTTTTATCTTATTTTTTTTTATCTTATTTTATTGCAATTACACTGTACATAACAAAAACAAAGCCTTTTCCTTGGGGTCATCTGCGCCCCTCCTGGCATCATCTTGCACCCCACCAGGGGGACGAGCCCCACTATTTGAGAAGCACTGGGTTAGGTAAGGGTTAGGTTTAGACAATCTTTTGTGAAGGTTAAGGTCAACCTAAGCGACATATCGTTTTTCTTGATTAATTTGAGTTTTTTTGTTACAGCTGATTCAATATTATAAATAAAATTGATTTTACTTCCTTAGTTTGCAAACCTCAGGAGCTTTCATAGCTTCTGCATTCCTTTTTTTTTTTTTTATGTCAGACTCACACCAAACAGAAGGCGAGTGCATCATGGCTACAGCTAAATAAAGTGAGCCTTTTGTTTTTAAAAGACAGGAGATGTACCGTCAGTGGGTTGGTAGTTGTTTGGGTTTGCAGACGTGGAGATATTACTGCTGCAACGTTTATTCACAATTAATTTATTTCAGCAACTACATCACAAGCTACTACTCGACCGAGTAGGCCTATGTAATGTGTCAAGCTTTGCAAGAGAGACAAGACCTCCAGCAATCTGCTGCTAAAAAGCAGCTCACCGAGGATGTCATTAACACTTGGAAGCACGAATGAGGGGCACGATGGAGAGCAATCACCAAAGTGGCCACCATACACACAGTGGACAGGCTGCTCTTCCTTGCTAAAAAAAAAATATATATATATATAAAAAAAAAAAAAAAAAAAGAGGAGATGTAACAAGCACACACCTCACGTCTTGCATAGAATAAACCAGAATGTCTTTATTGTTATTGTATAGCTCGTATACCACGGATTTGGCAACACCTTATCCAAATGGTTTTGTTTGTATGGTTGTAAGTGATGCAAATTGCAATGCATATCTTTAAAAATATTGAAAAAAGTTTTCAGGTCAATCTCATTGTATGTATCTCATACAATGCTACCTTTGTTTACAGAGGTATTTCATATCAGGTATAATTTTCGTACTTTCATTCAAAGAGGGATTTTGGGATGTTAAGTGCTAGCTAAAATAAAAGCAAAACTTTTTTTGAATTTTCTGTCATTTTTACTGTTTTTTTTTTTTTTTAAAGAAAGAGGAGGGGGGAGATTAGGAAAAACTCGTCCAGCACTAGGTTAAGGTAAGGTTTAGGGCAGGGGTTGGCAACCTATTTGACTCGAGGGCTGCAAAGGCTAAATTTTAACAAAAAAGGCTGGACCATGATCAGATGGATGTAGTGTTTTGATAATCCACCTCAGAGAAAAAAATGTGGAATATCTAGAAAACGCATGCTTTAATGTCAATAAATGGATTACAGTATATAAGCATGACAAAGGTAGTCAATAACAAACCTTTAAATGAACAATGTTGCTATTTTTAAAGTAATGATTGTTTTGCTATCCTTCAGGATAATAACATTATCACTCTCTTCCAATTGATCCGTTATTTCGAGGGGGCTGCACACACGAGGGTGTTTTATGCTGCTAAAGAAGCGTCGGAATAAAACAAAAGAATGGAAAGAGGCGCTTGTAGTGTAGTGCAACAAGGTGACCTGGAAATAAAAACCTGCCCTTGAGGCAAACATGCTTCAAATAATTGGATCTGTTTTCTAATAGCGTTATAAGTAAATGCTATCAAAAACCACGCGTGATCCACCAAGCTGCTGCCAATACTTGTGTTTGTTGGTCCATCTAACTCCCTCCCTCTGCTCCATTATGCTTTTTCAAACTCTCGTGCACCCTTTCATGGTGTTTACACTTTTGCAACACGCACACACTCACAGACACACACACAAGCCAGGAATGTCACCCAAGACTTAAAAGGTTAGTGCATTAGCAATGTGCATATGTGTGTGTGTGTGTATATATCTGCATGTGCAGAAGGAAGATGCCGTTTCACCACGTGCGCGCGGGGCTCCTCTATCCCGAAAACTACCTGAGCAGCTCTCTCACGGAAGGCACTGAAGCCTTCAAGCTGACCAGCATCTCCACCGAGGAGCTTGGAGGTCAGTCGCCATCTTGTGCCAATTTATCTCCCTGGGTTATGTTTCGGGCTTGTGTGCATGGCTTTAATATTCCATCATCGGACATTATTGATTGGAAGGATTGTGGCCTCACTTGGTGTGAAATCAGCTCCAGCAGCACATACGGTATATACATTGCATACAGTATATCGTACCGCGAGCCTGAAGCTATTGGTATTGTGTGTCTCTGTGGTCGAATCCGCTCGGACTGGTGAAGGTTTCTGAAGGCCCGCCTTCTCCGGGCCCTTAATCAATCACACACACGTACAAACGTGTGTGCACACACAAACAGATCGAGTTCCATTTGGGGACAGCTGAAGGAGCATGCACCAGCTGCATTCAAAAAAATCTTTTTTGGTTTGCGGAGCTCCGACGAGATGAAGGATGGAAAATGCTATGGGCTTGCAAATTGTCACACACTGTTTTTGTTTTATTGAGCTTGTCAATTATTATTCGGGATGCACACTTAGCCTCACTCTGGGCACATTTGGTTCACAGTTCTGATTCAACCAGCACCAGATAGCTAGTGGACTTTGGGTTTTTAGCAAAATTTAGTCCATCCGTTTTAGACTTGATTAGGTCCAGAAAAAGTCATGAAAAGTGGGTTGTCTGTCTGTAGCCTGTCCAATATGGTCCAAATTTAACCCCCAAATAGTGATTGATGATATGGTTGTGTTGAGCCCAATTGACTCCAAATTTAGTTCAAAAATAGTAGTTGAAAACTGGATTGTGTTTTACCCCATCTAATGTGCTCCGAATTTACTCCATATATAGTCACTGGTCAGTGAGGCCATGGAAAACAACTTCCGGGCGGCTTTGCGGAAATTCTGGTCCACCATCCGGCGTATCAGTAGGGGGAAGCAGTGCACCATTAATACTGTGTACAGTAGGGATGGGGCGCTGCTGACCTCAACTCGGAACATCGTGAACCAGTGGACAGAATACTTCGAAGACCTTCTCAATTCCACCGACACGTCTTCCTCTTAGGAAGCAGAGACTGGAAACTCCGAGGTGGACTCTCCCATCTCTTGGGCTGAAGTCACCGAGGTGGTCAAAATACACCTTGGTGGCAAAGTCCCGGGGGGGTACGAGTTTCGCCCAGAGTTTCTAAAGGCTCTGGATGTTGTAGGGCTGTCCTGGCTGACACACCTCTGCAACACCGCTTGGAACACGGGGACAGCACCTCTGGATTGGCAGACTGGGGTGGTGGTCCCCTTTTTTCACAAGGCTGACAGGTCCCACTACACAGGGATCACACTCCTCAGTCTCTTCAATAAGGTCTAGTCATCGATGCTGAAGAGGAGGGTGCATCAGAAAGTCAAACCTCTGATTCAGGAGTAGCAGTGTGGTTTTGTCTCGGCCGTGGAACAGTGGGCCAGCTCTACGGTGCATGGGAGTTCGCCCAACCAGTTTACATGTGATTTGTGGACTTGGAGAAAGCGTTTGACCATGTCCCTCGGGGAACTCTGTGGGGGTGCTTCGAGAGTACAGGGTACCAGATGCCCCGATACATGCAGTTCGGTCCCAGTACGACAGAGTTTGGTCCACATCTCTGGCAGTAAATTGAAATCGTTTCTGGTGAAGGTTGGACTCTGCCAAGGCTGCCCTTTGTGTCCGCTTTTCTAGGTGCAGTCAAAGCATTAAGGGGGTCCAGTTTCTGGGTCTCAGCATTTCATCACACCTATTTGCAAATGATGTAGTGCTATTGGCCTCCTCACAATGTGACCTCCAACTCTCACTGGAGCAGTTCACAGCTGAGTGTGAAGCAACTGGAATGAAGATCATCAACTCCAAATCCGAGACCGTGGTCCTCATTTGGAAAAGGGTGGAGTGCCCTCTCCAGGTCGGGGATGAGGTCCTGCCCCAAGTGGAGGGGAACGGGAGACCGACAGACAGATTGGTGCATTTTCTGCTGTGTTGCGGACACTGTACCGGTCTGTTGTGGTGAAGAAAGAGCTAAGCCAAAAGACGAAGCTTGTGATTTACTGGTCGATCTACGTTCCTGCCATCACCTATGGTCATAAGCTGTGGGTCATGACCGAAAGAACGAGATGCCGGATACAAGCGGCTGAAATGAGTTTCCTCTGCAGGGTGTCCGACTCTCCCTTAGAGATAGGGTGAGAAGCTCAGTCATCTGGGAGAGGTTCAATATTGAGCCGCTGCTCCACCACGTTGAGAGGAGCCTATTGAGGTGGTTCAGGCATCTGGTTAGGATGCCTCACTGGTGAGGTGTTTCTTGCATGTACCAACAGGAGAAGGCCCCAGGGACGACCCAGGACTCGCTGGAGGGACAATGTCTATCGGCTGGCCTGGGAACGCCTGGGGATCCTCCCAGAGGAGCTGGACAAAGTGGCTGGGTAGAAGGAAGTCTGGGCATCCCTGCTCAAACTGCTGCCCCCGTGACCCGATGTCGGAATACAGTAGTAGAAGTTGGATGGATGGATAGTCACTGAAAATCGGCGACTGTTATTGCCTATCCAATCCCCATCCAAATTTATTCCCAAAATAGACCTTCAAAACTGAAAACTGAGTGCTGTTACACCCAGTCTAGGGGAACTGGGATATAAAAAAAGATACAAACAAAAGATCTTCTAAATCCCTAACTAGCTAGCCAAAAAAAAAAGAAATGACAATTGGCTCAACTATCTACCTAACGCAAAAACAGGAGAAAAAGGGTTAAACATAAATGGCGTCTCCCTCCTACTACTGCTCCATTTACAAATTCTAGACACATAACAAACACAGCGAACAACACTAATGCACACTAATTGCCGTTTTCTGGCGGTGGGATGACCAGAGAGAGTGAGAGTTCATCTCCGGATGTTTAAATTGGGCGGCAATCAGGAGAGCCAGCCAATGGGAGGACACCACCTGCACACAATTGGCTCATTCCAACAAAAGGGCACACACACACACACACACACACACACGCACACACAAACCAAGGAGAGAACACAACAGAACACATACAAAACAACATATGACCCGCGCTGCCTATCAAATGTGGGCATGAAATGGTTAAATAGTTGTTGAAATTTGTGTGTGTATAATTGTCTGTTCAGCCCATTCAGCGCAGACCAAATTTTGTCTAAAAATAGTCGTAAATTAAATTTTTTTTTTTTCTCATTAGGGTCCAAATTTACTAAAAAATTTTGAATATCAGATTTAGAGAAAAGTCGGTAACACTAACCCTCTCATTCTACAAGATGCAATAGCAGGAATGACATGTATTATAACCAAAATTATTAAGGATAATTTTGAGTCCAACAAAATGGCTCTTCCGGGCTTCATATATGCATTACCTGCCAGCATTCTTCACCCTGCATCCACTCCCTGAAGATGGCTAGTCAAGTGGTTCAGACCACTCTTTGAATACAGGGAATTGGGGATTGTTCCTCAGCCGGGGTGGTTTGTAATATCCAGTTGATTCCTGAGAGATGACCCTTCAGGGACAACTGGAACAAGAATAACATAAAAGACATATAGAGTGCACATAGAATTTGAACTCGCCACTAACATCAATTTAATAAGAGCCCTGAGGTTGTTTGAAACACAACATTGTGATGAAACACAATGACACCTAAAGTGTGTTGGTCGCACAGCCGTAATTCATCTGGTTTGGCTGGAAAGAAGCGTTCAAACTCCTTATCAAGATAAATCATCATTTTTAATGGTACTCCTGGTATTCCTTATTAAAAGATTTTATTTTCTACAAAGTTAGAGGCTCTTTGGTGCTCACCATCCCAAAGAGATTTTCCAAGATGTTTTACTCATTGGTTACACTAAAATTTTGGCTCTCAAATGACCAAAATGAATCAGTCAGTTTTTAAATTAAAAGGTTTTTCAAAATAAAATATCTTTCAAACTCAGATAATGCATAGAACGGAAATAATTATTTTGAGTGCGGCCCAGTACCAGTTGACCGGTTGAGGACCCCTGTTCTAGATGACAAAGTTGCATCGCGTTGGAATTCAAAGAAATTTAGAAAACCTAAAAACACACACACACATGTGCACTTGAATATGTGTCCGTGTATCTGTGTGTGCATGTGTGTCAGAGATCCGTGAGGCCTTCCGTGTTCTGGACCGCGACGGAAATGGTTTCATTTCCAAGCAGGAGCTGGGAATGGCCATGCGCTCGTTGGGGCACATGCCCAGTGAGGTGGAGCTGGCCATCATCATGCAGAGGCTCGACATGGATGGTGAGGGACATGCACATGTGCATCATTGCGCCCAGCGCAGGACCACAAAGTGTCCGTAAGGCTGCTTTTGCTCTTGTATGTCTTCTTGAGTCTCAGGAACTTCAATACAATATACTAATTTACTGTTTTGATCCTTATTAATTCAGATGAATCTAACCAAAGGACATGTACACTTCACTACTTGATTAAAAGTATTGTCCTTTGTCGAATATATCTCAAATACAAGTAAAAGTAGTTCAGTTGAAATATTGTTTGAGTAAAAGTACAAATGTATTTGCTTCAAGACAACTCAAGCAAAAGTCCTTGAAAAAGTCCTCAAACATCATTTTCATCAGTGTAATTAACCCACTGATTCAGATTCTGCTGCAGAAACATTAATTCATAGCTCAAAAGCAACATTTCAACTAGTATGAATTATTTTTTTATTTCAAAAACCTGGCACATGCGCTAAAAGCTAGCTAAAACAACACAATGTTACCTTGAGCTGTTGACTCGTTGCTCATTCAGTGGCCTTTTCGGTGCATTTCAGCAATCTTTGGCGGAGGCAATATTTGACAAAAATTTCTCCCTACCTCCTGCTTCACAACATCAATTTTCGACTTCACAAAAGTGAACATTCATAACCTGGGGTCTGACATGAATATCTTTTGCTGTATGTACAACCGCAAGTGGTATGCAGGTTTCATTTAGTGCAGTGTATGGCCAACTGGTGACCTCTGATCACACTGAGTGGCCCCTTCATTTAAAAAATAATAAATGTGGTATTTTTTTACTGTGGTAATTTTTTAATGTATTTAGTTATTGTGTAACATCCAACAACATCTTCAAAGAAGACTGATAAGTTATACGTGTTGCACAAGCCAATGGGTAGGATGAAGAATCCTCCTGCTTGCAGGCCATCTGTGGTTGTCCTTGATTTTGAGTTCAATTGTTTGTGTGCATCTAATCATTTAATGGGCGGAAAAAAACAAAAAAGACATTAAAAAAAACACCTCATCATGGAGGCGTTCACGATCCATCTTAGCCAGATACCCGATACATCTCAGTTGGTTCCTCTCAACATGGCGTAGCAGAGGCTTGCTTGCTAGTCCTCATTCTGGGTGACCAAGCTCATCAGCCTATCACTAAGAGAGAGCTTGGACACTCTGCAGAGGAAACTCATTCCGGAATGTTGTTCCTCGGTCACAACCCAAAGCGCATGACCATAGGTGAGGGTAGGAACATAGATCGATGGCTAAATAGAGACACCATGACAGACTGATACAGAGTATGCGTCATAGCAGACACTGCACTGATAAGCCTGTGGATCTCCTGCTACATCCTACACTTACACATGAACTAGACTTTGAGATACTTAAACTCCTCCACTTTGGGCAGGATCTCATAACCTACCCAGAGAGTGCACTCCACCCTTTTCCAACTGAGGACCATGATCTCTGATTTGAAAATGCTGACCGTTTCATACTATGCTGCGAACCATTCCAGTGAGAGTTAAAGATGATGGCTTGAAGAAGCCAACAGCAGCACATCATTCACAAAAAGCAGAAATGACAACTCTGTCCCTCTATCACTAAGTGTCCAAAACATGCAGCCCCAAAGCCGATAAACACACGACCAATAAAGTCAATTGTCGTACTGCACGTACTGTGGGTGCGTGTGTGTGTGTGTGTGCACAGGAGACGGGCAGGTGGATTTTGAAGAATTTATGACCATACTTGGACCAAAGCTGCTGTCATCAGACAACAGAGAAGGTTTCCTTGGCAAGACCATCGACAACATCTTCTGGCAGGTGACCAGGATGATGATGAAGACAATGGCATCGTAATCATCATCATCATCAGTTCTTTCTTCTTGTTTTTGAAGCCAAAATTAACAGACTTAATATCTTTAAGGTCCAATGGAATTAAAGTGTTTTTTACTTTGTGAGCATGTGCGTTTGTGTGGGTGTGTGTGTGCGTGTTTTCACAAGCAGTTTGACATGCAACAGCTGTCTTTGGATGAGCTGAAGCAGGTCCTGTTCCACGCTTTCCGCGATCACCTGACCATGAAGGACATTGAGAACATCATCATCACTGAAGAGGAAAGCCTTAACGAGGCCTCTGGAAACTGTCCCGAGTACGAGGGAGGTCAGAACATCAACGCCACACCTTCCCTCACTTTCATGAGCACAAGCACAACATGAAAAATGTTTGAGCTTCATTTGGAGCTTCATCGCTAAAGGCTGCCAGTACTTGCAAAATGGGCCTGCACTATTTTGTTGTTGTTTCTGTTGATTTTTGACCGAAACTTGGCGTGAGACATGGGTCTGGAGGTTCTGACGGCTATTTTAACATTTTAAGTGCCTCACACAAATGATATCTGCAAACACATTAGTGGCGGCATGGCACGGCGGCAGAGCGGCCGTCTCCCAGCCGAAAGGCCGTGGGTTTGATCTCCCAACCATCGAGACCGTATTTAAGTGTCCTTAGGCAAGACACTGAACCCAAAGTTGCTCCTGATGCTGCGTCATCAGTAGGTAAATTACTAGTTAGTGTAAAGCATTTTGAGTAACTAGAAAGAAAAGCGCTATATAAGTGAAAGTCCAAGTCCATTTACTAGTATAAACACGGCGTTCTAAATTATATTGCATTTGTGGAGTATGAAATAAGCAGCAAAATTCACCAGTTTTTATCTATCCCGGATGGGTGGCCATTTTGTTACTTGCTGACAACTGAAAATGACATCACATTTGCTTAGGGCTCAGGTAATGACCGATCATGGCTCAGCCTTATGAACATCACATGACCAAACTCAGAAAAGTGGTGGTCTTTGATTCATGGTTTAAAAAAAACGTTCACTTTGTTAAAGTGGTCTGTAGCATGCACATGACTCTATGCGTAAGTTACTGAATAAGTACAGAAAGATAGCAATATGACTGCGATGTTGGGTTTGACTCCAAAGATAAAAATCTTACTCCAGAAATGAAAACTGAGCAATGGAACGGAAGTTATTTTGGTTCAAACTCAGGCCTAATTCACCATACTTCATGTCCAGAATAGGGTCATAGTTTGCCAGTGATCTGGCCTTCAAAAAAGAAAGCACACAATCAAATATTAAAAAGACAAATACCCAAGTGCTAACACAAGCCGCTTTATAGTTATCAGTCTCACTGCTCAATATTCAAATGTTCACATACTTCACTACGGTGGCCCTGAAGTGCAAATGAAAAAAACAAATACCGAAGCAAAATTAAAAAAAAACACACATTTACAAAAGACGAAACAAAACAAAGAAAGAAAAACGCGTTTCAAAAGACAAAACAAAACAAAAAAATAGAAAAACGCAATTCAAAAAAGAAACGTAAAAAAAAAAAGAAAAAACTTTTTACAAAAGTTGGAACGCATGCAACATTTTCACAAATGCACGCAACATTTTGAGTGGACACAAATGGCAACACCACTGCCGCCTAGCAACTTGGCATTATTGTAAATAAATAAAATCACACTATGTAGATTCCTGTCGCAGCGATTTATTTTATTTCCAATAAACAAAGCCATTTGGGTGGAATTTTTTTTTAACATACAAAGGGAGGGGGTGGAATTTGACGTTTTAAATAACCCTGGTTGTGTGTGGACAAGGCCTAAGCCATTTGAGCTAAATTAAAGCTAATGGCATGAATTCAAAGTGGTCTTAGGGTTCCTCCAAGATCTTTGACAAGGCCCACGAAATGCAATCTTTTGAACGTAGCACAGCAAATAATCATAAGAAGAAGAAGAAGAAGAAGAATGGATTAAATTTATAATGTACTTTCCATTCAACAGAATCTCAAAGTGCTTCAAGCAGAGCGGAAAAATTAAAACATAGCATCAATAAAAATAGTAGTATAAAACATGACTACCAAAGGCATCAGTAACTTAAGTGAATGCTTTACTAAAAAGGTTAAGACCTCTTTTAAAAGAGTCCACTGACTGTGGTGCTCTCAGATTTGGTGGAAAAGCATTCCAAAGTTTTGGGGCGACTGAGCAGAAAGTCCAGTCACCCTTAGTTGGTAGATTTGTCTTTACGGGTTTAAGGAGGTTAGTGTTAGAAGAGCGGAGGTAGCGAGTTGATGTATGTGGGGAGAGTAGTGCCTTGAAGTACTTGGGGGTTTTGATGTGTAAGGAGGGCGATATTGTATTCGGTCTGGAACTTTATGGGAAGCCATTGGAGGGATTTGGGGATATGGGGGTAATGCATTCACACTTTCACACCTTTGTTAGAATCCTGTATATGCAAGAGATTTTTTAGTTCTTGCCGGGGAAGTGCGTTGCAGTAGTCCATCCTGGAGGAGACGAAGGCATGGACAAGTTTTTCGGAGTCAGCCATGGTGAGCGCGGGGCAAAGTTTTGAAACATTTCGTAAATGGAGAAAGACGTTTTTGTAAACATAATTAACATGAGTTTCAAAATTTAACTGAGGGTCTATTTTAACTCCAAGGGTTGTAATAACAGGTGAGAGAGGAATGTCTTGACGCGTGATAGAGGAATGTCTTGACCGGAAAAAGTGATATTGGTTATGGGAGATAAGTTGATATGATGAGGGGTGCCAATTTGAATTTTTTCAGTTTTGAAAGTGTTGAGCTGCATGAAATTGGTATTCATCCACCCCTCCACCAGAGTGAAGGGTTTCATCCCACAAACATTTTCCTCAATCTCTTGCTGTGAGGTGCTGAAGAAATAACAGAGGGGGTGGGAAACCATAGGCAGTGGTACAAAATTTTGGACAGGTGGAATGACAGGAGCAGAGAGAAGAGAGTGGAGAGATAAACTACGTACACGACACAGATGAGAAGTTATGATGGCATGAACATGCAGAACGAGATGTGAGGACACAAGACCAATGAGGTAGTGCAAAAGCAGGGATCAGAGAGCTGCTGTTTTGTCGACATGAAAGGTCAAGAGAGGGGTATACGTGTCAAATATGGCGTCCCCAGCTTCCTTCTTTCCTTCCTTTATTCCCCTCCTTCCTTTCTTGTCTTTTTTTTTTAAACACAAGCCCCACTCCAATCATATGGTAAGGACCACTAGCAAGCTTGATTTTGAATTATTTAGAATGGTGACTATATGAGGACACACTTGGTACCCGTTAGCATGTCCACCTATTGTGACCCACTCATGAATTAAGGGTGTTAGCTGGACTTTCTCAAACTTAATTGAGCTTGACTTAAGTTGTTTGACATTTGACATGACAAATATAGCAGCACGGCACCAAAATAAAAGCCACAGAAGGTTTAACGCAAAAGCTCATTACTGGCTTGATCGTGTCAATAAAATTGAAGTGGGTGGTCTTCTGGTATTGTCTGAAGGGCAAATAGTTCATCGTCATTTCTGCAACGTCTTGAAATGTCCTGCCTCTCACAGCCTCAATAGACAAACAAAACAGACACCCTATTTGTGGTCAATACATGCAAAATCCTTATTGGTGATGTTTGTTGTTGTTATGTGGCGCTTCAGTGCATCCCAAGAAGAAGAACCGGCAGACATGTGTGAGAAAAAGTCTCATCTGCGCCTTCGCCATGGCCTTCATCATCAGTGTCATGCTCATCGCCGCCAATCAAATGCTGCGAAATGGCATGGAGTGAAATCGCTTCACTGTGACCTCCCCCAGTCGGAAGGCGAGGGGACCCAGACAAAGGCCTGCAAGGATCCCAGCAACTCTCTGTGTTTCGGTTCTTTGAGGTCAGGAGCAGGATGGTGACTTGGCCGCTTGTCTAATTTTTAAGATGTCAGTCGCTCTTTGACGCCAACTGGACAATTGGGACCGTTTGATAAACTGACACAAAGAGAAATAATTTGATTTGGATGTGTTTCCAGACACAGACTGCCTTTTAAAACGAATTTTACATTTACTGATGACAAGAAAAAAAAAAACAACAAAACTCATTAAGGTGCTTGGACCCATTCCAACCCCCTCTTGCTCTTCCTTCTCTTTTATTGTGGGTCCTGGCATGTTCTCGAGTGTTCTTCAACCATCACAACACTTACGTACATGTTCAGTCACAGCAACATTGTGTGTATATGTGTGTGTGCATATGTGTGTGTGTGTATGTGCATGTGCGTGGGTGCGCAGAAGAGCTGATGCTGGTAAAACAAAAAAATAGGTTGAAGATGAGCATCTCATTGTAATTTCATGAATATGTATGTGTGTGAGCTTGGGCACGTGCTCGTGCAGGTCTATATAGGTCATCTCAGAAGTGCATAACATGCAATGAGTTACATGCAATTCAACGCACACTCTTGTGTTGTGTTTAAAAAACAATTGCGTGCAGGTGATTATGTCAAAATCGCGAGCAAGCAATGAAAGATTTTGAGTGAGTAAAAATAGATTTTGAGCACAGATAAAAATATTGAGCGCGCAAGAATAAGATTTTGAGTGAGCAACGATGGACTTTGAGCACAGAAAAACTTTTTGCTTGCTCAAAATCTCTGAATGCTCGCTCTCTGTAGCCCTCCCTCCCTCTTTCAACATTGAGCTCTCCGCTCGATCGAGTTGTGTCCGCTCCGGGCATTCGGTTTGGCACACACGTTCCGAAAGTGCCACAAAACTGGCCAATCAGAGCTAGTAGATTAATTAATTGATTAATTGCTTGGTCTCCAACTCGATTGCTTGTTGTGTTCACCAAGAAAGAGTAAACGAGATTGCGTCACATCGACTCGGGTGGGAGAAGGTAGTCTTCTTTGGAAACATCGTATGGGCATTATTTTTAATACAGTGGACCCCCATGTTACAGCGTCCCAGGCTTACTTTTTTTCATGTTGCGAGTTTTTTCGTCCCCTCTTTATGGTATTTTTCCGGTTTTGTGACAAAACAACTGCCATGACCCTAGGGGCTTGGCTGTATTTGTGTTGTTTTGTGTTGCCGTCAATGCCTTCATGTAACTCGTCACTACAATGCTGGTCTGCTAATGGTCGTTGTGTCCTTACGGAGATGCTGGTCTGCTATTGGTCGGCCTCACTCGTTTCAAAATGGCTGAATGGTAACGCTTTGTTCTATCGTGAGTGGTTACAAAAACGTTTTTATAGTTCATTTTACTGCTTAATTCAAACTTGAATGGTTTAGCCATGGGTCCCAAGATTGCTAGTGATGTTAAAGAGAAGTAAGAAGATGATTTATATGGAAACGATGCTGGAGCTAATCAAGAAATACGAAGCAAGTCTAGCCTAGGCTACCCTTACTAAGGAATATGGGCATAACAAGCACCACTCAAAGGTGAATAAATCCTTTCTATATTTTTTATTTATGATGTTTTCTGATTGTATTCATGTATGTTATATATACATAGAACTTACTATTCTATTTTGGTGCCAATTTTTTATATGTATGTACAATTTTTATGTTTTTACCTGAGGTTCTAAACGTATTAGCTATTTAAAATAGGTTTGGATTGCCCTCCATACGGTGAATTCGTCTTTCGAGCCCAACCACGGAATGGATTAATCTCGTAACACGGGGGCCCACTGTATTATTATTATTATTACTGTATTGTCTCATTCAGTTAAAGTACCTTCTTAGTATTTAAACTTTCAAGATAAAAGACCACCTCCTGCCCAAGTCGATTTAACGCAATCTCATTTGTTCTTTCCGGGTGAACACAACAAGCAATCTAATTCGAGACCAAGCAGTCAATAAATGTACTTTTCCATCGTTGTTTGCTCAAACACCTATCATTGCACGCTCAATATTTTTTCTGTGTTCAAAACCTAGTTCTGCTCGCTCAGAATCTTTCATTGCTCGCTCGAGATTTGTGGCACAAATGTAATTCCATAGGTGATGGACTCGATGAAGCGCACGGGAGTAGGAGGTTGCTCTTTAGTGGCCCATTTGTGAGGTGTAGCCGTCCCAACTAGAACTTGTCTTGAACAACTTGGCAAAGTATTTCCAATGTTGAATGTTTGCGTTTGCAAGAATTAGTAGTGACTTGACCTCAAAAAAAAAAAAAAAATATATATATATATATATATATATATATATATATATATATTTTTTTTTTTTTTTTTTTAAATATATTTGCTCATTTATAGTAGCATGGAGCAATTATGTACTTAGATTAAATCTGAGTTGATTAAAAGAAAAATATTGCTGTTTCCACATATGTCAATAGAATTATGATTATATAAGATGTTACTATGCGATTTACGCTAAAACCAAACTCGTCCACCAAACTTTCACAGATGGGATCTCCTCCAAGCCTCTCAAGAACTCAATGAGATTGATTTGGATTGCCCGTTCTGTTGCCTGCATCTGCTGCTGATGTTGAAGCCCACCTGAAACCAGTGGCAGCCACTTGAATTTGACGTTCAATGGAACTTGATCCTAAACAAGCTTGTCTTACACTCCGCTTTGCTTGGATGATTCTTGTTTGCCACTCTTGTAGCGTTTGTCAACAACTCCCGACTAGATTGAAGTAATGTGGGGTTTTCATTAGTTTAGCTGGATTACTATCTTAAGAAAAAAATCATAATATCACAAGCATATTCTGGCAAAGGTCAGCATCGGGGGCAAATCCAAAGTCACATAACAATGACCACTCACTTCTAGGGTCACGTGAACTCACCAGTCGACATGCGAGGAGGAAGAAAACAGCAATACAAAAGCTGGGCTCCAACTTGGGAAAATGTGCAAAGAAAACACCTTTATACAATAAAGTTTTGTTTTGATACCAAATGTGCACTTGTGCTTCCTCGTCACTTCTGTCCTGACAGGGAAATCCAAAAGTGAAAGTTTCAGGTCATGTTTGAGGCAGTGTCAGATCCGGCTCCAGAAAGTCAAAACCCTGCCACAGTTTGTGGATGAGAAGCTGGTAGAGGGTCACCAGTGTGGTGCCTGTGGGCATCAGATAGCCTGCGAGGATCAAATTTGTAGCCCGCAGGCCTGTTCTGCAAATAGCTTACAAGAGGTTGAACATTGGTTATTTTCTATGAATTTTACAAACAATTAGACATATACTTCATGTAAATAACATATTTCACATGATTTACATATTTACTACAGGTGTTCCATAATTATTGTGAGAAATCATTAACATGAAACTGGTGCCCTTGTTATTAGTCAGTACTAAAGAAACAGCTCTCACTTTCAAAAATCTTGGTGATCCCTGTGTTTTGCAGTTTGAGGTATGGCTCAATGTGGGCTGCAGGTTAAACATTTTACTCCGCCCACATGGAGTCTAAGCATTTATTTTTATTTATTTACTCATTTTTAAACTAAATGCAGGTGTCTTTAATTGTGCCAACTTATAGCATCAAGCTTATTAGTTTCATTTCTTGACAAAACTCATCTAGTAGATTAAAAAACTAATTTAACCACACAATTGGTTGAGTCGAAGCACCTGTTGGCTTAACCCTACCTGTGGCATGGTTTTTACTTTCTGGACATGGATTTTCAATCACTGTCAAATATTACAAAAACTATTGTGGTATATTTTCAAGATGTGACGATAAGTCTTTATTAACTGTTATTAACCTCTCCTAGAGTGTGGGTACAAGTCGCTTTGTAATAGTGGTGAAACAACAAAGACATTCCTTTCCATAGGAAATGCAGGAGGGGGTCAGGGGTTATTGGACCTCTGACCATGCTCCAAGGTGACCAGATGGCCACGTGCCATATAGTCTGAGGGAGATCCAGGAAGTATTTTCAAGACAAAGGAAAGAAGAAAGGGGTGGCGAGATCACATGTGGAGAGTAAAGGAGAGCAGAGTTGTGCACTTTTTTTCTGAAGAAGCTTGAATTGACATCAGTGGTGTTTGCCTGAATAAAATATTTCCCCCCCATTCTGTTTAAGTTTTTTCCATCACCAACTCAGCATTTTCTGGTGCCTGCTGCAGATGGCAGCCGGGATGACCACACCACAAATCACATCACACTATCGACTGCCCCCAACCCAAATGCAACAACCATCTCGGACACCAGTATGGAACTCTAATCCTCAAGGGCCAGTATCCTGCATTTTTTCAAACTCTCTCACCCAAACACACCTGATTCAAATATTTAGCATCATTATTAAGCTCCTGCAGATCTTGCTAACAAGCTAATCATTGGAATGAGGTGTTTTGGGGAGAGAAAACTGGAAAACATTCAGGATGCTGCCCTTGAGGACTGGAGCGCCACACCTCCTTGCTAAATGGATGTTCTGAGGTTCCGCAGGAGCCGGAGCGGCAGAGCTGACCTGCATGCTGGCAGGCATGGTGGGTATCTGAGGGACGGCAGGTCTCTGCTGCATCTCAGCCTGTGCCTGAACCATAACCTACTGTGGCACCAACACCAGCTGACCCGTTCCAATGTATACCAGGACCATACCAGCAGGTATGGTGAATCCAAGGGGCAGCTGGATGATGCTGGCTTGAAACCTACTGCTGAGGCTGGGCGGACATCGGTGGTGGATGAGGCCACCCAGCTGGACAATCCCTGTCAACGGCCTGGGACTCCAGAACTTGATTGCACCAACCGTTCTCACCAGCGCATGTACCAGCCTGTTGCTGGCTGGTTTGATCCCGAGGGCACCAAGGGACTGGGCGATGGGTGAAAGGACCCTTGGTGGGGTGCTGGCTGGGACCACCAGATTCCCGGAAGCAGGCTGACCTGGTAACAACCTGTTGCATTACCCAAAGTGTAGTAGGCTGGTCGAGGGATGCCATGACCATGTGGGACGTCTGCGGTGATTCCTCGTAGGTGGAACGGCGCGTCAATAAGTTGAAACCACACAGCCGGATTGTTCTGCCAGAACTCAGGCACTTTTGCTGATGTCACGACAGCTACCGATTACGAGTGTTGGGGCGATGTGGCCGAGTAAGACACCTCTTCAACTGAAAATTTGCTCTTCGCATGCCATTACCAAACTTGTACAACACTGTCCAAATCAGCAAAGACAAAGGCAACAGGTTCAAAGCATCAAAGGTTCATCGCAACATGCCTACTGGGTGAGAGACATGGTCCTAGTGCCCGCCCATTAGTTTTAATTTATTTGACGTTTTGGGATGTCGGCCATTGCTTGCAGTCATTGGATAGTGTCGCGTTCTGTCTGGGGTTTTCGGGTTTTTGGATTTATTTTAAGTAGTTCCTGGTTCATTTCGTCATTCATTCGTGTTTTCCCCTGCATCTGCCTTTCTCAGTCTCGTTAGTTTTATCTCGTCCACCTGTTCCGTGTGCCCCTGCTCCTCTCGTGTTAGCCTATCCGGTTCCCCTGCCTCCTGTCCCCGTCCAGCTGTAGTGTGTTTTCAGTAATTAGTCTCCTTGTATTTAAACCACCGTCCCTCTGTTGCTTTTGTCGGATTATTGTACCTTGTCACTTCGTGTTCCCTGTGCCTCTGTACTCGTCCTCCAGTCTTCCCCCGTAGTCCCATTTAGTCTCGTGAGTTATATTCCGTTCCTCATTTATTTTGCTACTTTGTCAAGTTTTTGTCTTCTGCTTTTCCTGCCCTGTTTTATTATTAAAAGAGCACTTTTGTTTGAGCAAACCCTCTCCGTCCTCCTGCGTTTTTGAGCCCCTTTCCCTCCACCGCCTCAAGTCGCCATGCCTAGCCGTGACAGATAGTTGGTCGATGGGGCGTCTCCCTATTACAATAGGGAGCTGCCCATTGGGCTTTGCTTGCAGCACAAAAACAGCTTGTGGCTTCTCTTGTGCATCCATTGTGACTCCTCGTTTGCATCGCTCATGGCACAGCCACAGAGGGAATCTGGAAATGCCTCGAAAGAGTGGCAACAGCTGGCGACAAGTGTGGCATCTTGTGGCACACTGTGGGAGTTGCCACACTGTTGCCACACTATATGTCGCTGCCACAATATGAGCCTTCTCTTTCTCCTAGTCCAAGAGCTCTGCAGAAGATGTGGTCTATTTGCTTTTAAAAGGAGCCTATGTCATCGTAATTCGCCTACTTGTGGTACTCTTAAACTCAAGGAGTAAACATCTTATCCACGTTTAGCCCGAAGATGCCTACCCAACAGAAACTTACGCTCCGTCGTCAAGATGGAGCTAATGCTAGCTCGTCCTATTCTGCTCACATGACACTTAGCGTCAGCGGCTGCAACTCCCCCCCGTCGCGAATGGATGATACTCAAATCAGCACATTGGGACAAATGGCTAAGGACATTGCAAAAATATATGGGCTGCTTGGGACATGTTGAGTCTCGCATTGACTTTTTGGAAGAGCCTAATAAAGCGCTCGAAACTAATCCTCCATCTACTCAGGCAGACAGAGTCCTTGCAAAGGAAGGTGGACAGCCTGGAAAATAAAAGCTGGCGGAACAACCTTAGCTTTGTTGCCTTCCCGGAGGGCTCCGAGGGACCCGACATCCTGTTCTTCACGCGCTCAACAATCCCAGAGTTGCTGGACGTCGAGTTTTCTGGGGCCCTGCAGGTCGACCGCACACACCGAAACCCGGGGAGATATAAATCAGACGATCAGCCCCCGAGAGCCATAATTGTTCGGCTTCTACGGTTCCAGGACCGCGAGCAAAATGTTGACGCCACAGCTGCACTGGAACGGGCACCAGATAATAATCTTTGCTGACTACTCAAAGCTGGTCACCAACAGGCGAGCGGAGTTTCGCCAGCGTAAAGTACTGCTTCATGATAAGAAGATTCCATTTTCCTTGATGTTCCCGGCGGTGCTCATTGTCAGGATGGCGGGAGGCAAACATGAGTTCAGCGATCCCAAGAAAGATCTGGACTACATGCGCGCTTCACCAAGTTAGTTACAGATTGGGGCAGTATTATGCCATTTCTTGTTCTCGTTGAATCATTTCTCCCCCGTCGCTTGTTTATCATTCTTTCTTTACTTATTCACACTAATTTGCAGTTAATTTTGATGTTGCCAGTTTAATTATTCATTCATTCAGCTATGGGTTGCTTATCTGTTTACTTCTTTATCTTTTGGTTTGGTTATACTGTGTCTCTGTGTCTCTTGACATGACTAGGTATACTCTACAGATCCTATCATTATTGGTAAACATTTTCCTAGTTACAAAAATTGTTTTCATTTTGTTGCAGTGCAAATTTCTGCTCCTGGTTAAAAATTTTACAGAGGCTGTATGACTGCTCTCTTTCATTCTGCAATGCTGTTTGCGTTCATGTGCCTTATTAATCTTGGTTTTGCGTTGGTTGGTGTGTTTTTTGTGCACCTGTGGGGGAATCTGGTTTGGTGTCTCCTCACTTGTTATGTTAATTGTGTATTGGTGGTTCTTTGTTTTTTTTCCATAGTATATATTGAACGTCCCAGTGAGGATCTTAGTTGTTAGTTACAGCATCTACTTGCTCTGCATCCTTATCATAATTTACTATGTTGGCTGAATGTCCGGGCTGAGTTTTATGACTTGGAGTTTCAAAGGTCTTAATCATCCGATCAGAGAAAGAAGGTTCTAACATTCATTAAATCAAAAAAAAGTTGATATAGCTCTACTCCAGGAAACCCACTTGGATAGTGCTGAGTCCAAAAAATAATCATATGGCAATGGCCGAAGCATGGGTGTGTCAATATTAATCCACAGGAACTTGCAGTTCAGGTATATTTAAGCGGTTGCAGATGATGCAGGACACCTTTTGTTGCTCCTTGCTGAGATACAGGGCCAGAAATTCATAATTGTTAATGCTTACGCTCCGAATATAGGTCACCCTGCCTTCTTCAATGAAATGGAGCACCGGATTGCTGACATGGGTTACCATTCTGTCATGGTGGGTGGAGACGTCAATCAAGTAATGGAAAAAATTTTGGATCGCAACACTCCTCCACAACAACCACTTAGGGTCACTTCCTTACAACAGGGAATGTGCAATGCTTTGGATCTCATAGATATATGGCGTCATATTAACCCAACAACCAGGGACTACACCTTCTATTCTTCTTCTCATAATGTTATGACTAGGATTGACTACTTCTGTATTTTAAAATCAATGGTTTCCTCAGTGACCTCTTGTGATATCGGCAGGATCCTCTTTTCCGATTATGCCCCAGTTTTCATGTGGGTCGTCCTACCTTACAGCCTTTAGATATTTCCAAGATGGAGGCTCAATTCCAGCCTTCTTCTTGAGCGTGACTGTGTGGCGACATTAAATTCAGAAATTACTTTTTTTGTTGAGGTTAACTGGGCTACAGCTTCTTCGGCTGGTGTTGCATGGGAAGCTCTCAGGGCATTTATTAAGGGCCACGTTATCCATTATGCTTTGTTTAAAATAAAATAAAAAATCTCATATGGCAAACCAGCTTGAATTGGAGAGAAAAATTCCATTAGCAGAGACATCATTTAATCAGGGTATGAGCTCCACCAACCTATGTTCCTTAGTAAAACTTGAGTACGAGTTAAACTCTATTTTGACTCAGAAGGTGGAGTTTTCCTTGTTTCGTCTTCGGCACAAGCAGTTTGAAGAGGGGGCTAAAGCGGGCAAAATGATTGCTCGGTATGTTAAAATCAAAGAATGTTATTCCAGCAATCAAACTAGATGATGGAACCCTGATGTTTGATCCTGGTGACATCAACAACAGGTTCAGGGAGTTTTACGGGACACTCTACTCATCTGAATCAAGAGCTGAACCCCATCAGTTACATTGCTTTATGTCCTTCCTGTTCTTACCATCTCTCTCGAGGGAGCCAAAAGATTCAAGTTATCAGAGGGCTTTCAGGCAGCAGAGCACCAGGTCCCAACGGAATAAGCTGCGAGTTCTATGCAACATTTGTAGAGGAGATCTCTCGTCTTCATGTCTCCTTGCTCCTTGAAGTGTACAATGAGGCACTGAATTGTGGGAGTCTTTCTCCTATACTGAATGAATTACTCTGATTCTAAAAGGCAATAAGGATCCCCTTAATTGTAGGAACTACAGGCCAATAAGTTTCATTAACTGTGACTGTAAGATCCTTTCTAAACATTTGGCAACTTGACTGGACAATGTGCTGACCAATCTAATATATTGTGAGCAGGCGGGTATCATCCGATCCCGCGGTGCAATTTAATCAATCGGCAGGCTATTGGCAGCTGTCGATTCACAGGCGGGCAGACAGGATGAAGTGCTCAAAAGCTCGGCTTGATGCATGGAGACAATCTGGCGAGTTCTGGAGAGGAGGGGGTTTTATACTGAACAGGTGATTAGTAGCAGCAGGCGTTAAGGTCTGATTGGCAGGAGGATTGAGCAGGTGTGGTGAGGCAGAGAAATGAGGTGGCTGAGTGATGGACTGTGACAGGAAGGTTCACAAAATGTATGAAAAAAAACATTTAGAAAATGAAAGAACAGAAAAGTTCAAAGATTAGTCAAAAAAAAAACTCCGGTAAAGCCCTTGTTTATTTAAGAATTTTAAAGAGAGAATCTGTAGGAACCAGAATTGAATCAACAAAAATTAAAAAAAAAAAGAAGAAAGCTGCAGACAGGCAGAATTAATGCTTTTGAGTATAAATGTGTTTTGTAGTCGGGATTTAAAGATTTCTACTGAGGTGTGTGTGCGAACTTCCATAGGTAGGGCATTCCATAATACTGGCGTGTGAATGGAAAGGCCCTTGATCCTGCAGACTTCTTTTTAGCCCGTGGGGTCCATAACAAACTGGCATTTTGTGACCGAAGTTGTCGGGACGGAACATATGGTGATGCTAAGTCAACGAGATAGGAAGGAGCTAAACCGTGTTAAATTTACTTTTTAAATTTAATTTTTTTAAAATAATTAACAACACATTAAAATCACATCTCATGGTTATTGAAAGCCAATGCAGGTCAGCTAGAATCGGAGTAATATGATCGAACTTTCTCATCCTTGTCAATAGTCTCGCTGCTGCATTTTGTACAGACTGCAGGCTTTTGACGCAGGACATGAGAAGCCCAGAAAACATAGGGCGTTTGGTAGACATCATGCGGGCAATCCAAAATGATCCCGCTCTTGAAGATCTTGGCCCAGTCGCAGCCCTTTCCTTGGACGCAGAAAAAGCATTTGACGGGGTAGAGTGGTGTTACCTTTTGGTTACTTTGGAGGCCAATGGGTTTGGTAAACAATCTATTCTGAGGCAAAAACTTCTATATAATAACCCCAAGGCCTCTTTAATGACAAACTGGCTTATATCACAACCATTCAACCTCTCTAGGGACACGCGCCAAGGCTGCCCCTTAAGTCCCCCTCGCACCCCCGACTTCCACGCCCCCCAGTCAACACTGAGCCTGGAATCCACCTTTGGTCTCCCCCCACAGTGCTACGCAGATACACAGCGTCATCCACACTGAAGGATCGGTCTGCAGCACTGCTGTCATGGAGTTCTTTTTGCCTCCGTGTTGCAAGGCTTCAGAAAATCCAGCCTTGTGCGGACATGCCTATGTAAAAACAGATCAGCAGGGGACTGTCCAGTGGTACAGCTGGGCATTGTCCGGTATTGCAACAGGAACAAAGACAGCCTGTCATCAATATTCAGGGTTGTGGTTGTCAGTTTTTTCATAAGGTCTACCCCATTGAATGAGAAGGTGCTTTGTACATATCAGCATCATCACTCGTGACAGCCAAAACAGTAAACATTTCAAGATCTGAGTCTTCTTCAGCTGTTACAAATTTTGTGTTTTTCTTTTGCTGACCAATTTCTCTTTGTTGAGTGCGCTCTGCATTTGCCTTTGAATGGCATGCCTTCCTAATGTGTCCAATCTTTCCACAATTATGGAATTTAGTCTCTTTGAAATGGCACTCCTTTGCATGGTGATATTGCCCTTTTCACCTGAAACAGCTCCTGGCTCCCTGCAGCTTCACCTTGTGGACGCTGGCACTGGCCACTCCCGCCGTCTCGCTCTCCATCCCTCTCAACTGACGAGCGTCTCTGTAGGCAGTTTCCATGTTGACTGCGATCTGACACGCCTAGGCAAACGTGAGACCATCTTCGGAAAGCAGTCTCCTCTGGCAGGCTTCATTCTGCATTCCACTGACAAAGCGATCTCGTAGTGATGCGTCCAGGTTCGCACCGAACTCACAATTGGCGGCTCACTGTTTCAACTCCGCGACGTATTGTGCAACTGGCTGGTTTGCCTTTTGATTGCAGTGGTTGAAGCGGAATCTTTCTGCCACCAACAGCGGTTTTGGCTCAAAATGTCCCTTTAAAACAGTCACTATCTCCACAAACGTCTTGTCTTTCGGCTTGTCGGGCTGCACTAAGTTTCTTAAAAGTCCGTAAGTAGTTGCACCCATTACACTTAGTAGCGTAGTGACTCGTTTCCTTTCGGCTATTTCGTTAGCTTCGAAAAACTGTCCTAGCCACTCCACATAATGCTGACCATGGCTCGTTTTCTGGCTTAAATTCTCGCATTACTCCAAAGGACCGTTGTACTCACTAGTGCCAACACAATGTGTCTCTCCTTCCCCGTCAAGAAGATATAACTTAATCCTTGTCGCCAATGTGATGTATTTTATGTGTGTAACGGAGACAATAGCAGGTTGCTTACTTTCACTTTTACTCCATTCAACTGCCTCCACTTAATGCGCATGTGCGCTACAACATTTTTCTTTGAGTCCAAATAGAAATGGATGATAGAAATTCCAACGTCTAAATAAACACTTTACAAATCGTATGTGGTTATTAATCAATACACCACAGGTCCATACCTCACAAGTTGGTCGAAGAGGCTCTTCGTCGGCACCATGTCCCAGACAAGTTCAGAGACCTCATTCTAGACTACTACAACAGGTTCAGTCTGAGGTTCTCCTCAGGGGCCACAACATCAAACTGGCACAAGCTGGAGAAGGGAATCATCACCGGATGCACTATTTCAGTGATCCTCTTCGCATTTGCCATGAACATGCTGGCAAAATCTGCCGAGGTTCAGTGCAGAGGGCCCCTAACCAAGTCCGGTGTCGGACAGCCACCTATAAGGGCCTTCATGGATGACCTAACTGTGACTACACCAAATGTCCCAGGGAGCAGGTGGATCTTGAAGGGAAAGCCGAGCCCCAGCGTATAAAATTTCTGATCCATGCTGTCTATGATGTACTGCCAAGCCCATCTAACCTATTCTGTTGGGGGAAGGTGAATTCTCCAGCTGGCGCTCTGTGCCAGAAGAGAAGGACCCTAACTCTAACCCTGAAAGTTGATTTGGGGAAGCAACTAAAGTTCCCAGAGAATGTGGCTAAAACATTGCTAAGGCCAGACGTGGTACTGATGTCAGCGTCCTCCAAGCAGCTCTTGCTCCTGGAGCTCACCGTCCCGTGGGAAGATCGCATTGAGGAAGCCAAAGAGAGGAAGAGAACTAAATACCAGGGGCTGGTGGAGGAGCGCCGGCTCAATGGGTAGCGAGCAAGATGCGAGCCCATTGAGGTGGGATGCAGAGGGTTCGCAGGACAGTCCCTCTGAAGGGTGTACAGCATGCTTGGCATCACAGGAGCCAGTAAGAGAAGGGAAATTAAGGAAGCCACGGAGGCAGCAGAGGGTGCCTCACGGTGGCTGTGGATCAGGAGAGGAGATCCAGAGGTAGGGTAGCGCTTCCTGGACACAAGCTGGGGCCTGATCAACCCTGGCTGGGTTGCCTGGAGGAGAGCGTATGATGCTCGAAAGACCCAAAACGCTCTGAGATCCCAGGTGTCATCAGGTGTCCAGGTTGCATCACTAGCTGATGTATGTTACAAGTAATGCTATATGCTGCTGATGCCCTAGTGCTGGTTACACAGCCGCAATGGTCCATACCTGCACTTCTACGAGTAATTAACTAGTTTTCTCGCATGTCAAGTTATAAAGTGAATTGGAGTAAATCTGAGGCCCTTCCACTGACACCTTGCTGCCCTGTGAAACTGTTTAGACCTGACGACTTTACATGGCCACAGTCGGTCATAATGTATCTTGGTGTTCTGTTTCCTCATTGTCTTTCAGACTTAGTCCAGGTCAATATTGAAACACTACTGGATTCTTTCAAAACAGATGTGGAACGGTGGACTCCTTTGTTCCTGTCTCTCTGGGGTAAGGTTAATGTTGTTAAAACGATTTGCACTCCAAGGTTCAATTACCTTCTGCAGACACTCCTTGTAAGATTTCACATAGTTATTTTCGCCAATATGACAAGGTTTGTAATAAATTCATATGGAATGGTAAACGTCCCAGGATCAAGTTGCGGTGTCTGCAGAAGTGTACAGACCAGGGGGGACTAGGTGTTCCTTTTCTGCTCATATATCACTATACCTTTGGCCTGAGACATCTGCTGCACTGGGCCCTCTCTCCTGAAAGAGCTCCCCCTTGGCATGCACTTGAGAGCTTCATCTTCAGCCCACTTCCCTCGTGGCACTTGACTGTCATGCAACTTCCTGTTGTATGTAAGACTCATCCCATGGTCTTTTTTGCAATATGTGGCTCGCATCATTACTAGGTTTTGATCCCAACCTTCATATATCAGCCCCTTTTTGGAACAATCCAAGCTTGTGTATCGACAAGTCTCCATTTTGTTGGGATCTCTGGGTAGAAAGGGGGATCTTGAAGTTGCGGGACCTATATGAGGTGGGTGCCCTTAAATATTTCACCCACTTACAGTCACAGTTTGGATTGCTTCAAAGCCAATCCTGGAGATTTCTTCAACTTTGACATTTGCTGGGCCATGTATTTTGCTCTTTGCCCCCCCCCCCCCCCCCCCCCCCCCCCCCCCATTAATTTGGACTGGTTTTCTCGGTCGTGGCAGGTCTTGGGGAGAATTTGCAAGGCCTCTCTGTTTTACAGTATGTTTCTTAAGGGCTCGGAGAAGGACCCACTGGCTCTAAAATTGGTGTGGGGAAAAAGACCTCAACATAAACTTTACTGATCCAGAGTGGGAAAGCATTTTGCGAAATGTTAAACTATCAAGGGAGCGAGAACACGCCTTGTACAATTTAAGTTACTTAATAGAATTTATTGGACACCATATAAATTGTATAGAGTCAAAATATCACAGTCACAATTATGTTATGAAGTGTGGGCTGGAGGAGGGCACACTTGTCCACATGCTCTGGACCTGTCTGGTGATTCGAGACTTTTGGTGTGAAATTCACCAGTTTGTCTGGCGGGTCATAAAACAAGATGTACCCTTTTCAAAAAGGTTGTTAATATTAGAAGATCCATCCCCTTCTAGACACACTTCCCTGCTTTAGGGCGGAATGGGTACAGACTGCCGTGATGACAGGTCGCAAAATCATCTCATCCATTTGGAAATCTTCATCTGCTCCTCTTGTCAGAACCTGGCATCACACCTAAGCGGCATTTGAGGAGCTTTCATTTAAACTCATGGGGTTTGGAAGGTTGAGACCAGACATTTACGTTATGTTCTTCACTGGGTGACTCAAATTTACTGGTGACTATTATTGTTGACATTATGGTCGTTGTTAGAGTGTTTTACCTTATTTTATTTTATTTTATTTTGGTTTGTTGTTCTTTAGAATTTTATGTTTGCAGAAGGAGTTCTACCAATCCGTGTTTTTCTTATTATGTAGTTTTGCTTACTTTGTACTATTGTAATATATCTGTTCTATTTGTAATTTTTTGTTGGAAAATTATCAAATCCAATAAAGTTCAAATCACAATATATATATATATATATATATATATATATATATATATATATATATATATATATATATATATATATATATATATATATATATATATATGTATATATATATATATATATATATATATATATATATATATATATATATTTTTTTTTTTTTTTTTTTTTTTTTTTTTTTTTTTAATGTGCGTCTTTACGTCAAAACCTGGTATATGGCTGTTGGCTGCAATTATACTCAAACGTCATTGAAAGAAAAAATTTATGTTTAAGTTACCACCTATAGGATGGACCCGTGCTTTTGGCCATTGGGGAAAAAAAAGTGTGTCTTATATTTGGTGAATTACGATATATTAGTCTACTATAAAAAGGACCAAGTGGGCTACACTAATGAGTAGGGATGGGACGAGATCTCACGAGACTAGAACTTGTGAGATCAAACGCCGCAAGATTTATTGTTCCCACATGTCCCGAGATTCATTTCCATCTCACTTTTTTGGAGGGTAGGGCTTATTGAGACAAAAGTGCAATGGAGGGCGGCGAGGATAATGGATAGGCATGAGTGCTACACTCTCATACAGTAGGTGGCAGTATGCACCACCTTGAGACGGGGTATGTGATGTCACATCACTTTAGTCACACAGTAGTTCCAACTAGGCATGGGCCGAGAACCGTGATGGCAATATATCACGATTTTGAAAGTCGTGGTTATTTAAAATCATCCAAATTTATCTGCTGGGGTGAGCCTCCTCTCAATGTGACTCATACTTTGGCTGCCACAGCCAATGACATCCACTTCCTGGTTTCAGTACAGCTGTAGTAAATGCAGCTAATTAACGTGGCTAATGTGGTTAAATATGTTTACGCTACTTTCACTAAGCGTTTTATCAGATGCTAGTGCGTGTGTCTTGTTCACTGCAGGTGGTATAGTTACTGCCCAAAGAGCACAGTTGGACCCTTACAATGTGGACATGCTTGTATTTCTAAAAAAGAACATGACTATTAAAGATTAGACAAATGTTCGTTTGCTGCACCACGAATGACTTTTTGTCATGCCCAGAAGTAAATCACGATTGTAGTTACGATTTGCATTACTGGTCTTTAGTTTACTATTTGACACTTTAAACAATTTATTTTTATTTTGGTCATGCTCAACTATGAAAGAGTTCAGCTGCAACTTTTCTTTTTTTATTTTAAATCTTTTTATTAAAAAATTTTGACCAACAATGGTGCTTTGCAAACAGCATTCAACAAGACCTCATACACGTATATCCGATAAACAAATTAACAAATTTAAAGAGTACCTGGGGGCAATAACAGGCATTGCATGATGAACCAACATTTGGTACGTGGGCATTATTCAGCAACCATTTTAAACAACATCAAGCCCCCATTCATTCCACTCCATGCATTCAGGTGTAACATAAAATAAATACCCCAAAACACACCTTATTATCAAGTATGATTGTAGCCAAAAGGTAAATGGGGGGAAAAAAAGAATAAAATAAAAATTTGTGCAAAAAAATAAACAAATACCTCCCCAAGGGGGGCGCATCTACTTGCTGTCTGAACAAATCACAACATTTTCTAAGTATTTGTAGAAGGGTTTCCATGTCTCACTGAAGCTGGGGCTTGAACCTGAGGGTGAAAACCTCTTGTTTTCCCACTTGATGTGGGTCAGAACCTCTCGAAGCCATCTATTGTGTGTCAGGGGAGAATGTGCTTCCGCTTAAATAAAATTAGGTGCCTTGCTAGCAGGTTAGTGAAGGCCAGTACGCGCCGCTTCGTGACCAGAAGGTTCGGTACCGAAGGGGGGAAGAGCAGTGCATGGGTCGACCCAGAGTACCACTAATAAGGTAAGGAAAATCTGATGCCAAAAGCTGCTGAGGCAGAAAAAAAAACATATTTGCGTGATTGGCCAGCGATTGTTTACACCAATTGCAATTATTGCTAACCCCAGTGTAAATTTTGGTAAGCCTCTCATTTGTGTAATGCACCATGAAGAGAACCTTGCTTTGAAGTAGACCATGCCTTGCACAGGTCAAGGAAGAATGTACAAGTGTGCAAATTACTACCCATTGATCAGCTAATATCAGCACAACTCCTCCCATCTTTGTTTTATAATATATCATTATTGAGGGCTAAAGGATCCCATTAAATTATCGATGATGGATATTGCATGCCTTTGGTCTACATCTATTGTGAGCACCTGGTCGACCAAGGATTCAGGCGATTTGTTGGGAAAATCTGAATTGGGCGATTAGACAAAATGCCTGATTTGTAAAAAAATAGAAAAAGTGAGCCTGGGGGAACTGAAACCTGCCAGACAACTCCCGAAGTTGGCAAAATGGTCATCTACATAGAAATCCTGGATCTGCACTAGGCCCTTGCATCGCAAGCTGGCAAAGGTTGGGTCAGAATTGGCCGGTATGTATAGATGGTTGTGGACAATCAGGTCAAGAGTCGATGGTTCAATTAGAACATAATTTTTGGAAATTGGGTCCAAATTTTCAGAGAGCTGAGGACAACCTTCTGAGAAACGTTGTTCATTTTGAGTGGCAACCGTGCAGTAAGAAAGGAATGTCACGGAAGCCTCGAGGATCTCAACTCAATTTCATTCCACGAGGGACGTATGTCGAGACCTCTGTCCAACCAGCAGGTAAGTTTGACGATATTGCATGCTCAGTAATATCGAATAAAACTAGGTAGCGCAAGGCCACCTTGATATTTTGGTAATTGTTTTTAATGTGAGGGGGCTTGGCCGACCACAAAAACGATCTAGCTGACAGAAGAAACGTTTTCTTATAAAAACGAGGATGTGTTTAAACAAATAAAGAAACTTAAGGACCATTTTGACATTTTAACAAGGATGACCCTGCCCGACAATGAAAGAGGAAGAGCCGACCAGCGGGCCAAGGCCTGCTTGCATTTATACGTTAAAGGACAGAAATTTGCATAAAAGAGGTTATCAAAGGCTGGGGTGATGAACACACCTAGATAACGAAACCATCGCGGTGTAACCTTGAACTAGAGGGTGGCTGTCAGGTTCATTTGTCAGACATTTGTAAGAAACTGTTCACAAAAAAGGAGACAAGGCAAGCTTCCCAACTCATGCATGAGGGGAGCGAAGAGGAACTGGCCAAGGACAATTCTACTGCACTCTGCCAGTCTCTCCGACCCCTCTCACTTTTATTTGATACAGAGATCCCTAACTTCATGAAGGTCCCAGCCCTCAAGGGGCAGGAAAAAATGCAAGTCTTTGGCTGGAACCTTGTGTACTTGTCCTTCTACGTGTGAGCATGTGGGTGAGAAACTAATGCATGTATGATAAAATAGTATACGTAGCAAGTCATTCTGATAAAATATTTTGCATAGTGACACATTCTGATGAAATATGCGTCACGAGACATCGATAAGAGTCACAGCTGCGGGACCGCTCCAACTGGCAGGCTTGAGCGACCTTCCTTCTGCTTGAGACAAAACAATACCAAGGCAGTTTTTTTTCCCCACAAGCAGTGCACTCATTCTCACACCATACCACCAACATACCACAGCAGTTTATATTTTATAGTAAATTCATAGTCACTATAATAATTATAATCCTAACCACATCATTCACACAGCAAAGCATTTCTTCATTGCAAGCATTGATATTTTGTAGCTAATGTATAATCACTATATCTACAATGATTCTGATGTACTAGACAGGTGGTTGAGCGGAAGCAGTTCACTTTTACCATAATTCAGCTTGTAACCGGAATATTTACCATATCGAGTCAATATGTCTGTGACAATGGGGACAGACGAAGAGGGATTCGACAAATAAAGCAGCAAATCGTCAGCATAAAGGGACAGCTTATGAGTGATGCCGCATCTTGAGATACCCTCAATCCTCTCCTCAGATCAAAGCTAAATGGCCAATGGTTCCACAGCCAAAGCAAATAAGAGGGGGTAAAGTGGGCAGGTGTGCCTGGTATCTTGATGCAAAGTAAAGGGGGAAAAACTCAAACTGTGATGATGCGTGCAGTTGGGGACTCATAAAGCATGAAATAAAATCTGTGCCAAAACCAAATTTTGCCAGAAGATAAAACAAGTATTGCCACTCAACCCTGTCAAACGCCTTCTCCGTGTCCAAGGAGACCATTAGCTTAGGTGGACCAGATCCGGTAGAGCCAATGATATTAAGAATTTGCCTTGTATTGGACGACGAACTCTGTCTAGGCATAAAACCTGTCTGGCCAGCGGAGATCAGTGTGGGAAAAGCTTGTTGTATTTCTCATTGCCAAAACTTTGGCCAGGATCTTCTGGTCAATGTTCGAAAGACTAATGGGTCTATAGCCACCGCATTCCAGGAGGTCTTTATCTTTCTTCAGAAAAGGAGAAATATTAGTCTCGCAAAGAGTTGAAGGAAGCCTACCAGTGGAAAAAGTCTCATTATTATTCTTCAGCCAGTGTTTGGCCAGAATCTTCTGGTCAATGTTTGAAAGATTAATGGGTCATAGCTACCGCATTCCAGGGGGCCTTTATCTTTCTTCAGAAGAGGAGAAATATTAGCCTTGTAAAGAGTTGAAGGAAACCTACCAGTGGAAAAAGCCTCGTTATAAGTGTTCACCAGGTGTGGAGCAAAGGAGTCCACAAATGTCTTATAGAACTCTACTCCAAAGCTGCCAGGGCCTGGGGATTTACCTGCCTGCAACTGCCTAATCGCTTCACGAACCTCCATCAACACAGTAGGAGTGCCCATCTGTTTAGCAAAACCAGCATCAACTTTTGAGCAAGCAAGCTTTTCTATAACCCTGCCAGACTCTTGGTACGCTCTCTGATTTATAAAGGTCTGAGTAGAAACCTAAGAAAGTGTCATTAATTGATTCAAGGTCAAATCTCCACCGGAGGTTTTGAAACATTCGGCTTTGATGAAAAAAAAGGCCCGCCATGCATAGCAAATAGGGCAAAATGGAGACATTTACTGCCCGTTTGCAAAACCCTGTCTAAGTGTAGATGAGGCCTGAGATGCGACGATGGAGGGATGGGGGGGGGGCCGGTTGTAGGGAAACGGGCTTTGCTTTCACATTATAAAAAGTGTGAGAGTTCTAAACTTTCCAATTGCTGTCAACATTTTTTTCCTAATCCAAATTAATAATTTGTGATTCAGAAAAAAGCAGTTTCATACCATTTTCTGCATTGTTAAAATGTTAAGGATACTGCTGTTCACGTCCCAGAACAATTTATTTTTATGTATTTTTCAAATTCAAACTGATGTTGGTCAAAAATGTTCCTATTTTGAATAAGGACTTTTTTTTCTGGCACTTTGATGCACTTGAAGCTTTTTTTCAGATTCAGAATAAGATGTAACTAGTTTAAACCCTGTAATCCTCTAAGTAGGTTTACATGTTTTTTTCTTCTTTTAGTAATGTCAAGGATATTATTGTAGGTATATGAACACAATTTTTATCATCCCATTTATAGTCACCGCATTGAGTTTTTTTTTTTTTTTTTTGGGGGGGGTAATGCTACAGACATATTTACTGTGTGATGTGATAAATAAAACAACAAATCTGTCAACTTTTACACATCATTATCAGTCTTTGATAGCTCCCTGTTAAGTGTTGACCTCATACAGACAGTGCATGGGAGCTGTTTAACCCGACATGGGACTTTTCCACTCTCAGGTTCCCTTTATTTGCAGATCACATCATTCACAGAATAAAAATGAAAGCTGTTCCAAATCAAAAAGTTGGCATTTGAATTTGAGGTATATATTGCAAGTTGTGATGACAAGAAATAACCTCAGGGTGTTTGTGTGAGTTGGAATCCAAGTGATGAATGAATTCTACTTTATTTGTTGCAGGTCCGGAATGACCCAAAAGTTTTGTACTGCAGAACAGCGTAAAAAGGCATATGTCCTCCAGATGGAAGTTGCCATGTCACATGCAGCAACAAGTCCACCAAGGCGTTGCCTCTGAATGACCAAGAAGTTTGGTGTTTTGTAAAGTTTACAAGAGCATTCAGAACTCGGTGTGCATGTGGTCCCGCTGAGCCAGGGGTGGCTCATCAGCAGGCTTGATAAAGATGCCCTCCATGGCCTTCCACAGGCTGTGCTGTCCGTGACCAGCCATGGCGTGGACCTCCCTCTGGCCACTGATGGGCCGTCCGTACTGCTCGCCCGTCACCGCCAGTGCCGCCTCAGTGGCTTTGTGGCGCAGGCGCACAGCCTCGGCGCGCTTCCACACCTCCCCGCCACACTCCACTGTCCACTCATCCAGGTGGTCACCTTCACCCTCTTCGCCAAACGCGCTCACTTCCTGTTGGGACACGCCCACATTCCACAAAAAAAACAAACAAACAAAAAAACATGTTAGATGCTACAAACACACTATTTTCACCACTGGCCCAAAATAATCCTTTTTGATCAAGCCCTCTTCTTCAGGTGTAAAGTGTGGCTAAAGAGGACGCCCCCACCTGGTTGGAGGACAATGGCGAGCTGAAGTAATGGCTGTGCAGGTTGCGTCCCGTGTTGACGTGTGTCAGACGGATATTTTGCCCACACTTGATGGCATTCCCTCGAAAGCAGGTGGCGTCGCGGGTGCCGCGCACGCTCCAGTAGCTGTTGCTGTCCTCCACGCTGGTCACGCCTGTCACCGATTGTTGACCACTTCCTGGCTCATACAAACATGTTGACACGTCAGACCTACATTATTATGATAGCCATTATTATGATACGGTGGATTAGGGCGTGCTGCTGAGGGTCAGGAGTAGCTACTTGTGGGCGGCATGGTGAGCGCCTCACAGTTTTAAGGTTCCTATTCCATTTCCAGCTCTAGGTTTTTTGCGTTGGTGTTTGCATGTTCCCCCCGTGCCTGTGTGGGTTTTCTCTGGCTACTCTGGTTTCCTCCCGCAATCACAAAAAACATACATGGTAAGTATATTGGGACACTCCAAATTACCTAGGGTATGTGTATGGTCGTTGTCATCTCTATATGCCTTGCGATAGGCTGGCAACCGGTTCAGGATGTCCCCCCACCTACTGCCAAAAGATAGCTGGGAAAGGCACCGGCAAGCCTGCGACCCTTTTGAGGATACGCAGATAAGTAGGAGGGAGGTTGGATGGCTACTTGTCTAGTGCATTTCCGGCCTTATTCCAGAATGCATTGCCTCATTCGTAAAAAAAAAAAACAACAACAAAAAACAAGCCAGCTTCTGACGTTTAAAAATGATTTGTCTTTATCTGCAAATAAAAACATGTAAAACACAGTTACTATGAGCTAATTTAGCTTTTATGCTCGCAAAGACGTGTCAGTGAATTTTGATAATGCGCTCAAGATGGGAACTTGTTTAAGGACAAAATATTTTGTTGTGCCAAGTCAAAAATTAGTGGTGTATATATTTGAGTAAAAATTAATTTTTACATTTGCAATTGCGTACATTTCACAGTTGGTTATTGGTTTTTGTGCTTTTCTTGTATCCTGAGAAATGCCATGACTTGTAAATAAGCAGACTACAGCAATTTTATCAGTTTTATTTTTGCGGACGCTAACATCTGGGCAGCAAAATGTCGGTTTGGACTGATGATAGAATTAAGTCCAAAAGCAATACAAAAAATTTAAGGTACGTCAAAATGTTACACCGGTGACTAAACAAATAGGCCGAGACATGTGATCACTAGTAAAAGGACAAGTGATTCAAACGCTTTCTGACGTCAAAGGGTGATCAAAGTGTCATTGAGACAGCACCGAAAAGACGAATCCGAAGAGGTGAGTTCGGAAAAACTGAAGCTTTGTGAGAAAAGTGACTAACAACAAGAAAGATGAAAATAGAGTGCAGTTGGTTTTAGCGACTGACCTGAGCCGTAGCGAACGTCATGCGAATGAAGTCTCACGTTGTGTTTGACGTTCAGAAGTTTGAGCACAGAACCGCAAGTGACAAACGTCAACTCCGAGCAGAAGGAGCTCCGCAACAAAATAGCCGCAAACACAACAAGACAAAAGCAAAGACGAGAAAGAAGAAGACTGTTAGAATCCATCCTTGTCATTTTTTTTTTTGCCTTCCTCTGCACTTGTCTGCGTCATCACTGTGAAGACGTTAAACAAACGGGTGTCACAGCATACCGGGTGGCGTGGAGGCAAACTACACCATTGCCAATGTCAATGGATTGCGACCATTTGCAAATGACGACGGTGCATATTTGGTTGGACTACAAACAAGTTTTGGTACACATTGTTGACGCTATATATAGATACTATCCTGGTACGGGGTATTCAAGAAGTACATTAGGGGTGTTAAATTTTGGTTTTGTGAAAGACGTCACTGTTTCCCAACATTTGGTAGAACACAAAAACATACAGCAAATGTCATTAGTACTGATGATCTAATCTAATCGTGTCAAATTACACAAAAATTTACTTCGTGATACACTGATTTGAAATCTTCTTTGTAAAATGTGGCTCCAATGAGCACTCTGATTTTGTTCTTTTATATCCGCGGGCATGGTCGTGGGACCAAGCGAGCATCTATCATTTTTATGACGCTGGTATAGAGTGACATGTCATTCCGCTCACAGCATGCATTAACTCTCGATCAGTGGTTCTTCTCAAAGTGGGGTTTGAATACCACACACTGTACCCGGGCACTCTCTAGTGGTATGCCAAAAAATAACTAAACTACAACACTATCAGTATATACAACAACATATATATAAACCACTAATGTACTACTGGGGTAACGTTATAGCGGCTTCAACTCAAATCCACTGCAGTGCACCGCATCTTTTAGAGATGTTTTACGGTGGCTGGCTGGGGCAAAAGTGATGCAAATGGCAGAGCACGAACAAAACAGGAATGAAGCAAACAAAAGAACCAAAAAAGAAGTGCAAATACGAAAAAGGAACTGCAAATAAAAATACAAACCCGTTAAAAGAAACACACTGCAAAATTATAAATGTCAGAACACTTACAAAAAAAGAAACACACAATCAAACACAACTGCAATTAAGGTAGCAGGTAGCATGTAAATTGAGATTGTCACATCGGAAATGCGCCGCGCCACTAGGAGACACCATTGGACCAGAAACATCGTGAGACCAGCTCCTCGGTGGAAGTGTTTTCATTGACTGCTCTTGGAGAAAGAAAAGGAATGCTTTTCTTTGACCCTGTTTAAACTTTAGGACTTTATGTTTTACTTTTATGAAAGAGCAGTATCGTTACTTGACTTGAAACCTGTTGATTTGAAAGGATTTTGCATTTAATTAACTCGGACATGTGTATATATATTATTAATTACATTATATACTTTAAGTCCAGACATACTTTAATTATTTTTCATAAAGAATTATGTCATTATTTTTCATTCTTGAAATGTATGATGAACAAAAAATATGTAGTGAAAATGTGTAAGTTATTAAAAGGACCTCAACCTCGATAACTCTACCCTCACTTTCGCTCGTGAACAAGACCATAAGAAACTTGAACTCCTCCACTTGGGACAGGACCTCATCCGTGACCCAGAGAGGGCACTTCACCCTTTTCCAACTGAGGACCATGGTCTCAGATTTGGGGGTGCTGATCTTCATCCCAGCCACTTCACAGTTGGCTGCGAACCGCTCCAATGAGAGTTGGAGATCATGGTCTGAAGAAGCCAACAGCACTACATCGTCGGCAAATAGCTGAGATGCAATGCTGAGACTTCTAAACTGGAGCCCCTCAACGCTTCACAACCACACTGCTCCTCCTGAATCAGAGGTTCGACTTCCAGACGAACCCTCCTCTCCAGCACCCCTGAATAGAATTAACCGGGAAGGCTGAGGATTATGATCACTCTATTATTGGAATACCCCCCTCTGGTCCCCCATTTTAAGAAGGACGTCTGCCAATCCAGAGGTGCTGACCCTGATTACAACACGATGTTGCCAGGGCAGCCCTACAACATCCAGAGCCTTTAGAAACTCTGGGTAGATCTCATCCTTGCCACCAAGGAGTTTTGTTTACCACCTCAGTGACTTCAGCCCCAGAGATCAGAGAGACCACCTCGGGGCCTCCAGACTCTGCTTCCTCAGGGGAAGACGTGTTGGTGGAATTGAAGAGGACTTCGAAGTATTTTGCCCACCGGTTCACAACATCCCCACTATACACAGTGTTGATGGTGCACTGCTTCCCCCTCCTGAGACGCCAGATGGTGGACCAGAATTTCCTCGAAGCCGCCCGGAAGTTGTTTTCCATAACCTCACCAAACTCCTGGTTAACACGCTATTTAATATGTATGCCATTTTCATTTATTTGCGTGTTTTCTATTTTGAATGGATGTGTTCTTAGTTAATGCATTTGAGTGACGTGCAAGAAAGAGAGGGAGTGGCGTGGCCGAGCGAGACTGACGTGAAGGAAAAAAAATAAAAGAGACTTGACTACCCATTGGTCCTGTCGTGTTGTGCTATATACTAGGAAGACAGCAGTGCAACAATGGCCGTTGTACCAAAAACAAATAACACCATGATATTTTGCTGTACGGCTGGGAAATGAAGTGAGTCTTGATTGATTTTATTTGTTTTATGACTCAGATGTGTGAGAATTAATAAGGACATGACTAATTAAAACTACTACCACTTGCTACTTGTGACTACTTTTGTGAAAGAATTAGATAAACCAAGCTGCCCACATACGGCTATGACTACCAACATCAATCCGTTTGTCTGCTGTAAAGTATTGTCAATAACCTCTAAGCTGTGGATTTCCACAAAAGAAGAAAAAAAATAATTGAGGTATTAGCCTATAATATAATATAGCTTATTGGCCTATGTGTGAGACAGTAGTTTCCGTTAGTAACTGAATTTAGAATCTGGAATGTAGAGTGCAGTTAGTGGGCTAACTGAATTTTTGAATCAGAAGAGTGATCAATAGAGTGTCAGAACACTGATTTAAGCTTACATTCAAATCACTGTCTATTCGCATCTTCTTGCGCACATATACACACACATTAGCCCATCTTTCATGCTCATCATTCAAGATACATATCTGTTAATTTCAGGTTGTTGCACATTCCAGGATAAAGAAACATGGCAGAAGGAAGTACAAGTAGTACTCAAGAGGTGTGTTTAATATATTGTTCAGATGATGCTTTTGCAGGTCAAGGAAAACTCAGAGCTTTAAGGAAGCAAGACATTCTAAGACTTTTTCAAATCATTGGGAACATCCTGGACTGTGTCAGAGGAACTACACAGCTACATGGAATAATTTGTCTGCAGGATGTACAGTATGCACCATCATTCAGCATATGTGACATCAATGATGTGCGTTACAGGCAATTCTGTGCAAAAGGGGGTGAAGTAGACTCCAGTTACTCTCTCCTTGCAGTAAAGCTGCATATACAGCGTGCCAGTTATCAGGCTGGGGTCTGGAGGCATTGTCTGGAAGGACAGCCACACATATCTGACCCAAGAGGACATAGATGGACAACCAATGACAAAGGTACTTAAAATACAACCCATGACCTGAAATTTAATTTATCCTGCTGTAATTGTTTTTATGAATGAGTAATTGAATAAATGTTTACTTATTTTACAGGAACTTATAGACCGGATGCAAGGACCACCAGCCCCATTGGCTGTCCTGGAAATTTTGGCCTGCAAATTTTTATGGATCTGCAAACTTCCTTACTGCTCTTGCCTTTCAAACAAGTTAAAATGCACAGCATAGTGTAGGTTACAGACTTGTAGCAATAAGATGGAGAAATAGGTGGTGGAGGACCACATAAATGCTGTTCTGGATGAATATGATGATCGTGATGAAGATTGAAATGTGTGACATGCTCTGCTAAAAAGATGTGTGATATTTTCTGCTGCAATAAAGTTTAATTCTAGATGTGACATGCATTGAGACATCTCTGAAGTTCCTCCATTCATTAGTTCTGCAATGAATTTTCCATTACATTGAAACGCATTGATTTTCAATAGACGAATGTTATTAGTTATTTTGGTCTACATTGACAGTGTTAAGTGTATTCAACTATCAAACCTATATATTTTCTGAAGGGCCATACTCCCTAGATGTGATTTTGCAAAAGTTGGAATTTGACCCACACTCCTTTAAACTTCTGCCTCAATCTAATCCTTTGTAATATGAGTGAAAATGTGTATGACTGATACATTTTGGGCTGTTTAATGTATGAGAAACTAGACTATTCATCTAAACTGCATTTTTTTCTGAATGCCTATGCTATCAACATATGATGTAAAATAGATTAAGAGATATCCCATCATCCCACACATTTCCATACACCAATACCTACACATAGGCATGCATTGTGAACGGTAGTGGGTATGGGTATAAAAGTCTGCAAAAATATAAGAAATCTACCGCTTAGAGAGGGCTATCAAATCAAATCAAATCATGTCCCTCAGGTATAGAGGATGACAAAAATCAATGACAGATTTTGCCACCTAAGGTAGTCCCAATTTCTCCTCTAGCGGCTAGAGCCCATGGACTAGATTTTTCTGGTCCAATAGCGTCTCCTAATGGCTTGGCGCATTTCCGTTATGAGAAACACGGTTTATTACTGCCGTATTCGTATTCGCTTAGAGAGGGCTATCAAATCAAATCAAATCATGTCCCTCAGGTATAGAGGATGACAAAAATCAATGACAGATTTTGCCACCTAAGGTAGTCCCAATTTCTCCTCTAGCCCATGGACTAGATTTTTCTGGTCCAATAGCGTCTCCTAATGGCTTGGCGCATTTCCGTTATGAGAAACACGGTTTATTACTGCCGTATTCGTAGTTGTTTTCCAAACTGTGTGTGTTTCTGATTGTAAGTGTTCTGAGATTTATAATTTTGCTGCGTGTTTCTTTTAATTAGTTTCATTTTTATTTGCAGTTGTGTTTTCGGTTTTGCGGTTGTTTCCCGATTTTTCCTTCGCTTGTTTAGTTCATTCCTGTTTTGTTCGTGTTCTGTCATTTGCAGCGCGTTTTCCCCAGTCGGCCACCGTAGTGTTTGCCTTTTTAGAGCTGTTTTAATTTCAGACATATTTCATACTGAACTTTTGTTTGTAATCCACTTTAGTTGGTTCAGTTTATTATTTTCTGAGTGGGACTATTAAGTATTTTGTTCGAATTTTGCATTGAATTGCAAAGTAAGGATTAACCTGCAGGAGTCAGTAGCGTTTAGGGGAAAAGGCCGGTTAGTTCCTTTCCGGGCATGCCGGAAGTTATCGCGTTCTCCGCCATTTTCTTCCCAAGCGCACACAAAATCCATTTAACAGACCCCCTTTCTCTTTCACGAAACGCATCCCATCGGGTGGCAGACGGGTAAGTCGTGTTTGCGTTCCCGTTGGTGTTGTGAGGAAATTAATCGAGTTGTCAATGTTGGCGTGACTGCTTCCCGCTAGGCGACGCTTTTTGTTGTGCTTGGCGCTCATGCTAATGCTATCTTAGCAAAGCGCCTTGGGTGTGCGAATTTCATTCTGGGGACTTCTTTCTTTCTCAATCGAGTTTTCTTTTCTCGTGTGTCCAAACGTGCCATTCGCTGTCCTGACCTAAATTGTTGACAATAAGTGCCTCCATGGCGTTAAAAGTAGATCCATGCTAGCTCAGCAATGCCAGCGCCCTAGCTAGCTGATGCACAAGTAAACAACGTTGTGTGTTCATGGTTGCTTGGTTCAAATCATTTGAGGCAATTCGGCGGAAACCTGTTACACTTCTAATCATCTCAGGATCTCGACGATTACTTCGCCCTAAGGGTTAGAACATTATAGTGTGTCTTGTGGGCGGTGTTGACCGCATTGCGATTTCGCGATTGCGCGCCTCCCACTTATTTTGAATTTTCGCACACACCAGGAAAGGTTGCTCCTCTGATTTAATATTCAGTAAAAATGCCCCCCCCCTCGCCTTGTATCGCCCAGTTTGAGTAATATTTTCTCTTTAAATGGACTTAAATTCTGTTTCAATGTGTACTTAGTGAGGTTGGCGATATCTCTATGCTGGGTTTGTGAACATAGGGACAGAAGCAGCAGTCATGTCAGACTTCATTGAGAGCGAGGCTGAGGAGTCTGAGGAGGAATTTGAAGAGAAAGACCTGAAGCCCAAGAAGACACAGAGGTTCATGGAGGAGGACGGTGAGACACCTCCACCATTGGGCTTGCGTTTGCAGTACGCTCACATGACATATCCCTGCAGATGAGGAGGAAGAGGAGAACACGGAGGACCAGGATGAGCGGGGCAACTTGCGTGGGCTCATTGATGATGGTGATGAGGAGGAAGAAGAAGACGAGGATGCGGGAGGTCAAAAAAGTGTGAGTGGAGGGGGCAGCGACTCCGAGGAAGAAGTCCGGCATCGCCGCAAGAAGAGAAGTAAGTTTGTTACGCTTCAGGACTGGTTAGGAGTGGGAGAAAAGGGTAAATCTCAAGCAGATTTTGGTTTATCAAGTCAACTGGCCTGAAAAGGGGCACCTGCCCAAAATCGGTATTACTCCCATTTCTTGGTACCCTTGGTGCTGTTCTTTATAATTGAATCTAGAAAAAAAACTAAACAAAACACATTGAGAAACGTGGCAACAACAAAATATTCTCATGAGCACTCTAGTCTTTACACCCATTAATATAAAAAACAAGGGCTGCACAATGAATCAAATTTTAATCGTGATCACGATATTGGCTACCACGATTAAATAAACGGATCCTCTGTGATTTTAACATTTAAAAAGCTGTTTTTGTACATGTCAAATCAAGCACTTTCAGTCATCCTTCCACAAGGGGGCAAATGTAAGGTTACTTCAATAAACTTTAGAAATAGCAAGACGAGCAGGCATACTGGGGAGAGATGAGGAGTCAGTTAAAAAAAAAAGCTTTGAAGAATTTCGATCATTTGGATCTACTAGAATTCCCTACCTTTGTTAGAGAGGAGTGTTGTGTGTATGCCGTAGACTCCATTTACTGCCACCGATATGGGTGAATATCAGCTGTCTGTGGGGGAAAGCCGCAGCGAGTATAAAGTGCTGCAAAACACGTGCTGGTGAGATTCCGCTCGTCTTCTTTCTGCACGGAGTTCACGCATTAAGCATAAACCAAGCCTATGCTATGTTCACACCGGACACACAAAAAATTGTTTCTCTCCGCTTATTTGGTAGGGTTTTGGTCGTTTCAGTGTTAACTGCTGGCATTTAGCTTTTTCAAATATTCGCTTGAGGGGTGGGGGAGTGAACTTCTTGTGCACTTTACAGTGGATCTGAAAAGGAGAACACCGCTGAGAACTTTCACTTTTCTGGGATGTAGCAGAGCCAATGTTTTCTCCGACAACACCTTTCTTCGTCTTCTTTTGTTTTGTTTTGTTTTTTTACATTGGACATAATTGTGCAGCCCTATAAAAAAACGCTAAGGTAGCCTAGGAATGTGTGAGCATGACATCATAATTATTTTTATCCGCTTTCACTTTGTCAGCTTCTTCTGACCCTTTCACACCTCATAGGTTACAACGACCTGGACGAGGACGATCTGGACCTCATTGAGGAAAACCTGGGTGTCAAAGTCAAGCGAAGGGTAAGCATCTATTTGCCCCCACTTGTCTTGTCCTTGCCAGCTGCTCCAGAGCTTAACACACTGCCATTGTCGAACCACAGAAAAAAAAATATGACCGTGTGAAAACACTGGATGATGACGATGATGACGAGAAGGACCTGATCGCCGATGAGATCTTTCATGGTGATGGAGATGGCGAACTGGAGGAGGGCGAGGCCGTCCATGAGCCGCTCCAGCAGGGAGACGATGACGAGGAAGGAGAAGAGGAGGAGTCTGGTAAAGCTTGAGTCCAATTCAAATTCTGACACGCTTAGTCCTTCAGTCTACAAATTCAAGTCCCGTTGTGCTCCATGCACTGAATCAGAAAAAACATATTTTCCAGTGTAGAAAATATATATTTAGCTACATTCATTTATTAAATCTGTTTCACACTTATTTTTGTTTTATAATGTCGAAAAACATATTGCCCAAAAAAGCATGTTATCAAATCCAAATAAACATCACTTTAGACAGGTTCGGGCCACCTGAAATATATGAAGTTTTTCAAGGTTGAAAAGACCAAAAACCCTAGTCTGGATGCAAGTAATTGTTATTGAGGTTTCAGTCCCATTCAAATTCAGACCTTTCATTCTGCAAATTCAAGTTCCATTGTGCTCTATGGACTGAATCAGTAAAAACGCCCTTACCAGTGTAGAAAATACCTATTAATATACTCGCTATTAAGCTATTTGTTAAATATTTTCCACTTCTTTTTTTTAACAATGTCTAAAAACGTATTGCTCCAAAAAATGCATGGTATTAAATCCAAATAAAGTTCATGTAAGATAGGTTACGGCCATTGGAAATGTATATCAAGGTTGACAAGACCAAAAGGTCTAATCTGGATACAAGTCATTGTCATTTGCAGCTATAATGTCTTCTTTGTATGGAATTCCACAGATATTGATGACTTTATTGTGGATGATGATGGACAACCAATCACCAAAAAACGAGGCAAGAAATTCTCTGGCTACACCGATGCGTGAGTATATGTTCTGGTTTCTGTCTTTGTCATACATCAACAGTGAGATTCATAATGAAAGCAAGAACAGACGTTTGCTTTTTTTTTTTGTTCCCTGGTTGAATGGACGTTACCACAGAGCCCTGCAGGAGGCGCAGGAGATCTTTGGCGGGGACTTTGACTTTGCAGAATTTGACCCTGATGCTTACGACCAGGGCGAGGAGGAGGAAGAGGAACAAGACGAGGAAGGCTGGGACCGGCCTAAGAAGCAGACCAAGAGGCGGCAGGGCCGCAAGAGCATCTTTGAGCTCTACGAGCCCAGCGAGTTGGAGAGCAGTCACATGACTGACCAGGACAACGAGATCCGCTCCACTGACATGCCTGAGAGGTTTCAGGTGCCTTTCTTTTTTCTTTTTGCCGTCGTTTTAGATTGGAAAACGTCTCGGTTTTAAAATCTAGCTGTGATCTGTTGTGAATGCAAACATGATGATGGCGCTAGATTTACATTTGTTGTGTAGATTCTTGAGCTTCCACTCATCAAAAACAAAGAACAACAGTTGCGATTGTGGCTATCACTAATTATCTGAAATAAGGCAGGACCGAACCAGGCGCAAAACTGGACAAAGTATCACCAGACAGGTGGACCAAATCAAACGCAAACAATAAAGGCAGAAGTGAGTGGAACAGAAACTAGAACAAAACCCCACAAACTCACAACAACCAAACTTAACCAATATGAATATGGATGACATAAAATGACAAAAACATAGTAACTCACCCAAAATGGCTGTCCCGAAGTTATTTCAGTACAAATCCTAAAGAGGGGACAAAAAACGTTGCAGATCACATTGTAAGCCCAAAAAAAAGGTAAGGCAGGGATGTCGGTTAATGGGGCGTGTCAACCCGCCGCGAAGTCTGAAACCCGCGAAGTAGGGTATCAGTTCCTAGATTTCTATGTACGCCCCAAAATAGCCGCAGTAACCATAAACAATCCTTTTTTTTTTTTTTTTTGTATTTTTTGCTTATTTCCTTTCTCTAATTATTTAACATTACATTATCCTTATTAACATTATTAACATTATTGAGTATTCATTAAATAACCAATATTACTTAGTTTGTTGAGAATTTGTTCTCAAGGCTGGTTATCTGCACCAAGACTCCGGTGAAAGAGTACGCAAGTCATCACGTTGAACTTCACATTTATTTTGGCTCATGTATGGTGTATCATGTAGTATCTGTTAAATAATAAATCAACAACAATGTTAAAGTCAGTCAACTAACATATAAACACTTGCCGAACTTTAATCAATTAATTTATTTTTAATGTAAATTTAATTTAATGTATTTTTAGCCGGCATCAACGGGTTAGCAACAACTAACAACAACTACTTACTATAAAGTGCAACCTCTAATCAAATGAACACATAAACAGAATAAACACTCATCGCTTACTAAACGTAGGCAGTAGCGTGCGTTATCAACATAAATGATAATAAACTATAAATATGAGCGTACGTTGTCATTCACTACGTCACTGTAACGAGCCGAATGACTCACAGAGAACGTAAAATAGGAAACGGAAATGCAACGCGACCCGACAAATTAAAAGCATGCATTTCAAAATAAGATAAAAAAACGTCACGAACTCTAACGCTTGAAGCTCTTAACATAGTTATTAACTAATATTACTTAGTTATTTGATGAATACAGTACTGTATAATGTACAATTTGTAAAATTTTTGCTTTTTTCATAGTTTTTTCCATCTTTGGGGTTTTTTAAATTATTTTTTTATTTTGAAATATTTTTTATTTTTCCTGGAAAAACCCGCGAAGTACTGAGACCGCAATATCTGAGACAGCGAAGTAGGAGGGATCACTAAATATATAATCGACCCAAGGCCAACATTATATACTGTAGGCCTGGTTGGGATAGGGCCACCGAAAATTGGCTCATCGGGCCACCATCCAAAGAGGCTTAACGTAGAATCCTGAAAACATTTTGTTTTTATGGCAGCTGCGATCCATCCCTGTCAAACCGGCCGAAGATGAAGAGCTAGAGGAAGAAGCTGAGTGGATCTTCCGACATGGCTTCTCCACGCTCACCATCTCCATTCAGGTTTGTGACCTTAGCATTTAACACCACCCAGCGTTGGCCACCAACATGTTCGTCGGCCAGCAGGAGAGCGCCGACTATTTGGAGCGTGGGACGTCCACCAACTTCAGCCGCCAAGGGCCCAGCACCATTGCCAAAATCAAAGAGGCACTCAACTTCATGAGGAATCAACAGTTTGAGGTGTGCTTGGAGACACTGACAGACACACATTCTTTAGTGTTATGCCCTCAAACACATGGCCTCTCTGCTTTGTCTGAAGAAGCCTCAGCTGCTGAGTGGCTTAACATCAGTGTTAACCCCCCCCCCCAGGTGCCTTTCATTGCCTTCTACAGAAAAGAGTATGTGGAACCTGAACTGAACATCAATGACCTGTGGAAGGTGTGGCAGTGGGACGAAAAGGTAACCTAGTTGTGCTCTTCAAATTGATTGAAGATCAAATGAGCCCCAAGTTGCAGTTTCCAGGTCTGAGTGAATCAAGTGTGTAATGCCTTGCATCTTTGATTGACGCACACGTTTTTGTCTATCAGTGGACACAGCTGAAGACCCGCAAGCAGAATCTGACGCGACTGTTTCAGAAGATGCAGTCGTACCAGTTTGAGCAGATCTCCGCTGACCCTGACAAACCTTTGGCTGACGGAATACGCCCGCTGGATACTGCAGACATGGAGAGGTGTGTGTGTGTGTGTGTGTGTGTGTGTGTGTGTGTGTGTGTGTGTGCGCTTTTTTGTGCAAAGTACAGACCCGGTATGGTACCATCAATTTTACCCGGTAACGTCCAGCTCCTCCGGGAGGATCACCAGGGGTTCATAGGCCACCCAAGAGACATAGTCCTTCCAGTGTGTCATTCCTTCCTCGGTCATCCTCGGAGCCTCTTCCCTGTTGGACATGCCCAGAAGACCTCACCAGGGGAAACGTCCGGGAGGCATCCTAACCAGATGCCCAAGCCAGCGGCTCCACGCTGAGCCCCTCCTGAAATTCTCACCCTATCTCTAAGGGAGAGCCCGGAGACCCTACAGCCTCATTTGAGCTGCTTGTATCCAGGATCTCATTCTTTCGGTCACAATCCATATCCGTGACTATAAGGCAGGAGTGTAGATCGACCGGTAAATTGAGAACTTTACCACAGCAGATCGATCTCCCGCTTCATCATACCGTCACTCGTGAACAAGACCCATAGATACTTAAACTCCTCCACTTGGGGCAGGACCTCATCCCCGGTCTGGAGAGGGCACTCCACCTTTTTCCGACTGAGGACCATGGTCTCAGATTTGGAGGTGCTGATTTTCATCCCAGCCGCTTCACACTCAGCTGCGAACCGCTCCAGTGAGACCTTGAGGTCACGACGTGACGAGGCCAAAAGTACCGCATCATACGCAAATAGCAGAGATGAAATCCTAAGAGCCCCAAACTGGATTCCTTCAACGCTTCGGCTGTACCTAGAAAGGCTGTCTATAAAGGTAATGAACAGAATGGGTGACAAAGGGCAGCCTTGGTGGAGTCCAACCCTCACTATAAACAAATTCGACTTACTGTCGGAAATGCAGACCAAACTCTGACATCGATTGTACAGGGCCCAAACAGCCCATTTCAGGGCGTCTGGTGCCGTATACTCCCAAATCACTCCGCACACAGGGACACGGTCGAACAATTTCTCCAAGTCCACAAAGCACAGACTGGTGTAGACTGGTTGGGCGAACTCTCATGCACCTTCGAGGATCCTGCCGAGGGTGTAGAGCTGGTCTACTGTTCCACGGTTGGGATGAAAACCACACTGCTCCTCGTGAATTTGAGGTTGTGGTGGTGGTCCACCTCAATCAGTCTGCCAATACAGAGGTGCTGTCCCTGATGTCCACACAATGTTGCAGAGGCGTGTCAGCCAGGACATCCTGCAACATGCAGAGCCTTCAGGAACTCCAGGTGGATCTCTTGCCACCAAGGAGTTTTTTGACCACCTCGGTGACTTCACCGACAAAAAGCCCAACATGACTTCTTCAGCTAGACGGCATCCCTCACTGCTGGTGTCGAATAGGAATTTCCGCTACGACAGGCACTGACCACCTTATGGCCACAACTCTGACCAGCCGCCTCAACAATATAGGCAAGGAACATGGTCCACTCGGACACAACGTCCCCCACATCCCCCAGGACGTGGGAGAAATTCTGCCAGAGCTGGGAGTTGAAAGTCCTTCTGACAGGAGATTTTGCCAGACATTCCCAGCAGACCCTCACAATACGTTTGGGTCTGCCAGGTTTGACCCATGGGGCGGCATGGCTCGGTGGTAGAGTGGTCGTCTCCCAGCTGAGAGGCTGTGGGTTTGATCCCCCGACCATCAAGACCATGTCGAAGACACTGAACCCCCACTTGCTCCCGATGATGCGTCATCAGTAGGTAAATGACTAGTTAGTGTAAATTACTCTAAGTAGAAAAGCTCTATATGAGTGAAAGTCCATTTACCATTTTAGCATTTACTGGAATGGCCAGACTTTGGACATGTCTGCCCTAAGATACTGGTCTGCTATTGGTCGGCGTCCCGGAAGCACTAAGATGATGGTCTGTTATTGATCGGCGTCTCGGTTTCTGGAAGGGCGGAACGTTAAAGCTTTGTTCGCCTGTGAGTGCTTACCAAAACGTACAGTGGAAACCTGTGTTACAACATCCCTGACTTAGGTTATTTCCATTTTGTGATGTGGAATACTGAGTTGTTTTCATCCCCTCTATAAGACATTTTCCCGGTTTTGTAACTGTCATGACCCTAGGAGCTTGGCTGTATTTCTGTTGTTTTGTCTCCATCTGAAGGCTTTTTTAGGTAATTACACTTGTTGCAGGGACAGCAACTGAAAATGTGTCACTACAGTTCTGCTGTTTGTTGTTGTCTCCTCACGGAGATCCTGGTCTGCTATTGGTCAGCCTCACTCAAAATGGCGAAATGGTAAAGCTTTGTTCAATTGTGAGGTTACAAAACCGTATTTACAGTGCATTTTACTGCTTAGTTCAAAGTTGAAAGGGTTACCCATGGGTCCCAAGATTGCTTGTGATGTTAAAGAGAGAAGTAAGAAGATGATTTATGTGGAAACGGTGCTGGAGATTAGCCTTATCAGGGAATATGGCCATAACAAGCAGCGCTCAAACGTAAATGAATCCTTTATTTTTTATTTATGTTATTTAATTTTATACATGTATATTGAACATAAGCAGCACTCATTATACTATTTTAATACCTGTTTCTGATATGTATGTACAATTTTTATGTTTTTACTAGGGGTTTTACACGCATTTGCTATTTACATAGGTTTGGATTGCCAGCCATACGGCGAATTCGCGTTACGATCCCAACCACGGAATGGATTAATCTTGTAAACCGGGGGCCCACTCTATTAGTGTTGAGGACAGCAAATGTAAAATAGTTAATGATAGTTTATACTGGACAAATGCTGAGATTCTTAATGACATTGCTTTTGCTGCCCAAATATGTTGAAATACAATTATTAGGATTGTGGAAAACATGTTCTAAAGTGTTAAAAGCTAATCAAACCATGTTTTTTGTTTGCTCAATTACATTCCAATCAATATAGTATTTGTAATTTATACAAGTAAAACAAATGTGAAGTTGCTAAGCTTCCAACTATTGCAGGTTTTTACCATGGCATTGTGTGTATGTACTGCATGTATGTAGAAATTGTGGCATGGCAACAACATAAACCTTCAGATGCCACTGCTCCATCTTGCATTGTGAATGGTAACCACATACGTCTCCGTCATTTCCACAGACTGAAGGATGTCCAGACACTGGAAGAGCTGGCCGACGTGTACAATCACTTCCTGCTCTACTACGGCCGAGACATACCCAAAATGCAGAATGCTGCCAAGGCCAGCAAGAAGAGGCTGCGCAAGATAAAGGAAGTCACAGAAGATGGTAGGAAAGAGAAGAGTTTAAACAAGCAGGTGGGGCTTGTCTGTTCTGACTAGATTGTGTGCTGTTGTTGTAGGCCATGAGGAGGAAGTGGAGGTGGAAGAAGAAGAGGAGCAGAAGGGTCCCGACCTCAAGCTGGCATCCCGCAGGGACATGTACAGCATTTGTCAGAGTGTCGGACTTGGTGCGTCTGCTTTTCCTTTTGTTTAGCTTTGAGATAATGATTTATGGTTGGATGTCCTCCTTGAAGATGGCCTCGCCAAGAAGTTTGGCCTGACGCCTGAGCAGTTTGGTGAGAACTTGCGAGACAGCTACCAGCGGCATGAGACCGAGCAATTCCCCGCCGAGCCCGTGGAGCTGGCCAAGGACTATGTGTGCAGCCAGTTCCCCAGCCCTGAGGCTGTTCTGGAGGGCACGCGCTATATGGTGGCCATGCAGATTTCCCGTGAGCCTCTGGTTCGACATGTGCTGCGCCAGACCTTTCAGGAGAGGGCCAAAATAAACATCAAGCCCACCAAGAAGGGCAAGAAGGTCCGTCACACTCACTTGCATGCACAGTAGCAAGGTGTGGCCAGCGCTCATGTTTTTTTATTCAAGGAAGTGGACGAGGCCCACTTTGCCTACTCCTTCAAGTACCTGAAGAACAAGGCTGTGAAAGAGCTGAATGGAGACCAGTTCCTGAAGATGCGCTTGGCCGAGGACGAGGGCCTGCTGTCCATTGACATTTCCATCGATCTGATTGGAGTCAAAGGGTAAAATGAATGTTCTGAACTTTGGTCAAAGGCGACAAGGCTCTCTGACCGGCTTACTTGCTCTGCTAATCTTTTAGCTACGCAGGGGACCAGACCTACTTTGACGAGATCAAGCAGTTCTACTACCGAGATGAGTTCAGCCATCAGGTGCAGGAGTGGAACCGGCAACGCACATTGGCCATCGAGAGAGCCCTCAACCAGTTCCTCTACCCTCAGATGGCAAAGGAGCTCAAGAGCAAGCTCGTTGCAGAAGCCAAAGAGAGTATTGTACGGGTATGCTATTTTTCGTGCCAGAAAGGACTTTTAACAGGTGATAGGGAAACAATGTTCCAGACAGGTCCAATGACACTCATTTCCTTTTCCCCGCAGTCATGCTGCCGTCGACTGTACAACTGGTTGAAGGTGTCTCCTTATAGGCCAGACCAGCAGCTGGAGGAAGATGATGACCTGATGGACGAGAGTCAGGGCAAAGGCATCAGGGTCCTCGGGGTGGCCTACGCTCCCAGCAGGTACACTGAACGTTCCACCTTTTATCCTGAAGGATGCGTTTAGTGCAGGGGTTCTCAAACTTTTTGGAGTGAGGGACACCTTTTAGGAAAACTAATTTTCCAAGGGCCCCTTTTGCAAATGTTTGCGGAAACAAAAAAGTCATTTAAGCTAAGACCTTTTTTTTCATCAAAAGATTCAATTTGACACCGAGTGTATTTGTTATTTTTCAGCCATGCTGGAGGTTAGAAAATGACAAAATTGGATCAATTTCTCCCAAACAGGTTGCTGCCAATTACTTAGTCAAAAACAGCATCATAAAATAAAATGCCACAGTTTTGCCGCTCGCCTCGATAGCAAGCAATTGTAGACTCAAAGTGCATTTTGACAAATTTCAAAATTATTACTTTTAAAAAACTTAAAAAACTATATTAAACTGGTTGAATTGACTGCTTTATTGAAGACTCATAAAAAACGTTCCCAATTTAATATAAAATAATACAAAATTCAAATACAAAATAAAATTAACGCAAATGTAATTTTTTTTTGTTGATAACCCAAATGATTTCACGGACCCTTGTACTCAGGCCACGGACCCCACAATGAAACCAATGGTTTAGTGAAAAGCTGTATGACAGAGACCATGTCGAAACCGCACTCATTTTGATTTCATTCAGGGGAGCCAAGGACGACCTTGAGTCCAATTTCAGCTAGCTGGTGTGGAGTTTGCTTGTTCTCCCCGAGCCCGCGTGGTTTCTCTCTGGGCACTCTGGCTTCCTCCCACACTCCCAAAAACAAGCATGGCAGGTGCATTGGACACAATAAATTGTCCTGCATGAATGGCTGTATGTCCCTCTGTACCCTGCGATTTGACTGGTGACCAGTTCATGGAGTCCCTCACCTACTATCCAAAGTCAGCTGGGATAGGCACCAGCAAGCCAGCAACCCTTGTCAAGATAAGCGGCTATAGAAAATAGATGGATGCATGGACGATTCATGCACCCAACTATACAAGACATACATGACATACCGGCCTGAAAAATGTGAACGCAAAACTGAGATACGAATGCAGGCATTGATTTTTCACAGTTATTCCTTCTACACAGCCCAATAGTAACAGTTAAGTTAATCTGATTTGAGAACTTCAGTTCATAAATGACCATATCCCGCTTGTTTTTTATGTCTCCCTTTCACATCATACCTGATTCAAATGAATCACCTCACTCGCAAGCTCAGTGGAAAGCTCAATAGCAAGCTCTGTGGAAGCCCCATAACGATCCTAATGTTTTGAATCAGGTGTCGATGTCAGTGATATCAGGGAGACATTGAAAAGAGGCAGGGTACTGCTCTTGAGGAACCATAGTTTCTCGACCTTATGCTCACGGTTCTGGAGAAATTAGGTGTTCAAATTTTTGTATTCATTTTGGCCATTTGAATATTATTTTGCACGTTTTATGTTCTCAAACCTCTAACCAGTAGCCAAAAGCTGGAGTCGCGTTTATGTGTGAAGTGGTTTTCCTGTGACAGAGACACACCCGTCTTCTGTGCGCTGATCAATGGTGAAGGAGAGGTTGTGGACTTCCTGCGCTTGCCCTATTTCTTGAAGAGAAGGAACGCCTTCAGGGAGGATGAGCGAGAGAAGAAGGTGTGTGCATACACAGCAAATCCACTTCCTAACAGATGTGTTAGAGGCTCACTCACCAATTTTGTCAACTTCAGGCCCACGACATTGAAAACCTCAAGAGATTTATGTCCAGCAAGAAGCCTCATGTTGTTGCTGTGGCCGGTGAGAACCGGTAAGACCTTATTCTCTCTTGTTCTTTGACTCTACTTTGGAACGCATGTCTTTAACAATGAACAGACTTTGAAGCTTTATCCGATACGGGGCCACCTCACAAGCTGTCCCCACTTGCCAGTCAAATGGTAGTTATGCGCCAGCTTCACTTCTGCTGCTGCTCATGTGAAGTGGGAAAAAAATAATGAAAAGCCAAGACCACCAATGCGATTTCCACCCCTTGAGAACAAATGAGAAACGCGGAACGCCGCAAACCCAACTTGACTGCTGGTCCTGGTATTATTCTCGCACAGGCCTTTAAAATCACACATTAAAAAGTGTTGATTCAACTTCGCCAGTTTATGTCTTGATATTCTGTCATACTGTTTGTAATTTTTCAATAAAGTTGTTGTTTCATTTGATCTTAGTTGGGAATAGAAATTTTATGTCCAAGTATGATGTGTCAGGAGCTCATTCTGTCAACAAATTCAATTTGCTTTCCGTCACGTGACCTGGAAACATTTCTACAGAATAATCAGCAATTCAATGTGCACATATAAACTGTGAGTGTGTGATGCATGCAGGGACGCTCAGATGATCATGGAGGACATGAAGAGGACAATTGGCGAGCTGGAGCAAGAGTCGTCACTGCCTTCTGTCGGTGTGGAACTCGTTGACAACGAGCTGGCCACACTCTACATGAACAGCAGAAAGTCAGAAGTAAGTTTCCCGTCCCGGCAGAGTGACTCAAGCTTAATGCGGCGCTTTCATCCCACGCAGACAGACTTCCGGGACTACCCCCCCTTGCTGCGCCAGGCTGTGTCCATCGCCAGGAAGATCCAAGACCCTCTGGTGGAGTACGCACAGGTCTGCAGCTCTGATGAAGACATCCTCTGCCTCAAGCTACACCCCCTGCAGGTGAGGCAGGGCTAGACCAGGAGGTAGATTTTCCTCCAGATTCCAAATTTGGATGGCTTCATATCACCCACTCCTGGTGCTTCCTTTTTGTGAAGGAAAGAGGTGTCTACGTTCTCGTAAGAAAGACAATATATCTGTAACAAGTTTTGGCAAACTCACCGTTCTTGGGGGATGTCCAACTGGGCCCTGCATCTTTGAGATGCTTCCCTGCTTCAAATGTTCAGCACATCCGCAAGCTTTGATAACCGTCTTGATCGTTTGTAGTAGGGTAACAATTCGAAGAGGAGAAATAGCCCTCCTCCAGGCCTGGATTTGGACACCCCTTCCTTAGATGGACTTTTCTTGATGGCAAATGCGCAAAGTGGATGTGACTTGACCTGGCTTGTCATTGCAAATATAATATCTCAGGTGACGGAAACAATCCACTGGTCAGTAAAAGTCTGCTTTGGTTTCAGGAACACGTGGTGAAGGAGGATCTGCTCACAGCTCTCTATTGCGAATTCATCAATCGGGTCAACGAGGTTGGTGTGGATGTAAACCGGGCCATCGCACACCCTCACACTCAGAGTCTGGTCCAGTACGTGTGCGGCCTGGGCCCAAGGAAGGGCTCACATCTGCTCAAGGTTTGTTTAGATCTTAAGGGTGATCGCTGGCTGCGCTCAGCCTTAACCAGAGTCCTGTTCTTCTGGACAGATCCTAAAGCAGAACAACACGCGTCTGGAGAACAGAACCCAGCTGGTCACAATGTGTCACATGGGCCCTAAGGTCTTCATCAACTGTGCTGGCTTCATCAAGATTGACACGGCGTCACTTGGAGATAGGTCTGTGCGTGCTCTATGTTCTCACGCTGCCAAGCGCATCTGCGCTACTCATACAGCTTTTTTTGCATAGCACTGATTCCTACGTTGAGGTTCTGGATGGCTCTCGTGTCCACCCGGAGACATACGAGTGGGCTCGCAAGATGGCCGTGGACGCACTGGAATACGACGAGTCAGCCGAGGACGCCAACCCAGCCGGCGCCCTGGAAGAGATCTTAGAGAATCCAGAAAGACTCAAAGATTTGGACCTGGACGCTTTCGCCGAGGAGCTGGAGAGACAGGTCAGCGCATGGTTCCTGGCTGGCCTCCAAGCATTTTCGATAGCTCGGGTCCTCACGCATACTCTCATATGCAGGGTTACGGCAACAAAGGCATCACGCTATATGACATCAGGGCGGAGCTGAGCTGCAGGTACAAAGACCTGCGAGTCCCCTACAGAGTCCCCAACACAGAGGAGGTTTTCAACCTGCTCACAAAGGAGACACCGGAGACCTTCTACATTGGTGAGATGCTTGAAGATCCAATCGCTCTCACTCCATTTTTCTTTCAAATGAATGTCACCATGTTTTTATCAAAACAAAACGGTCAAGTGTTTGCATTGAAATTCAATGTCAGTTACGTTAGCAGACAATCAAAAGTCTTGTCATTGTTTACATTTCGGTGGTGAAAGTGGACAGTGTGTAAAGTACTGTAGTTTTTAGGGTTCTGTGCTCTGGCATCACTTTTAGACACCCGTTAACTTTAAGGATATAAATTTCACCTGTCCCGATAGCTCATTTCTGGATGTCCCGTCTCGTGGTCCAGGTAAGCTGATCACCAGCGTGGTGACGGGCATTGCTCACAGGCGCCCACAGGGGGAGAGCTATGACCAGGCCATCCGGAACGATGCTACAGGCCTGTGGCAGTGTCCCTTCTGCCAGCAGGACAATTTCCCTGAACTCAGCGAGGTAGTGAGCGGTGCCGTCTCTGATGCATTGTAAAGCCGTTTCCTTCCTGTCCCCTGTCATTTCTTGTCCTTGCCTCCGCAGGTGTGGAATCACTTTGACAGCGGCTCCTGTCCCGGACAAGCCATCGGAGTGCGCAGCCGACTGGATAACGGTGTACAGGGATTTATTCCCACTAAGTTCCTGAGCGACAAAGTGGTGAAACACCCCGAGGAACGTGTGAAGGTGAGGTGTGATGTTTGCTTGTCCCTGCCTTTGCGGCTCATCTCTCAGGTGCGTCTTCTTCTTCAGGTGGGCATGACAGTTCACTGCCGCATAATGAAGATAGACATCGAGAAGTTCAGCGTGGACCTCACATGTCGCACTTCCGACTTGTTGGACAAGGCCAATGAGTGGAAGCTTCCCAAGGACACCTACTATGACTTTGACGCCGAAGCCGAAGACCTCAAGCTGGAGGAAGAGCTCAAAAAGAAACAGCAGCGCACACGTTAGTTGGCGGGCAGGAGTGGTCTCTGCTCATTGCTATTTGCGCTGAGCTAACTCTTTAGTTTAATCTCTGCAGCGTACATCAAGCGTGTCATCGCTCACCCAAACTTCCACAACATCAGCTTCAACCAGGCTGAGAAGATGATGGAGACACTGGACCAGGGGGACCTGATCATCAGGCCCAGCAGTAAGGGGGAGAACCACCTCACCGTCACCTGGAAAGTAAGAGCAAAAAGAGGAAGGAAGGATCCGCTCGCATTGATACACACTCCTATTAAGCAAACCTTTTTCCTTTTGCCAGGTGGCTGATGGTATATACCAACATGTGGATGTGAGAGAAGAAGGCAAAGAGAACGCCTTCAGCTTGGGACACACACTTTGGATCAATAATGAGGTGCCAAGCTCCCCCTCCAACTCCTTCTTTTTCTACAGTCTTTGCCATGCTTCATTGAGCACGAAGCAGGGACTATGTCCAGACACATATTAGACATGGCAAAAAAAAAATGCTTCCTGAAATTAGGATTATCCTGTCTTTATCAGTGGAAATAGTGGCAGCCTTAGCTGTTCTTCTGTTGAATGGCAAAAAGCGTGCTATGTTTTCAAAGATTATCCAAGTGTTCTGCCTGTCATTTGATGTCACTGGCAAAGATAGATGGAGCATGAGTTTATAACAATCAATAAGGTCACTACTGTTTAGTATTTCTCTAAACATGCCCATGTGCTGCAAAGTGGTACTTGAGAACCATAAAATGAAATGGCATTAGAGTCGAAGCTAATTATGAAAGTCAGCACCTTGCAACTGAATTCAGTCAGTCAAGACAAGACAAGGCACCAATGGCCTTCATTGTGTCTGAGTAATTTTGCTTTTAAATGCAGTCAAGGTGTGCATATAATCTTGTTTTACTCAAGAGCAACTGGATTTTTACAGGAGTTTGAAGACCTGGATGAAATTGCAGCACGCTTCATTCAACCCATGGCATCGTTTGCCCGTGACCTCCTCACCCACAAATATTTCCAAGAGTGTAATGGCGGAAACAAAGAGGCAAGTTCTTCTTCCGTCGTCTCTTGGTGTTCCATTTTTTTTCTTTGTGTCGGTTACGGCTGCGGTGATTTAGTCAACTAGTCACGACAATGTCGCCAATCAAAATCCTTTGCAATTATTAATAGTCGACTACTTTTTTATTTATATATTTGTCTAATTTTCATCACAAAGCTTCTTTTTCTGACACTTCCCGCTCTGGCTCAAGATCAAACCATGACTGCCTTGTTTGTGACACACTCACACAGTAGTAGTGACCCAGGTCACTTCATGATGTAAACAGAAGCATTGTGAGTAAAGCATTGCCATTGCTAAGCTAACAATAACAACAATGTTTTTGTATGCTCATGGTTGATGTTGAAGCACACATGGTACCTCACCGTGTGTCTGCATTCCCCGACTGTTGCGAGAAGCACTGCTGTGCATTTGAATCATACAGTATGGGCTGGGAATTCTGAATACTCAAAATAAAAAAAAAATCAAAATAAAATGCAAATATTTGCTCACATACCTTAATAAAATAATGACTATTATGTTACAATATACAAATTCATAGTGCTATAAAATATACATTCCTCCTAGTTTTGTGATATTTGTCTTCCCCCAGTTTCAGTTGCACAGCAATTTTTTATTGTGTGGATAAATTTCCTCATTTTAAAATATGCTTGCTAGTGAAAGAAAACATCATTTTAAATAAAGTTTAAATGAAAACAATTAAAACCAATTTTTTTTTAAGGTCTTTTAGCATAGTGCGTTTTCTGAAATGTACTCCTACTTTCTACATACATTAAAGAAAATGCTTGGTGCCAAAGAAGATTGAAATATGTTTGCAGATATTTCTGTTTGTATTCAGAGATAGTTTAATAGTTTTAGTATAACTCTGCACATAATAAAATTAAGTTGTTTAAACATTTATCACAAAAAAATGTTATAGCCTTCAATTTAAATTGCATCCATTCTATTTCTAGATTATTGTATTATCATTAATTTGTACACATTTTAAAGAATTCCAGCTGTGAGACAGTGATGTTTATATACTGTAAGAGCAGCTGCTTGCATGCTTTTTACTCCCGATTTCGCACCCAGCCCCCATGTCAATGAATGAATCTCTTGATTTTCCATACCTCAAGCTTGGCATGTTTGTGCTTGCTGGTTTGGTTTGCCAATGCCATTAGTGGACTAATTGTGACTATTGTTGCTGATAAGTTGACTAGTAAAATAATGATTTTTGGCTACACTAGTATCTGTTATGTGATGAATGGAAACCTGGCAACTCTCAGCTGCTCTGTTCTTGTTTTTTTCATGGCAGAAAATGGAGGAACTGCTGGTCAGGACCAAGAGGGAAAAGCCCACTTTCATTCCGTACTTTGTGTCTGCTTGTAAAACTTTACCTGGAAAGTTCCTGTTGGGGTACCAACCTCGAGGAAAGCCACGGTCAGTGACCATCTGAACAAGGTATTGTTAATGTGTGAACGGCACTGAGGTAGTCAGTCTTGGACTGTCCACAGGGTCGAGTACGTGACCATCACCCCGGATGGCTTCAGATACCGCTCGCAGATCTTTCCCTCAGTCAACGGTTTGTTTCGCTGGTTCAAGGACCACTACCAGGAGCCTGTACCAGGTGGGGAAAGAATCTTGTCCTGGGGCTGATGTGTGGAAGAACAGGTCCATTGCCAGCAGTGCACCTAAGTGGTACACTTGCGCGACAGAAATCACGGATGTGTAACATCGCATGGTTCACTGCGCGCATTTGCGTACGTACCTACTGTATTTTCATCCAAGATGTGCCATGGCTTGAAGCACACTTAAATATGGTGCAAGATTTACCGCTCACATGTCCAGCTAATTTTCAGTCATCCTTTATTTGACAAATATAAAAAGAGCATGTGAATGTACGGCTATTCTGCTCCCAAAGGCAGTAAGAGCTAGGTCATTTTGTGGCATGCATACGGCCAAAGTAGTTCAAGTGCTGTGTTTCCTTCCCATCTTACGAAAGGTGTTTGGAAGAGCTCACACGCGACACGCGACACTAACAAACAAGCCGGTCATACCTATCAACCCCAGGTGTACTCTTACTCTTGTTTAGTCCCAACGTATTTATAGAAAAAGCATGGGTGGATGGATATCTGTTAGTTGAATAGCAGTTCAAAATCGAAATCAATACTTCAATAGCATCTTTTCTGTCTCCCTTTGTTTGATAGCTTATTTTAGTGACCATAATACATTCTACATAATTCATATACAATCATAAATACATAAATAAAATCACATATACTGTGTACTGTATATAAAATTTACACCACAAATTTACCCCAAATGTTATACATTCTCTTCTTCATTTTAGACATGTTGTTTTTTTAATAATATATTGTTTTAACTTCTTTTGAGCACAGCCATTGATTCACATCTTTCCAGTTCTATTTGATAGTTGTTCCATAAATTGGCACCGCTAACAGATACTGTAGTGTTTTCAACGTTGATTGTTGATGACACCAAGTTAAACCACAAAAAGAATCCTTCTTTCACGTTGCCTCGTTTATTGTGAGTTTTTGAATCCTTGCATTTGTGGTGAAAACTGAAATAACAAACAAAAGGTGCATCGATCGTTTTACAAAAAACAACCCGACAAAATATATATAAACATTGACTCTTACATAAGTAAACTATAAAAAAATAAGACTTACGGCGTTCCTGCCTGATAAATTCAACCCGGATGGCGTCGGATGAACTCAATGCCGCACGATGGGCACGGTCAGGGCACGGTCATCTTCCCTTTCACGCGCGACCCACACCGGAAACGGAAATAACATCGCAACCCGGAGGTGCGTCATCATAAACCGGAAGTACTTGTCGGGATTAACTTTACTCCCCAACAAAACAATAACATTAAACAAACATTTCGTTAACTTAGCCGTAAAGGCAACACAGATACACACATTTGCTTGCTGGTGGCTAGCCAAACAAAAAACAAAAACACACACACACAGATAAGCCGCACTGGAATATAAGACGCAGGGCTCAAAACATGAGGAAAAAGTCTCATAGTCAGAAAAATTCAGTATTATATATAAGTAGCACTTACCATACTATTTTGATATATTTTGAATTTTAGAATGTATCTACAATTTTGATGTCTTCACCTTTTGGGTTTTACATGCATTAGCTAATTAACATAGGTTTGGATTGCCCGCCATACGGCGAATTCGTGTTACACTTGTACTTATTTATTTTGGGAAAACAATTCTTGCAGATGTTGTGATAGTTGATGAGGAAAACCTTCATACTTTCACACCCTACCCAATCAAAATGAATGTGGCCAACTGATTTGTCAAGTGCTCACCACACTTGTTCTTTTTCCAAGGCATCACACCCACAAACAGCAGCAGCAGCCGCACGCGAACACCCGCCTCCCTCAACGCCACGCCTGCCAACCTCAACATTGCTGGTGAGTCTCTTGCCTTTGCTCTCTTCAGCCCGTGACGCTCCCATCACGCTGCCACCTTCTCGCTTCTCTTTACAGACCTGACGCGAGCTGTCAATGCGCTTCCACGAAACATGACCTCGCAGATGTTTAATGCTATCGCCGCTGTCACGGGTCAGGGCCAGAACCAGAACCCCAACACCACGCCAGCCCAGTGGGGATCCAGCCAGTATGGATACGGAGGCAGCACTGGAGGAGGCGGCAGCTCCTCAGCCTATCATGTCAGTGCGCATACCTGGTCTTTGTGTGTGTGTTTGTGCGTGCGTTTCGACTGACATATGTCCACCTTCGCAGGTGTTCGCGACACCCCAGCAGCCAATGGCCACGCCCATGATGACACCTAGCTACTCTTACACGACGCCTAGCCAGCAAGCGATGGGCACACCGCAGTACCCAGGCTCCACGCCCCAGTCAACGCACCACAACCATCATGCTGGTCACCACGGGCACGCCTCAGGCACTCCTGCCTCGTCCGTGTCATCATCGCGAGGCCGAACACCGCAGCAGCAGCCAAAGTGAGTCACGCTAGCATTTTCCTCGCAACAAATTGTCTTGCGTCGGACACTTATTGTCCTCTCCACCTTAGACATAAAACAAAAGTAGTAAAATGGTCTTCAAAATGAAACCGTCTTTATTTAAAGTTTTATTTCCTTGATTTAACTGGGTGAAAACTTTTAGTTTAGCTTCCAAATCTCTTGTCAGAGAGTGTACACATCATAGAAAGGCTCCTGGAAATTACAGGATACTAATGCAATTGTTAACATTGGACACAGATAGAATATACACCACAATGCTTGCAGTCTTGGATTCTTTGAGTGAAAGGGGGGGGGTCTACTAATTGTGTCGGGGACCTTCTCTGCCCCCTTTTCTTGCTGGTGATTATGTTTTTCAGTCCTGCCCACCTCGCCCATGTTGTGTGTGGCACGACTTGGTACCACACAAGCGTGCAACTTGAAATATGGACTTGCTGTTAAGCAATCCAATGAAAATATGGGTGGCTGCCAAAAATTATTCAAAATTATATGATGACATGATTGCGGAAAAGTCCTCTGATGTCCGTATTTTGTTTCAAAAAGTAAAACTTGGATGTTAGATCAATTTTCAACACAGAAATTTTGATTTAGCGCAGTCTTTCTTAAATAGTGGCTATGTGAAGTGTATTTACAATAAAATAAGGATTGGCATCATTTTTATCATTATTTCAGGCCCTTTGATACACTTGGTTGTTTTTTTTTCCGTTTTAGGCTAACTTGTAACCTGTATAAATGCTGAAAAAAAAAATGAACAGTTGAAATTCGTTTTAGATTGCTTTTTACTTTTGATAATGTTGAAAGGATACAATATTAGGTATACCTTTACAATTTTTATCGACAATAATCTTATTTATAGTCAACACAGGGAGTGAGTGGGGGTGCAAAATGTTTTCTCTTTACAAGGGGGGGTTTTGCAAAATGTAATTGAGAAGCGCTGATCTAGTAAAAAGTGTATTCAAGTTACCTGCCCTCACTACTGTTGGGCCACCTGTTATAGTTATGAGCGCATGGAGCTGATTAGTTCAGGTGTCCAATCAGTCCCAGTTGGCCCTCAGATGCCCGGCTTTCGGCCTTTCTCTTTCCCCACATTCCTCTCGACAACAGCCCAATGTATTTTTAATTTGCATCAAGTCAGACCAGTCTGCAGGAACAGGAATGTCCAAACCCGGTTCGGTATCCTGCATGTTTTCCAGGTCCCCTCCCAACACAGCTTATTCATATGATAAGCTCATCAGCTCAGCAAAAGCCTGATAACGAGTCGGATCATTAGAATCAGGTCTGTCAGGGAAGGAAAGTTGGAAAACACACAGAACAGCAGCCTTCGGAGGATTGAGTTTGGACACTCTTGGTGTTGGTAGGGATGCACAATGAATCGAGTTTCAATCGCAATCACGATATTGGCAGCCATGATTAATTAATCTGATCCGGTGATATTAACATTTAAAAAGTCAAGCACTTTTTCTTATTACAAGTCAAATCAAGCACTACTACCAGGGGGCCATGTCTCCCACATGTTTGCTTGACAAAAGCTTCTTATTGTCTCACACTAATGTATTATTTGCCAGTGTGAAATGGTGCTAAGTTTCTCACCTGATTCCTAATATTTACAGTGCTAGCTGTCAATTGAGACCCATTTTGAAAAATCCGATTGGCAAAAAATTAAATTAAATTTGGTTTGAAATGATCGTAAATTACATTTTGACTGCTAATTGATGAAATTTAGCTTAAAAGTAAATAGTGTGCTTGGCTCTAGGCTAATTTTTTTCATTGGTTTATATTCAGTAAGTTCAATCCGGAAGATGCCTTTCAGGCATCAAATTCTTAGAGGAAAACATGACCATAAATTCTAAGCGTATGGTTATTTACAGGCAGTCTTCCCTTTGATTCTGACACCTCATAAACCAGACTGAGACATTTTCGAGGTTTGAGGAAAATCCCTGCTCGGTAGTGTACATTGTGTTACATTTTGACTGCTAATTGATGAAATTTAGCTTAAAAGTAAATAGTGTGCTTGGCTCTAGGCTAATTTTTTTCATTGGTTTATATTCAGTAAGTTCAATCCGGAAGATGCCTTTCAGGCATCAAATTCTTAGAGGAAAACATGACCATAAATTCTAAGCGTATGGTTATTTACAGGCAGTCTTCCCTTTGATTCTGACACCTCATAAACCAGACTGAGACATTTTCGAGGTTTGAGGAAAATCCCTGCTCGGTAGTGTACATTCATTACCTGACATAGTAACCTGACATAGAGCCCAGTTTTTACCTGGTCATAATATTCAAATTTGGCCAAACAGTCTTTTTTTCTTCTTCTTCTTCTTCTTCTTCTTTCTTTTTCTGCTTCCTGTCTATAATCATAATCTGTCTATAATCTATAATCATTAAAATTATACAAGGACATTAACACTTGAATTATTCTTCATGTGGTGAAGTGATACATAAACTCACGTTGAACCTTGAAACAAGTGAAAAAAATAAAATTATTTTCCCTTAAAATTCAACTTTTAAGGAGCTCACCTGTTGCTTTCTGGATTGTTCTTTTAAAGCACAGGTGTCGAACTCCAGTCCTCGAGGGCCGGTATCCTACAGGTTTTCAAATCTTTTCCCTCAAAAACACCTGATTCAAATGATTGGGATCATTTTAAAGCTCTTGCAGAGCCTGCTAATGAGCTAATCATTTGAATCAGGTGTGTTAGGAAAGAAAACTGGAAAACATGCAGGATGCCGGCCCTCGAGGACTGGAGTTCGGAGCTTACCCATCCTTTAAAATTTAAAGGATGGGTAAGCACAGTTACCCATCTGCATCACGTCGATAAATCGCCGTATCTGTACATGTCAAGGCAGGCAATATTAATCTCGGTCACCCTTTTGGAGCATTATCACAGCGTAATGTGGCGAGGCGAAGAAAGTGTATTCAAGGGGCGAGGAAACCACACGTTGCTGTGCTCGTGGAGATCTTTACTCTTCGCATGCCGTCACAAAACTGATACAACAAAGTCCAAAACAGCAAAGACAAAGCCAACAGGTTCAAAGCATCAAAGGATCATAGTGACATGCCTACTGGGTGAGAGACATGGTCCTAGTGTCCGCCACACAGCCGTAGAAAGAACAAATTAGAAGAATAAGAAAATTGCCATTAATTTCATGAAATGTAAGGGAAAATTCTATAGGTCTTTATTTAAAATGATTGTTTATTTATATATTGTTTTTTCCTCCCCCCTGCAGACCAAGCAGTAGCGGAGGTGTCGGGGGTTCCACGGCAGCTGTGGACTGGGGCAAGATGGCCGAGCAGTGGCTCAAGGAGAAAGAAGCAGAAGGACGCAAGAAGGCTCAGAGGATGACCCCGCGACCTTCGCCCAGCCCCATGATTGAAAGCACACCCATGTCTGTGGCTGGGGACGCCACGCCACTGCTGGACGAGATGGACCGGTAGGATGCCGACGAGGGCGTCCTCATACCTGTATGTTACCCTGTGACTCCCATCCACAACCATGACTCATCCTCTTCTGCCTGTTGGCATGCTGCAGTGTTCTCCGCGTATACAAGATGGACCTGCTGTCAAGGCGGGCTACTCTGCGATTTGCGTCAGTTTTAGTTTGCGCTGGGCGGAAATCGGGTGGATGGATGTATTCGGTAAAAAAAAAACAAAAAAAAACTGCACTCTATAGAAACGGCTCCTGGCCACGCCCATCAGGAGACCATACATCTGTATGGAACAAATAAAGACAACTTGGATTTTTTTTTTTTTTCTGTTGGAATCTTAGAAGCCTCCACTGTGCACCTGTTTGCCACAAGCGTACGCCATCCCCTCTTGGACACCATCGAGCCTATGTGTCCATAAGGTGGACGGCCAGCATTGCGTCTTTAAGGTCCACCGAAGATGACTTGCATGCCAGTCTGGATCACATGAGTGGCCTTGAAGCCAATGTGTCTCACTTGAAAGTTCAAATTGTTTGTAAAGCCAAAGCCTCAGCTCCGCTGGCAAACAATACATCCTTTTTTCCCTCTCTCTCTCTCTCTGCCCCCCCCCCCCCCCCCCCCCCCCCCCCCCCAAAAAAAATGGGATGCGTGATGTCATGCCGGTCATGAGATGCCACATTAGTCACACTCAGCCACATGATGTGCGCGGGAAGTCAACAAGCCACACGGGAATGCGGTAAGCATCTTTGGCAATGTTTTATTACCAGGCCATTTAATGCCTGACTGGGCTTCACCGTGGTCATGTCAGCAACAGTCGGACTTCCTGTTGGCTGGTTTGCGCCGGTTTGTTGGTTGTTTTGTGATCTCTGACAACAAATCGGTACAGAAAAAGAAAAAAGGAGTTCAAATACGCACATGCGAAGTCATGGTGGAAGAAGCGTCACGTGACTTGACTTACTGACGACATCAGTGTTTCTGGCAGTGTTCTTCTGTAGTTCGGAGAGGACATTGGCTTCGAATGTCAAAGAAGCTACGCGCATGAAGAAGTCTCTCACACCCTCACCTGCGACCCACATCCAAATTTGTCAGACAGCGGCCATGCATCAAGTTTAGGGTTAAGTAAGTAAAGTATGAACTGTAGTGGGTCGCACCTGACTTGGCTGACACGGCCCAGTACTCAGCTCGGATCTCCTCCGACATTCGGATGGCTTCCTGTTCCACCTGTGCAAGGTGTTCGGGGGACTGATGCAACAAAAACAACAGCTGAGGACTAAACTTGCCATATCGCTTGTGTGAATGGCCATTTTCTTGGTTTGTTGTCACCCACGCTGAGGTCCTTCTTGGTGCCCACCAGGAAGAGAAGAACACTTGAGGGGTCGTTCTCCTTCATGGCGTCCTCCAGCCACTGCCTGCAAACCCGCACACAGTCCACTTGTTTTCTGGAGTCATGGGACAGAATTTGAGGCATCTTGGCTTAATGGGTCGACTCGTGTATACTCATTTGCAAGCTATTTTTCGTGTTGACGCAAAAAAAAAAAGTTACACAGTCAACAGGCTTGCTGCCATTATGATTGAAAATGAAACATTAAAAATCCATTCAAATCAGCCCACATATAGTGAATTTGGTTTGGAAGAAGCAGTTGCGTGTGAGTGTGACAGGACAACATGACCTGTTGTTTGCCCCTGATAGCAAGAGAAGATGAACTTGAAAAGGTCTACTCATTCCTCACCTGGCGTGTGCTAAGGAGCTTCCTCTGCTCAGGTCGAACACCACGATGATGGCTGTGGACACAAGACAAACGTTTGATTTGCAGGTAGAGCCCCCCCCCCCCCCCCCACACACACACACACACACACACACACACACACGCATTCACTCACTCACCCACCCACCTTGTGCTCCTCGATAGTACGTGGACGCGATGCACTTGAAGCGCTCCTGGCCCGCTGTGTCCCACCTGCAACGCACGGCACCACTTCTCTGAAAAGTCGCGCTTGGCCAGTTCCTCTCCAGTGTCACTAGTGGTGATGTGCGACATACTCACAGCTGCAAGCTGAAGGGGACGCCAAGCACCTCAAAGCGTTCCATGTCAAAGTCCACGCCGATGGTGGCTTTGTAGTTCTTTTCAAAGGCTCCCCTGCAGAACCTTTTGATGGGAACTACGTTATTGTCTGGAGCAATGGCAAGAGTGCTATTTGTTTTGGAAAGTCATATTTGTTTATTGGCTGCACTGCTTCCAGCAAGTTTGGCCTGTGTGTTAGCATTCGGGTCCAGTCTGCCCAGGGCTTGTGCAATGTCCAACACAAGTATCAAAAGACATCAGTTGGTCCTTGCAAAAGAATGACAGTGCAGATGGCATACGTCAGTCAAGATATAGCCGCTTTCTGCTTTGCCTGCCATGGATGCTTGGTGTCATGCTGCCTTGGCCTGTGCACGCTGTTGGCAACAGGACATTTTTTCTAGTGGATCCAAATAACCAATCAATTTGAAATAAGCTGACAACATTCTTATGTCCTCTGGTTGGCCAGTGCCAAACTTGTTCCAGCCAACTTGGGACTCCAAAAACATGCCTTTTAATCAGCATCACTGAGGGATGATGTATTTTACTTCATTTTTTATGTTATTCACATGTTCCGAGGCAAAGGTACTGTTCTTTTGCCTTCTTTCACTGCGTTGATGGGATCGTAGCCTAGTGTTGTTGACATACTGACGTGCATTGCGGAATGGCAAACAGCCACTTACCTGTTGACCAGACACGTCTTCCCCACTGAGACATCGCCCACGACAATGACTTTAGCCACATTGAAGCTAGGAAAGAGCAGGAAGGAACGTGAATGCAGAGAATAGGCCAGTTTCGTCCTCTTTCTTGCCAGCCAAATAAAATTCTGTTTTGGGCTGCAGACTGCAAGTCGGCAGATCTAATTAGAAGCAAATCCCCTTGCCAAATTGGCCATTTTGAGAAATGTCTGAATGAAAGGCGGGTATGCAAAGCACGTGAGAATTCCCTAAGGCCCGTTACCGTTGAACTCACCTAAGGGCATCTTCCTTGTACATCTGAAACGCTGCCTTCACCTGAGGATGGAAACCTCCTTTGGTCTGCAGCGCCGCTTTGGAACTGAAACACTAATGTGACGGCATCGCGCCACACCAACATCAACAATTCAATTGTTGAGTTGCAACAACCTCACGGACCAGTTACGTTGCTGTCACGTTACCTTGTTCTTACCTTGTTGCCGTCTTGTTAATACATTAATGTCACAACATTATTACATTGCTATTCCATTGTTGTATTTTTGTTTTGTTGTTATTCCGGTGTCAGTGTGCATGTCACCTTGGGCAGGTGTGTTATAATCCTGTCGGTCTTGGCTGGAGGCAACATGATAGCGACGCTGCAGCAGATCCACCCACTAACTCCTGCACGTCCACGATGGACACAGTCGCGGCCACTTTGGTTAAAAATTTGATAAAGCGACAGGTTTTTGCTTTTTTTTTTTTTTTTGATGGAAACACACACCTCTTCTTGGGCCCATAGTCAACTTGGCGCAAAGAATGTTTAAACAGTTTTCAACTAGACTTTTAAAACAGTATTCAACAGTTACGCAAAGATAAAGCACAAGAAAAAAATGAACATGAAAACGTTTACCTGAAACCGGCGGCCGATAAAGAAGATGAAAAAGTCTTCGAGATGGTATTTAGAAAAACTGTCGAGAAAACTGAAGGGCGACTGACGGCACAAAATCAAGTCAGCAGACTCACCGCGGCAATCGAATCAATTCATTTTTTGCAACTGAAAAACAACAGCACCGCTGTGTGGTCTTCCTCAGTACTACCATGAGTGCCGCAGAGCGCAATTGGAGTCGTGGCCAGTCGTTGGGTGGACGTAAGCGTTTGATTCCACCCAAGACGGGAATTCTCGGAACTTTTTGGCGCCGTTTTTTCTTAAACTATTTTCGTGGTGGCTTTAATGACACACCATTAATTGGCCACTATTACTACCATACTGTGTGTATATGTGTGAGATACGTGGTGTGTGATATATATATATATATATATATATATATATATATATATATATATATATATATATATATATATATATATATATATATATATATATGGCGAGATGTGTATGTATATGGCGAGATGTGTATGTATATGCATGGGGTAGGAAACGGTTATTAAAATGTACCATGCCTAGAATCTCCTGCAGCGCCTTGACTGAGGCAGGACGAGGAAAGTCCACCACTGCCTGCACTTTGGAAGGCAAGGGAACCGCGCCCTGTGCTGAAATCCGGTGGCCCAAGAAATTGATCACAGACAGACCAAATTGGCATTTCGCTGGGTTTACGATGAGGCCGTGTGAATCGAGGCGCTTAAAAAAAATTGCGTCAAGTGCGACAGATGTACCTAGGGTGTAGGACTAGCCACCAGAATGTCATCCATCACTTGTCAACAGAAAACTGGACAACCATTGTTCACGTCATTAAAGAAATAAAACTCAAGATTCAAAGCTTCACAATCTCTTTCAACTTGCCTACTGGGTGTGCGGCTAGGTCCAGACACCCGCCACAGGGTCCCTTTTAATATAATCCCACGTTGATCCACTTGACGAACTGCACTCAAGCACATGTGCATGTGCAGCGGAACTGGAATGGAATGCATTGCAATGATGCCCTGCAAAGTGCAGCATTCCGATGGAGACGCTTGGTTCACAAAGCTTCAATTATTCTTCAATGAAGACTGAGTTCAGAGATGGCTGCCATCCCCTTTTTTTAAATAAACGTGTATGTATGTGAGTAAATATGTAATCCCAAATTTTAGTTTCGATTAAGGGTGTTTGGGTGCGTGAAGTATTAATGATGCACGACACACTTATAGCTTGTTTGTGTGCCAGTTTACTGCTGCGGCTCAGATCACAGTACAATAACAATGGCGCTAGTACAGAGCATGTTGGGAGGTTGCCACCCTAACATAAAGTGCAGTTTCACCAAACATCCAATAGATGGTAGTATTATACCACCCATAACAAAATGGGTTTATTTGGTTGAAGCCGCAAGACCTGAACACTAGTGTGACGTCATTTGCATGCGACTTGCGCTATATAAAATGCCCCGAAGTCCGTCAGTCTCTCTTTTCCATTTGGTGAGTCTTGCTCTCACACACGAGGCAGGGAGAAAAATCTAACTTACTAAAAGTAACCTACACGGAAGAAAAATGTTCTTCCAATGTTCCGATTGGTTGAGCGAGATGAATGTTCAACTTTGCTTGCCGAAGTTGATTGTTTGGAAAACGTTGACCTATTGGTGAGCGGTTTTTTTTCTTACCTAAAACTTACATTTTTCTTTATTTCTGTAGACGCGTACTTATCGTGGCCATTTCAATATTGTTGTCTGATAGCGTTTATTTTCTAGGATGCCTTTTTTCGTTTTCAACGACGAGCGACCGAAGTTGAAAGGTGAGACGACTTTTTTTTTGTCTTCGATCGAGTGAGACGCACGTGGCAATGATGAAAACTGTGAATAGGAAGTGCCGTCCGATGCGATAACTGACGACTTAAAAAAATCACTGTTCTGAGTCGCCGTTCCAGCAACTTGTACGCGGCGTTAGTAAGATTTAGTTTTTGAGTAAAATGTCGTATTGACTTTCAAAATAGATCACGTGTCCTGATGGAAACCTTTCCACGAACTCGCCATTTGTCTTTGTGGCACTACCAGTCCCTACCTGGATTATATTGAACTCTGCGTATGTATGTGTATTTATTCATATTTATTTATTTTTTGGTACAGTTTCCTGAAGCCTGAAGTAATCTCCACCTTTGTTGCTCAGGTTAAGCAGACATCAGCTGCGAAGACTGTAGAGTTTGAGATGCTTTGACACACTCACACTTCTCTTGGTGCATGTGCCGATTCTCTGAAGTCCTGGAGTGAGAGATGTTAGGTTAGTGTCTCAGATTATGTTTGAATGGCAATTGGTGTGTTGTGATGAAAACTAAAGTGAAATAGCTGGAATTACCGTCAGATATTGAGTGGTGACACTTGCTTTTCTGAACACTGAAATATGCTTTAAAGGTTGTCAGACTGCAAAATTTCATGAGACTAATGGTGCCTTTTCTCCCATGTGCAGGTTGCGGAGGGCCAACCTGTGACAATGGTCCCCAGTGAAAACTGAAGTGGAGAGAAGCATCCTCTTGACTAATTACAGACTAATATTTCAAATAAAGATAAGATTTTACAGTAAGTATTTTCATAGTAATAAAAATCATTTTTTAAATTGTATTAATAGGTATAAAAAAGGTATAAATCTGTATGTGCAGTTTAATATTCACGGGTCCCTTGGCTATGTCCTACAACACCGCTCTAAATTGTTTGACACAAATGTTATCTTTGGTTTGGAATTGAACTATTTTGACAATTGAAATTGAAAAAAGTTCATGAAAAATGCCTAAAGAAATATTCTTAAGTCTTGCTGCTACTAAAATGGTTCACATGAATAGACTGTTCAGAATGCATAGAACCAACATGTTTTTTTTTTTTTTCTCACTGTGCCTTCGTTGCATTCAAAATGGCACAAAAGTGTAAGGCCTAATGTTAACTCAAATGTTAATATCCAAGAATTATTGAAGTTTACGCTTTAAAACTTGGAAGTGGTTTTCAAAATCAAATAACCAACCTAAAGTACTCTAAAAATGTGATTCATGTTATGAGAGTCTGTAGGAGGTATACATTTGCTTTACTTTGGATGCATATTACTGTTGTTGTAATTAAGCAGAGCTGGATGGTTTATATAGTTCCTACTCACATTCAATATAGACTGCTTGAACTGTGACTGATTTTTCTTCAGATTTTTTTTTTTGCTTGAACTGTGACTGATTTTTCTTCAGATTTATTTATTTTTTTTAATTTGTAATGCGGTGAAGACACTGATGCAAACCCTTGCATGCGTTTCTCGGTGTACACATGTTCCCAGCTTGTGCAAATTAATAAAAACTTTAAAAAAAAATATACTCAAGACTTTTCTTCATCCCACACTTTCTTTCGCTAGGTTTTAATTTTAGCATGAATCAGAACAATCTGGTCTCCAGCAACAAAGTACAGTAATCCCTCGTTTATTGCGGGGGTTACGTTCCAAAAATAACACGCGCAAAGTGAAATCATTTAAGTAGCCAGCTTTATTTTTTCTATTTTACAATGCATTACTAAAGAATAAAATCAAACCTGTTTTAAAGCCCCAAATTTGTTTAAAACGACCATTTTAATATAGTAATACAAAGTTGGAAACATTGTCACTCAGGTATTTCACAGTCCCAGCTAAGCCTTTTTGTCCTGTACCCGCACATTGTTATGAGTAGTTTTAAGCTCTTTTTCTGAGCAAGAAGATTTTTATAAACTGATATGCCCGGACATTGAATTAAAGTGAAGCCTCCTTTATCATAACAATACACTTGAAATTTCAGTTTATTATTAAATGTCAGATTTCCAAAGCTGCGCATTTCTCAGTTACTGTCTGTGTGTCTACATAGTGTGTGCGTTTGCTCTCGGCAAGCCTACGAGTCACGTGATCGGCTCCCAGAGACCAAGCTGTCAATGTGTTTACGAGCACGTTCACACATGGCAGAGGAGAGACGAAAGCAAGCTTTTGGATCCTCTTGCCTTTTGTAATAAATTTACAAGTGAAAAACCAATACAGTACAGCGTCTATATTTTATTTTGAGACAACAGTAAAGCCCCTGAGCCATTCAGGATTCAGAGCACAATGCGCTGTAAAAAATAAAAAAAAAAATATATATATATATATATATATATATATATATATATATATATATTATATATATATATATATATATATATATATATATGTGTGTATCTCCACACTGTAAAAAATCTGTGAAGCAGCGAACCCGTGAAAGATGAACCGCGATACAGCGAGGGATTACTGTATCATAATTTCAGCATTTCAGCAATGCATTAGTCAACATTATATGCCAATTTTCTGCAGGGTTTGTGTTTTTTTTTCCTCTTAAGTTTTGCTTTAGAATAAATGTTATTGGGAAAACATCTGTTGTGACGACATTGCAAATGAAGAGAGCAAACTTGTGGAGCTTGGTGATGTGCCATCATCTGAGTGTCACAAAAACGTGTTAAAAGGGCAGGTCACCCATGTGTTGTGTGATATGGTATCAATATGTTATGTGCTTGTACTAAACGATTGAGTAGTACTGTGGCTGTGGAATATGAAGTATCAAAATCCATATCGGCGGCTATTTTGACACATGCAAAAAAGTGTGCACAGTAGAAACAAGTTTCACCATACAATGAAATTCTTATTTTGCTGTCTACGCATATCATAAAAAGTAAATACGAAGTTAAGACAACCCCCCCCCCATTAGCCTTACAAAGGTTGATATTATCTGACGAAGATTGCAAAAGTAAACGTTTTTGTCTGTTATCCTCACTGATCGAAGGTGTATTGCAAATTCTATTAATTTCTTTGATGATTTCAAGCTGCTTGACTTTACTCTTTTTACTAAGCGATTTACTTTTTGAGATAGAAATCTGACGTACTTTATACTTCAAATATTCCCATTTTCCACTATAAGATTCAATGCTAGTGTCAGATATCACATTGCGTATCATAGCAATTACATCCTGGCAGAAAGGTTCATTTTCCAGTAAACATGAATTAAATTTCCAATACCCCTTTTTGAAACCCGTACGTGATGACCTAAAGCTGAGCTGAACCATACGATGATCCGTCAAAGGTGCTGCCGACATGGAAACCTTGGATTCAAGCCCCTGGCTAACATCGGATACCAACCAAATATCAATTCTAGATTTACTTGATCCATTAGGTTTGTACCACGTAAACATTTGAGAGTCTGGATTATCGACACACCACTTGTCTTTCAGATTGAACGCCTCACAAAATTCAAGTAAAGTAGAATTATAAAAATGACTTGGAGTACTTGGAGGGATACCTATCTAGCCACTCACCCATAACCATATTAAAATCACCACCAAAAACTTGTTAAGGCTATTGTATCCATATATGTTCCCCAGAATGAGAAAATCCTCATTCGACTCCAAAACACAAATTATCCAGTGACCTAAAGGATCCCTCTGTGTGTACAAGATTTTCCCTGGGAAGTTATTCAGCAATATCGCCACACCAGCCGATCTGTTTGTTCCAATTCCAATACAAACACTCTTGTGTATAAAATGGTCCTCAAATAACCTGCACAGTGTTCAAATGAATTCACCTCGAAAAGGTTCAACTACCCGGGAGAAAAAGAGAGCGCACATACCCTGTAGCATTTTGTAGAATTTTAGTCTATTGCAACCCTGATGCCATTAATGTAGCCCACATGACCTCTGAAATATACATCCTTTCCTGTTGCCCTGGCTTGTTCCATCTTTGGCCATGCAGCGGCCCGAGCCTCCCGGTCAGCTTTGCAGAAATCTTGCTTGAAGTGGATTCCCATGTCTTTGCAGACTTGATAGTTCTTAAGACAGCAGACGGTATCCCTGTAGTGCCTCATTGAGCATTGCATGATGACTTGACGGTGTTTCACCTCCTCTTTTCTTCCAAGGCTTTCTGCTTCTCAACACTAATAAAACTGAGATGTTTTTTATTGGCCCTGCTCATCATCAGCACTTGCTTAAGAATACCACGCTGAACCTAGAAAACTGTATTATTTCCCAAAGTAGTTCTGCAAAAAATCTCGGCGTGATATTTGACTCAACTCTCTCCTTTCGAACACATATTAATAACATGACAAGAACGGCGTTTTTTCACCTCCGCAATATAGCTAAAATTCGCCCTATTCTTTCTCTTAGCGATGCAGAAACATTAATTCATGCATTTGTTACGTCGCGCTTAGACTATTGCAACATTTTGTTTTCTGGACTTCCCGTGTCCCACATTAAAAGCCTGCAGTGTGTACAGAATGCAGCAACGAGACTATTGACAAGGACGAGGAAGTTTGATCATATTACTCCGATTCTAGCTGATCTGCATTGGCTTCCAATACACGTGAGATGTGATTTTAAGGTGCTGTTAATAACTTATAAAATTTTACACGGTTTAGCTCCTTCCTATCTCGTCGACTTAGTATCACCTTATGTTCCGTCCCGACAACTTCGATCACAAAATGCCGGTTTGCTATCGACCCCACGGGCTAAAAAGAAGTCTGCGGGATCAAGGGCTTTTTCCATTCGCGCGCCAGTACTATGGAATGCCCTACCTATGGAAGTTCGCGCAGCCACCTCAGTAGAAATCTTTAAATCTCGACTAAAAACACATCTATACTCAAAAGCATTTAGTTAATGTAGCCTGTCTGCAGCCTTCTTTTTCTTCTTTTTTCCTGCCCCCCTCTTCCGGCTGGGAGAGGGGGCTAGCTAGATGGTGAGGGTTGACTTGACCGCCTCCATTGGGTCCTGCGCTGGTCGACCATCACGGGTTAGGAGTTTGGCCGTCTGCGGTCCACCTGGCTGGAATGTGGGATGGTTCCTGCCCAATGGCTTTGCCTGCTGTCAAGACATCACTGCACTATATAGCACAATATGTTTTCTGTAATTTATATTGTTTCTGTGTCTGGTACATGCAGCATCCACTTCAACCTGTGGGCCTGGAAGGGGGCTCCTCCCACCTGTGGTCCCTTCTGGAGGTTTCTGATTTTTCCCAAATTGGGATTTTTTGAGTTTTTCCTTCCCCTTCCGGGAGCTTTGACAAGGGATGCTGTTGTGTACCTTATACTGAAAAGATGTCTCTGTACGACCTCTTTTCATTCTGTGAAGCCCTTTGAGGCTTCACAGCCCTTTAGGGCTATATAAATAAAATTTGATTGATTGATTGAAGGCAATGAACGGAGTCAACTACAGTCTGAATCAAAGGCACCCACTGTGGTGCAATCTTGGACAGGACCTCCATGATAATGTCTCGGAGGCGTTCGTCATCCTTTTCTTTCAGCTCATGTATTTTAAGATTCCATCTTCTCTTATACCTTTCTAAATCCAACACATGATCTTTCAGTTCCTCATTTTCTTTAATGAGACGTGGCATAACTTCTTGTACGGTTTGAATAGTTTCTTTGCACTCTTTAATTTCAGCTGCATTTATTTCAAGAGCTCTGGAGATGTTGGCCACCATGATGGAGTTTTCTTTTCGCTGAACCCCAAAGATATCCATCTTATCTGTCAACTTTTCTATAGCCTTAAGAAGAGCTTCATTTGATACGGCAGACAACTCTTGGGAGAAATTTAATTTAGCAAGAGGTTGGTGACTTTTGGTCGGGGTACCAGGAGATTCTTTTCTTTTCCCTGCACCTGCGGCTGTACCCTCCATCTCCAAGTAATCGTGGTCTCTCAACTTGGTTTTATCCAAGGCTGTAGTTTCCATTAGCTTAGCTTGAAGCTTTCCAGAGGGCGTGTCGGCTCAAAAGATAATTAAAAATTCTCACGCGATTCCTGATGAAGTAAATGTTGACACAAACACTCACATCAATATCAATCCAAGCCTGGTTTTATACTGCAAAATTCCTTAGTAGATTTCAGGGCTTTGACGCTAGGACTTGTAGACTTTGACTTGTCCCATCCGCCATCTTCTTTTTTTCCACTTCCCAAAACTGAAACACATTACCAAAACGGAAACGCGCTGCAGACCGGAAACGCGCAGCAAAACGGAAATTCGCAGCAAATGCCACAACGGAAACAGAAACGTGCAGCAAATGCCACAACGGAAACACAGAAATGCGCAGCAAATGCCACAACGGAAACACATTTACTAAAACGGAAATGCGCTACAAACCGGATATACATTTACCAAAACGAAACACACACACAGGGTGAAAATGCGCTGCAAATGCCACAACAAACACACACCGGGTGAAAAACAACTGCAGGTTGCGATTCACAAAATGGAAATGCACCAGAGGTCACTACGAAAGCCATAGTGGGACCAGATCTTCGGTGCAAAGTGTTTTCATTAACCGGCTCTTTTAGAAAGAAAAGGTACGCTTTGCTTTGAATCTGTTTAAACACTTCGCTTTCGTCGTTCACAGTATTACATAATAACATCTAACAGCAGGTAACTTATATATTAATGATATATATTTGGCGTCTGAAAAACTAAAATGTATCTTGTTTGCAGACAATACTACAATCATGCACTCAGGTGAAAATGTTGAAAAACTTATTACAGAAACCACAAATGAATTATGCAAGCTACAAAATTGGTTTTCTGAAATAAATTGTCACTAAACACATTAAAAACCAAGATTATGTTCTTTGGTAAGGTGAGGAAAACATTACTTTATAATCACATACTATGATCAAGGACGTTGAAATTGAAAGAGTCCATGTACACACATTTTTGAAGATAAAATGTCTTGGTTATCTCACAGCAATAAAGTTAAAACCAAAATCGCTACGATTGTGGGTTTGATGTAGAAATCCAAATATTATCTTGATAAGAAGGCACTATTAATCTATTTTTTTACAGCAGCTGCCAAAATCTGTTGCGGTGACCAGTGAGGCTGAATCTCAGGTGGAAGTGACTTCCCTGTCACTGCTTTAAGGGGACCCCCACTCATCTTCAAATTGCCAGCATTCATCTGAAGAAATAAGACATTTATTGAAACACCATTAAAGATATCAGAAATAGTTACTATGTGTTGCCATAGTACCTTCATTTTTCTTGTTCTTGTCCTTTTCTTTTTTTCAAGCATTCCGCGATTAAATTTCTGAAGCGCATTGTCCATGATTGTCATGTCACAATATTTTGTTGGGGACAACATGGTTAAATGGTAGTGTAGTAATTAGTTCCCAACTGAGAAGTTGTGGGTTCAAATTCCCTGACCACTGTGATCATGTCGAAGCATTTTTGAGCAAGACACTGAACCAACACCCAGAAGCATGTGAATGACCATTTACCATTTAACCACCAATTGGCAAACATTTTTTTATTTCGTGTGTTATGAAATGAATCACAATTTAATCAGAAACAGTATGAGTGAATGCATACCATATGTGTTTTTTATGCGGATGTTCCTCTCCCCAATCACCCAGTTCAAACGACATTCTACCCGCCTGGTCGCCAAACGTGTGTATTTTGCAGTTTCATTCATGCTCCAGAAATTTAGAAGCTATCCTTACACTAGTAGAAGTGAACTTGATGTCCCTTTTTAAGAACTTGCCGTTCAATTGTAATGACGTTGCAGTCTTCATAATGTTGATGAGTGCCACATTCAAATACTTGCCCATTTTACTGTCAAAATAAATCATGTGTTTGTAGGTTTTGCTGAGAAGGTGCACGTGTCACATCTCAGTCCTCGTCACGCTCGATGTGGCTCTTTGAGGCCGAACGAACCATTTGGCGGGCGAGGTATCGCTCTCTGGCCGAGCTCAGAGTCTGCTCGTTGGAGCGTTTAGCGAACTTGTTGACTTTAGCCTCCTCCGTTTGGCCTTCATTCTTCTCCGCCCTACCTTCCTCCTCACCAATATCCTCCTCTCCGACCACTTCATGCACTTCTTTGTCTTTGTTTAACTGCCTCCCGCCATCTTTTTCTGGCAGTCTGTTGCAGCGTTCGTTTCCTTCCCTCTGGCTCTCTCCATGGTGGTCGCTCCTCCTGTCGCGAGGCTTGCCTGTCTCCGGCTCTTTCTTCCTTAGCGTCTCTCTCTCCTGCTCGCTGTCGCTGCCTGAAGACTGTGACCTATGTCTGTAATGATGTTTGGAGGACGAGGGGGGCGACAGGCTGCTTCCACGCTTCTTGTGGCGTGCGTCTTCCCCGTCACTTGTGGGACTTGACGTGATGTCACGACTACTTTGAGAGGTTTCTGGAAACCTTCCCTCTTCTGATTTTTTATCTCTGTTCAAAAGCCCAAACATTAATGAATGTCAGTAAGCGTATTAAGTGACGAGTGTGATTTTGAAGACACACAGACGTACTTGTTGGCCAAGCGATCCGGTATGGCTTCCTCTCCGATCGTCTGGTTGAGAAGATGTCTGTAAAAACCACTCAGATCTTTTTGTTTCCTCACATCCAGAGCAGCTGGAGAGGGAAAAAAAAAACAATTGCTTACTTCATCTAGCTGTCATTTAATCTATTTGGATGTCTTTTGTCACATGTTCATGGTCAGAAGTGGGCAAGTGCTCAAAGATTTATTTTACTGGGGGGGGGGGGGGCTTTCATTATTTTCACTTTTTGATAATTGAAAAGTGAACTTATGGGGGATTATGTTGATGTCTTTTATTTGTAACTCATTCAATGTCAGGGATGTGTTTTCACTTTTTTTTTTAAGGGTTCAGACATTCATACCCATATACAGTGGGCCCCCGTGTTACGAACTTAATCCGTTCAACGGCTACGCTCGTAACTCGAACTGCTCGTATGACGGGCAATCCAAACCTATGTTAATTCGTGAATGCGTGCAACACGTGCAAAAACCTTAGGTAAAAACATCACGACTTTATACACATATTAAAAATGAGTAACATAATCTACTGTACAGGTAAATTAAATAACATAAATATACAAAGGAAAAATGACATTTACCTTTGGGGCGACGTGACTTGAGCTGGGTGGAGGCGGAGGGGAGCAGAGACCAACCCGCAGAATTTATTGATTTATTTTCTTGAACGGGAACTTATCTCAAAACTAGAACATATCACCGGCGATTTCCTTCTCTTTAATCCATAATAGTAGCAGCCTCTCAATTTTGTTGTCGATCGAGGTCCATCCCCCGGCAAGGAGAGTCTTGCCCTTAGAAGATTGCCGAGCGGTTACGGCCATACTCACGAGCCATGCGTGCGCCTCCTTCATATTTATTTATTTTTTTTTTAATTATCTCCTGCTTGGTTTCTATTGTCATCATCCTCTTACTTCTTCCTTTACCGCCACTAGCAATTTTAGAAGCCGTGTCTAACAGATAAAGTTTGCAAAGTCTTAACAACATTCCTTCCTTCCGTTTTTGACTCTTTTTCTCTCCTTCCTTCCATCCCGACCAGCTGTGCCATCAAGCTAGATAAAGGCGTTCGGCCAATAGCATATCGGCATTTCTGTGACTGACGTGACGCCGGCCAATAGCATCTCCGTGAGTGCGACCGTGACTGACACCGTGACTGAGACAGTGACTGTGACATTGTAAGAGCAATATCGTTCTTCGTTGATGTGACAAGATTTAATTACTGATTTTGGAGACGTGGCAAGGCGAAAATATATGAACAAATACAATGGCCGGCATGTCAGATTGCTCGTAAGGCGAACGGTCTGTGCGTAAGTGGGGGACAAAAAACTCCGCGGACCACGCTCGTAAGCCGAAATGTTCGTAAAAGAGGGGGTTCGTAAACCGGGGGCCGACTGTACTTAACTCCTTCAATGCCAAGGACAGATTTTTTAAGAGTGCAGACATTCAAACCTAGATCCCTAAAAAATAAATAAATCAATAAATAAAAATAAGATAATAAATGAGATAAAATACACTCCTGTGATTGAATGAATCAAGTATCTGGGTTTGAATGTCTGGACTCTTAAAAAAAATGTGTCCTTGGGACTCCGCCTCCAGGCGTGGCTAACGTAAGGCGCGTGGTTATAATATATGTTTGTTGATATTTAAGACCCGGTTCACAACTTTCCTTTTTTGAGTTTTTGGATACTGACTCGTTTCCGTATAACACCCGGACCGAAATTTCAGATATGTCGAGTCTTAGCGCAAAGTCCGAGTCCACTAAATCTGGCCGTGGTAGACCGCACCAGCAACCTGAGTCCCCCAGGAAGCCGGAGGCTAACAATGACGACATGCTTCGCGGCATCAAAGTCATGATGGATGAGCAACGAGAGGAGATTGTCTGCAAATTCAACGCTATAATATGTGAGTCCGTCAAGAAGGCTGTTTCGGCCTCTCTGAAACCACTGGAAGAAGCACTTGCTCTGCAGGCTGTTGCAATTCGTGATTTGAAGCACTTGGCTAATAAACACAGTGACAACATTGCGAACGTACAAGCTGATGTAGCTAGTCTGACGGCCGCGGTCAACTTGCTAAATAAAAAGTGCGAGGACTTGGAGGCTTGCTCCCGGTGGAACAACATTCAGTTAGAGGGCCTGCCTGAAGGATCAGAAGGACCGAGACCAACAGAATTCATCACTGAATTCCGAAAGGATTTATTGGCTCTGGATGAGAAACCCGCGCTGGAGAGGGCCCACCGCACATTACTATCGAAACCGAAGGCGGGTGAGCCGCCGCGTCTGATGGTCATCAGGGTGAAGCGGTTTCAGTCTCGGAGTTTGATTCTTCACCCGGCTGGGGAGGTTTTCCCCTTGCTCCACAATAGGAAGAGGATTCATATTTTACCGGACTTTATGCCGGCAAAGCAGAGGGCGGCTTTCATCCTGGTAAAGAGGGTCCTCCACAGCTGCGCTGATGTTAAATTAGGCTTGTGGTATTCAGCTACGTTGCAAATTACAACGGCTTCAGGCCAGACCCATAAGTTTTAAGATCTGGATTTGGCTTTGGACTTTGCACGCAAGAAACTCAAGAAGATCCCTGCACCGGACGCGGACTAATCGTCTATGGAAATCTGCTGGACTGGTTCGTGATATTGAGACTAGTAACTTTCAAGGCGACGCCGTCACAGCAATGCTCTAGTTTACTTGCGTTCTCAGGTATGGATATTATCTTGAGTCAGCTGTGGACTTTATTTGTTTGGACCAGGTGTTTAGCTAATAGGTTTTGGCGCCAAGTTTGATGACCTTATTTCGTCCTAAATATTGCTTGTTTGGGTCTTATGTTAACTCTGTTCTATTTCACCGAACGCTTGATTTGTGCTTATATATTGGACCACTTAGGACTTGTACTTTGGAAATGCTACATGTAGCGACAAGGTGGGGTTTGCTCGAGGCCCAGGGGCGGTAGCGCACATTGGTCTTCCGATGCTTATGCTAGGGGAGGAGGGACATGGGGGAGTTGTGTTTTACTTTGGTCATGGATGGCACCTCCTCCAGAGTCAAAAACGTTCTTGTTTCTTATTTTTCTCTTCCTCAGTGTGTCATGGATACATACGCTTAATTACCTCTTGACTTGCTGAAGGCAGGAAACGCACTTGAGAGACAGACAGTGTTAAACTGAAGAAAAGCTGGATTGGTGAAGTATTTTTTTCTTCTTTTTCGAGTAAGTCGAGAGGTGTAGCTATTCTGCTGCATAGGGGTCTTCCATTTGCTCATTTAAAGGCAATTACTGACCCTTCTGGCAGATTCTTAATTGTCTTAGGGCACATTTGCAATGTTAAGGTGGCTCTTGCAAATGTTTATGCTCCTAACTGGGACAACGAATCATTTTTTATGCGTTTTTTTTTTTTTGCAAAGCTATCAGACCTGTCCGAATATTATCTTATTATGAGAGGGGATTTTAACTGTTGGATGGACCCTTTTTTGGGTCGATCGTCCTCAACCCCAGCTACCCTGTCCAAGTCAGCCAAGATTATTCATGCTTTTATGAGTGAATATGTTGTTTATCCGTGGCATTTCTTCAATCCAAGTGAAAGAACATACTCATTTTTTTTCAAATATTCATCATACATATACTCGTATCGATTTCTTTTTAATTGAAAACAAATTGTTGAAATTAGTTTCAGGCTGTAAATATGACTCTATTGTAGTATTGGCTCATGCTTCGGTTTCTATGAATATTCATTCATTATATCAATGCTAGGCCCCATTGGCGCCTTGCTGCTTATTTATTACTAGATGATATCTTTGTTCATTTTGTCTCCGAACGACTTGATTTTTTTTTCCAGATTAATAAAGCTTCTGTGTTATGGGAAACAATGAAATAATTTATTATAT